>NC_133418.1:108480000-108838125 GCF_049350105.2 Macaca mulatta
CTGCCTTGGCCATTTATTAGTTTTGTGAACCTAGACAAGCTGCCCAACTTTTCAGTGTTTCAGGTATAATAGTAATATTTACCTTATAGATGTTTTGCAGTTCCTTACATATGCACTCAGTAATATAACACCTGGCACATGATATTCACTCAATATTTTTTCTAACATTATTATCATTATTTTATTATTAATTTATTATTTTCTCCAAAGTGCTGCAATGAGGTTTTTCTCCTCAGGTCTCAGTTATGGTTAAATTGATTGACCAGCCAGTGACCACAAGATTTTGATCTTTCATCAAGCATTCCAATATTATATGCCTTGTGGAAGAATCAGACGTAGCTTTTGCCTCAAGGAATTTATAATCAGATTCAGAATATTTAATGATCATCTTTCATCCTTAGAAAGTAATGTAAATATGAAAAACATGAATCTCAATGCTCTTGTTCTAGCTGAAATCTCCCATTCTCCTTCCTCTTTGCTTATCCAAATTCTATTCATTCCTCAGTACCCAGTGCAGTAGCTGGGTATATCAGTCAGGGTCCAATCAGTAGAGGAAAATCACACAGCAATTTAAACAGGGAATATCTAAAATAAGAACTTATCAACTATGATGAGGGACTGGCTAGTCAGAAGTAAAGGGAGCATCAGAGAATATAGGAATAGTAAACAGAAAGAGGAGTCACTACACCTAAGGTACAGCACCCAAGCAAGAGGTTCCTCAGGACTGAGATCCAGACCTTACTGGAGAGGCCAGCGTTCACAAGACAGAGGAGAAGCCATTGTGCTGCCACCCCAGCAAAACTTGCTAGAAAGCTGCCCTTTTGGGTGCCAGGGGAAGCTGCTCAAGGGGAAGTGTTTCATGAGAGACAATGTGCTATAAACACATCTGAGGCTGGGAGTACCAGGGGGTGCTAGCCCTGGGTGCTGCTGGCCTCCATGCACTGCAAAAGCTTTGCGTGCCATAGGAGCCTGCTGCTATGAAAGCTACCCTGGAGGCAGTAGATGGTCCTGGGGAAGCTGTGTGCATGGCATGGACCTACTGAGCAAGCACACAGGGATCAGGAAACAAAAGACTTTTCTCCTACAGCCTCTCTCCACAGCTCTTTAATGGTAAAACCTAGCCTCCATTTCCTTTAACAAAAGATAGATACTTAAAGGGTTCAGCTGCATTTTCACAGAGCAGGCAAAAAATGAGTATTTGGAACTAAGAGACGATAAATTAATAACCAGAACAGTCCACGCTGTGACTGTTCAACTTCCATATGCAATTCTTTATATCAAGCTGACGTCTGTGCAGCTGCAACTTCCACTGTTGCAGTCTTAGAGTTGACCTCCTGGACCTCTGAGAACATGTCTTCTACACCACGTTAATCATGATACTTAAACTTATTGATGAGCACAGAGCTGAGTAGGACCCAGAGAACTTCAGTATAGATGGCATTTCTCTGGTCCTGAAGCATGCTATCATGGTAGGGGCCTTGACTATTGTATCACATTGGTGATTGGTGATTTTTATTAAGCTTACTTCCAATTAAAACTTTGAGTAATGTTGTTTTAAATCTACACTGCACCCTTTTGTGGCTTTTGTGTAGTCTGGGCATTCATTTGTTTAATCAATGAATATTCATCAAATGCCTGTTCTTGCTAGGTGAGAAGGGCTGCTTCCTCTCTATCTGTGGAGCTGCTGCCCTGGCTGGGTCCTTAGGTCCTTACCAAACGCTCCTTGCAAAACTCATCCTTTCCAAACCTTGGAAGCCCACCTCCTACTCTTTGTAAAAACTTACATCTTTATCATTATGGAAAGTGAAGATTTTCCCTTCTCTACCACCTACGTAAGCTTTGAAACCTCTCTGAATAATCATAAGCTACTGTCATTTCCAATTTGATTGGGTCTAAATCCAATGAGATTTATCCTCACACGGGAAAAAGTGTATAGGAGGTTGGAGCAAATTATCTGTGCCTGTGCCCATGCATGCTTTTTCCATTACTTCAAAGTATTGTAAAGATTTCTGGACTTCAGCCAGAGATTTCTCGCCCCAAATTTAAAATCTGCCAGAGGACCAAGAATAGGATCTTCAGTGCTAGAGCAAATACATTTTCACACCATTCTCATGTGGAAGTGGGATTTCAGGAGAGCCAGAAAGGTTCCAGGGTTCAGGAAAGAGGAGAGAGATGGCTCCAGGCAATGGGGCAGAGTGGGAAAAGTGGGAAGGAAGACAGGTGATTGTCAAGGAAGCAGAAAGAGATTTTGGCCACTTGAGAGAAAAGACCTTAATACTCTGTGGAGGGAGACAGAAAGTCTAGCATTCAGAAAATATCTTAAGGTAACCTTATCCTTGTTATTTTTCTAACACTGTCTAAATTGTGAACTGCGAAAGTGTGTAGGTGTTTGCCTAAAGAGCAAAATCCCAATCCTCTGTGCTTTTATTTTTTTGTGTCTTCAAGTTTCTTTTAGGGAGTCAGGTGTCTCTCCTTTTTGAAAAGCAGCAATAGCACATAGCAGGATGAATTTCCATCACACCTGGCTGATTCTCTGGGGGCCCACATTTATCTCCTAGAGAGGATGTCATAGAGACCCTGGCCACACTGGGGTCTCTTCATCCCAGGCTGCCCATTGCAGCAGCATCTACGGATGCTTGGTTCTTCCCAGTTTCCTGCTCAGCTCTCTGAGATAGGAGTGAACGTTTGTGGTAATTAAAACAGTGTGAAATTTGCAGTGTCAGGAAACACAGCTATTTTTTTTCATCTGCCAACCATCATGCTATTTATAGAACTACACTTCACCATTTATTTGCTGGGCAATGACATTGAGAAACAAATATTAAGCAAAGAAGCCAATTTACTCCACAAAAACATCCATTATCTTTATCACCAATAAAGACTGAAAAACAATCAATTAGAATGCTTCACTTGGGAGTGATTAATTGAATTGTTAAATATCTAGTATTGGAGAAGTCATCCTGGGAGCCTAAATATTAATTCATGTAACAGGTAGGACCTATTCTAATGAAACTACAAATTGATACTACTTAGTGCATCAGATCACATTCATCAATGGGCTCAAGTTACAACTCAAAATTCTTCATTCTGAAGCCACTGTATTTGAATCTGAGCATGTTCCATAGGAAGTGCTATCCTTTCATAGAAAATGTGTTCATCATGAAACATTCATCTCTGTTTCCTAAACACTCTGTTATAAGAATATCCCGGACCAGGCATGGTGGCTCATGCCTGTAATCCCAGCACTTTCAGAGGCCAAGGCAGGGGGATCACTTGAGGTCAGAAGTTCAAGACCAGCCTGGACAACATGGAGAAACCTTGTCTCTACTAAACATACAAAAATTAGCCAGGTGCGGTGGTGGGTGCCTGTAATCCCAGCTACTTGAGAGGTTGAGGCACAAGAATCACTTGAACCCGGGAGGCAGAGGTTGCAGTGAGCTGAGATGGAGCTACTGAACTCCAGCCTAGGTGACACAGTGAGACTCCATCTCAAAAAAAAAAAAAAAAATCCCGCAGATAATGTCCATAATTAACACAACCTAAGATGCACAGTTACACAGTCTCATGTGCACACACACACACACACACACACACACACACACGACTCTTAGCTTTTGAATATCTACAAAACTTAGGGAAGTGTATTCTCATAGACAGAACTTGCGGCCCAAGTAATATAGTTCAGCCAAAGAGCTGGGAGCACAAAATTCTTTTCCACTGTTTATCTTAACAGTGAATTCCTTCATTTGATATACTAAATATGTATTGCATGCCTAGAACTATAGATTCTTAGGAAATGCAGATGTGAAGGAGATGACTAATAGCCTCAAGGAACCCACAGTACAGTGAGGAAGCTAAGCCTAGAGACTGGTCATGACAGCACAGGTTGATGAATGCTATCACAGGGATATGTACAGGCAGCTTTGGGATCAGCAAACAACTGGCATGTTGGGTAAGTCTGGCGGTGGACTTAGTTAAGTGAAAAAGCATGAAAGAAGGGCATTCCAGGCAGAAGCAGTACCTATTTCAAAAGAGAGAGGTTTGAAAGTGCCTGATATATTTGGATAATTATGTGCAGAGCATAGAACTTGAGGTGGAATGTAGAGAACTTGAGAAACCGAAGGACTCTGCTTACTGTGCTATGAGCCTTGACCTCCTTCCTGGGAATGCTGGGAAGCTCCTGAAATATTTTAAGCATAGCAGTAATCTGATGAGATTATAGGGAGATCACTCTGGCCCTAGTCGGGGCAACAAATGGGAGAATGAGGGCGGGACAGGGAATGGGGAAGAGAAGGTGGGAAGAAACTGGAGAAGAGAAACCAACGAGGGGATTTTTGTGAAGAAATGAAGCAGACTGAGCCAGGGGACTGGAAGAAGAGGAGGCAAAGGTGTTAGGAAGAGAGAGCTGACAAGCTGTGCATGAGGAGGAGGTTGGCACTACCCAGGTTTCTGGGTTGAATCAAGAGGTACTTCTTAAAGTGATCAACTCAGATGAAGAAGGCAAGAGGAAAATCCATCCTAGGAGAAAAGATGGGTTCTGGAGATGTTGAAGGTGCAGTAGATGTGGGTGGATAAATACACATCAGAGTCTGACGAGGTCAGATCCAGGGGATGCACCCGTGCACTTCCTTGAGCCTTCAGACCAGACAAAGCCATCCTGCCCACCTTCTGCGCTTTCACTTCCGATAGAATCCTCTGCTTGGTGATGTGTGGGGTGAAGGAGGGTTCTCTTTCCTACCTACTCTAACTCCTCCTGAAGCAGGTAAACTGAAGACACTTAAACCTGGAGAGGTCACCAATAGGCCCTAGATCCTTTCACGAATCTAAAGTGGAGCGGATGACTCCCCCCTCAAACATCCCACTTTTAGAATAAAGATACTCTTCTCAGGAGGACTGTGTAAATAGAACAGGACACATTATCTCAAAACTCCAGTTGCCTTTTAATCATTTTTAAAATTTGTTTAGGAGGACTCTAATTTTAAAATGCAGAGGTTTCAGAGAATACATTTCTTTTCCTTTTACTCAAACTGTTCTCCTCCTCCTTCTTTCTTCCTCATTAACCTGGGCCATGACCTGTTCTGTGGCCAGGTGGAAGCTCTCCCAGGCCACCCATATGGAAGGACCTTGGCAGTGATGAACCAGCCTGACCTTCCTCCCTACCAAATAGCAGCCTTTTTTTCTCTCTAAGCCAAATGACCTTCAACACAAATCACTGTTTCAGAACTCAAAGTAAGGACAGGCTGCCTGTGTTTTGCATCTGCATCTATCTACCCCAGTAATAGAGAAAGTGAGATTCTTTTAGCTAAGAACATGAACTCTGTGAAGTTGGTCTTGATTTTATTTTGCTGAGGCTTTCAGTGCTCCCAAAGCACCGGAAAAACACATCCATTCAAATATGGCCCTGGGTCTGGGGTCCCACCATCTCCAGTTTCATTGCATGTTTTTCCAAAGAGAGATTTAAAGTTCTCACCCTCTCACATCAAGAAAGCACACTTTATAAGTGAAAAAGGGGTGGGTGCTGGCACTGAATCCAGTTTCAGTGTTTTGTGTTTTTTTCTGAAATTGAGAAGAAGGAAAAGACAAACATTAACATAGTCATGAAATAAATTAGGCTAGGATGGTGAAACTGGGAGGCTCTCTCTATGCTAAGCAGCCACCTTTACTCATTCTTTCAAAGATGTATTGAAAAGCAAAGCCAAGGTCTGAATGTAGAGTCTTAATGTTCTTATACTCTTTTGCCCCAGCACATTTCAGTTCTGGAATTATATCTTTGAGAAGTAATCATAAAAGTAAGAGAGACTTTTGTATATGGAGATGTTCATCACACTATTGCTTAGGGCAGCAAAAAGGACAGGGAGTAAAATACTGTGGCCAGAAAATATTGTGGCAGGAAAATTATGGCATAACATCAAATAAGGCAAGATTAAAAACGTTTATTCTGTCTGCAATTATGAACTATTAGGAGCAAAAGCTTGAAGGACATATGCCAAAATATCTGAGGTTGGTAGCATTATGGTTTCCAAATCTACAATGAACAACCAAAG
Organism: Macaca mulatta; assembly: GCF_049350105.2. Taxonomy (NCBI): domain Eukaryota; kingdom Metazoa; phylum Chordata; class Mammalia; order Primates; family Cercopithecidae; genus Macaca; species Macaca mulatta. Next base: position 108,486,045 of record NC_133418.1, read on the forward strand.
AATAGTACGAGAGTATAAGAGCTTTATTTTCCGCAAAGAAAGTTCAACATTAAGAAAATCATCAACACTCTTCAACATTAAAAAATAACTGATTAAAAATAGAATGTGTATACAATGAGGACAATCAATTTCTTCTGCTTTCAACAGGGTAGAGTCCAGAGGAGTGGAACATTTTGTGATAGTCCCAGAGTATGACATTTTACCATAGTTCCAGAACTACAGGAGATACTCAGTGCATGTATACTTCTTACCACAAATTGAGCCAGATACTAGGATTATGAGAGGGAGATGAGGAACTGAGCTATGACTGACTCATAGTCTAAGGTGTTGGGATGTTGGTCAAGACTAAAAAAGACCACAATGCAGGAGTCATGAGAGAAATGCAACCCAAGCACTTTAAGGGGAGACCATATGGAGATAGGTGTTGATGGATGGAAATGACTTGACTTGAAATATAACTTTTACAAAGAAGAGTGTGAAAAATCATGTTTAGCAGTTCTTACACCTTGCCCAATGCCCAGTACAGAGCAGAAACACAATACAAAATGTTTATCAAACTGCTGACCAGCATGTAGAGCTCTGTTGGGTTTGGCTGGACTATAGACATTAAGGGCGAGGATTAGTATTTCATTCTGTAGTCAATGGATACTCGCTGGAAAGTGTTTGAGGAAGTGAAGGACGTGATCTTTGTTTTAAGATAAGATGTTTATGTCTGTGTCATAACAAGCAGAAGGGATTGGAGGAAGCAGGCTGAAGGTAGATGCTGCAGTGGGAGTGTGGAGAGATGTGAAGGCAACAGCAGGAATAATGATAAGATTGGTTGTGAGGTATTGTATAGATGAGATGGATGGGACCAGAGATGCACCTGAGAGCAGGGGGAAAAGGTGAGGAAAATGGTCATGTGGGTGCCAGATAGTACTGCATAACCTCTCCTTTTGAATTTGAGGTACCTGCCAAGAGTAGCTTTTCCATTTCACAACCATCACACTTTCCTGTGAGTTCAGAGTTAACGAAGACATGTGGGTGCAAAAGGAAAACTTGCAGAGCAAAATCATTGCCAAACAGGTGAGTTTCCTCAGGAAATTATGAAGGGGTCTCTTTCAATTTCCACTCCCACCCATCTTTCACCTGGGTTCCTGTCACACACTGCAAGAGCTTTGGCAGAGGGATCTCACAGAGCTTTGATCCTTTTACGAGGCAGCTCGTCAGGACTTGCGGCACCCGCCTCCTCCTTTCCGGGGCCCCAACCTCCTATTCCCATCTACTCTGAGTGTGCTTTAGGAATCCATCACATACTATGTATGTGTAACTTCTGGCCCAGGTGATCCTCCATGGTACAAACAAACCTGGAATCTCCCTGAATAAAATCAACCCTCAGCTTTATAAATATACAGGGAATATTTTTGCTTGCCTATCTAGAATCTCTTTCTCCCTTCATTCTTGACTTTTATTTTGATATCCACACATCCCCCATCCACTTCTGTGCTTTATAGATAGCTGACCTTACTCAGTTCCAAGAGTGGGTCTGATTGGTTCAAGTAATTCCCTTGATGGACTCAGAAATTGTAAGGCTACAACTTGATCCAGTGAGACCTGAAACATACTTCCTGATGTTTCTGCAAAAGAAATTTCTTCACTCTAGAAAGCCACCAGAAGAGATGGTGTTTCTCTCTCTCTCTCTCTCTCTCTCTCTGGACAAAGTTTTGCATAGATCAGAGTCCCAGAACTGCTGCAGCCATCTTCCTGGTAGAGGTTGAAACTACTGCACAGGGAAGGCCTGAGAGAAAAATGTAAAATCCCCTTCAAAATTCAAGTCAGTTTGAGTTGACCTGAAGATGTTTTTTAATGAATACCATCTTGAAAAATCAAACACATATTTCTGTTGTCAAAATAATTAGGGGTGGGGGTGCTACTGACATTTAATAAATGGAGACCAAGAAGCGAGATAGAATTTGTGGGATAAGTCTGCATGATGAAGAATCTTCCCTCATATTGCACAATTTTTTAATGACCCATTAGACTTCGGGTAGGTGAAAAACTCCTTTATTATCTGAGCCTAGAGCCAAACTCCATTTTGCATGCATTAAGTGTTTTTACTTCGTATCCCTTTTGATACACACTGGATTTTCCACCCTTTAAATCAAGGGAAGATTGTGTTTTGTTTGAAACACTTTCAAGATTTGTTCACCTTTTCAGATAATCATGTTACCAATGGTATTGCCACTTATGAAGCTTGAGTTGCCAACAAAATATGTTTCTATTAGTCTGCATTTATTGTCATATGGTGATTCTATCTCAAGGTCGAAACTCTTGATGGCTTAATCATGTGTTCTAGTGCAATTATGAGACAACATTTATATATTAATACATACATGTCTTTCAATTATACATTACTTTCCTTTCATTTCTCCACTATACTACTGTTAGGGCATGACATACTTTTTAATTATATGATGGATAGGTTAAATTATCTATGAGATCAATTACAGAGTAGTAAAGGAGATATTACAAACTAATTAAAATTAAAAGGTGGTGGGTGTCTGCTGGGGGAGAGGATGAGAGGATAGTCATCCTCCTAAAGAATCCTAACTGATATAAAATTAGGTTTCAAGAAGTGGGAATTTTTAAAAGAAAAGGCCCTATAATGGAGAGTTGGCTCAATTGTGAGAGTGAGTGAAAAAGAATGCTAAGACTCCTCTAGTCAAGGTGGGATGTTAGAGGTGCCTGGTTGTGCATCTGAAAACCTTTAGTGGTATCAACATTATACTTACTTTGGAATGATGATCATGTACCCATAAAGCAGTAGACTTAGAGGACGTGGTTTAAAAATTCAGAGAAGTATTGGCTGTCTTGCAGCATTCTGTCAGGCCTTATAGAAAAGAGAAAAGTCTTCAACTGACTAGTGTGTAAGCAGAGTGAGAAGGGAGGCCTTTACTAAGGGAGGCTTTCTCCCACTGTGGATTATAAAGCCTGGAAATACGTAGTCAGCAGAGTTGGAATAAGCAAACACTATCCCAGCTGAAGTATGTGGGCAAAGAAGCAGAAAAATTAGTGTCTTCTATGAAGATAAAATGTGGGTCCAAGACAAGCACGATCCCCTGAACATCCCCTATTGGACATTCTCAGTCTGACAGGGAGACACCCGTGCTCATGCTGAAGAGGCAGCTGTGATACAAGCAGTGACAAGGACCCAGTATCAGGACCTTCCCAGCCCCATGTGAAGCTATTGTCTCATCTTGTCCAGGTGTACATAACTTGTGGAGTTCAGATCTAGGAGAAGCCAGGCTAAAAAGAGGTAGATGTTGCTTTTTCGTCTAAAGCCTCCCTTCCTGATCCAATTTTCTACCTGATCTTTTATCTAAGGCCTTTCTATCTGATCCAAATTTCTCTTGTTCCTGGGGACTTTAAACTCCTAATAGTTTTTATATTTGTCCTCTTCAAATCGCTTGTTGAAATGTGATCCGCAATGTTGGAGGCAGGGCTTAGTGGGAAACATTTGAGTCATGCGGGCAGCTCCCTCATGAATGACTTGTGCTGAAGTAACACATTCTCATTCTCTTAGTTCAGGTGAAAGCTGGTTATTTCAATAGTGGTACCTTCTCCCCTGTCTCTTGCTCCCTCTCTGTCTCCATGTGACACACCAGCTTCCGTTGGCTTCTGCTGTGAGTAAAAGCTTCCTGAAGTCCTCACTAGAAACCAAGGAAGGTGCCAGTGCCATGCTTCCTGTACAGGCTGCAGAACCACAAGTCAAATCTCTTTTCCTTACAAATTGCCCAGTCTCAGGTATTCCTTTATCGCAATGCAAAATAGAATAATAGAACTCACCTAGGGAAGACTTACAGGGAAGTCGCTTGGCATGTGGCCACAATGGGACTCTCATTAGAGTAGGGTAGCCGCCCCACTAGTCATCTGAAAGAACCCACACCTCTGGAATAGTAGCTCTTTCACTTTATCAAGCCCAAAGATGTGTAAACCTTATCCCTCAGCAATTTAATCGCTGGCATGTACATTAAACAAATGCAAGTCCGTGTGTGTAACAGAACACGTACACAAGCTTATAGCCACATTGCTTGTGAAAGCGAAAATGCAAAGTACTCCTTGCCTGGGATTGAGAGGACCCTGAAAACAGGCAGAGGAAGGAATCCCTAGTAAAGTTACCAGTCACATCATGCCTCTATTTCAAGCGCAAAATTATTTCATACAGGCTGCATTGCCAGATTTTCCTGATGGTGACCATGATCGTGATTCTTAGAATTTATAAAACACACGGGTGGTCAGTCTCTAATTTGATCTTCACTACAATCCAACAGGAGAGAAGCAGGATTGGAGCAGTTTTCCCTATTTATAGAGGGAGAAAGCATGGCACAGATAGGAAAAGCCCAAGAATTTATGGCCAGCAAGTAAGAAAGTGTGAACACCAACCGTTTCTTCTTAATTCAAGGTTACATATGACTCAGTCTTGTGCCTCTCACCTGAAGCTTAGCATTTCAGGTATATTATATCCATGTCTTTTATATGTATATAACCCTATATTTTTATTTGGGATTAAAATATTTTTACTATATATTAACACTTTCTCTTCTTCTTAGAAGAGATTTTACTTCACATAAACTAATCTTTTCCTGATGCCTCTTGTTTACCATGTGGATATATATTATCATGGTGTGAGGAACCTTAGGTCTAGACTTACTCTGGACTTTCTTTTGATTTTGTCTTCAAAGTCAGGCTATCTATTCTCCAGTGGGAATGGGGTCATCTCCACACTGCATTGTCCTACATTGCTTTGAGCTGAATTTGTAAATAATTGAACTTGTAAATAATTGCATGCTAAGTAAAAATTACTAAGGTCATCATCTCACATTTTGTACACTCATGTTTTTAGACTCTTTAGATTACAAAGACAAGTTCTTTTAGCATTAACTACTTCAGCTAAGCCTTGGCTTTAACTCTTAACAGGTAAACAGGAGGTTTGAGCCCTTTTCTTCTGTGCTGATGTTCCATGAATGAAAATGAATTCACACTCTTTCCTGTCCCCGTCTCACAGACTTATGCCTCTCCTGACTATTCACACAGGATTAGGCTCACAGTGAATGTTCCAACGAGCTGCAGAGGAGCATGGACAAGCACGGGAGTTGGCTGAATTTCCTACAGCCTTGTGTAAGTCTCTTCACTGCTTTTAGTGTCAGTTTCCCCCTCCATTATATGGTGATGCTATCACATACCTTTCAACATTGGGAAGATGGTGTGTGATTTTGGTAAGACACATAGCTCAGTGCCTAGCAGAGAGTTGGCACTCCCTACCTAATGGTTTTCATTTTCTCTCTCCCTCCCACCACCCCTTACAAACACACACTTATGTTCATATCCCACACCATTTCCCCATTTCCCTTGCATACACACACTGTACACACTGTTCCCATGGCTTTTTTATCTTGATGAGATTGTGTTCAAAAGCAGTATCACAAAACTCTGCCATTTCTTGTCACAGCAAACAGAATGAGGTCAGATGCGGTCGTCCCCCAATGCTGGCTCAGAGCATCAGTGAGGACAGTCTCTCTGGATCCAACCAATCTTACGCAGCCGAAATGAAGGCTGTCAACCACTGAGCACGTGCCTTTTGTGGCCCAGCCAAAGCAGTGCTTTATTTACAAAAAATAAATTGAATTAATGAGTATGACTCTTGATAATTAATCTTACATTCTTCAATAAAAAAGTCAGTAAGAATAATAAAATATTTTGCAGGGAAATTGAAATAATAACCATTTCTGTCAATTTTTTATTTTATTTTATTTTGTTTTTTTGAGATGGAGTCTCACTCTGTCACCCAGGCTGGAGTGCAGTGGTGTGATCTCGGCTCACTACAACCTCCACCTTCTGAGTTCAAGCGATTCTCTTGCCTCAGCCTCCCGAGTAGCTGGAATTACAGGCATGTACCACCACGCCCAGCTAATTTAATATTTTTTTTAGAGATGGGGTTTCACCATGTTGGCCAGGGTGGTCTCAAATTCCTGACTTCAGGTGATCCACCCACATCTGCCTCCTAAAGTGCTGGTATTACAGGTGTGAGCCACCATGGTTAGCCCGTCAATTTATTTTTACCACATGGTTTAATAGGTTATTTTGAGCTTCATAAAGCAGTTAGAAATAAGACGTTCAAAGAAATTCCAGAGTCTTTGTCTCCAATGAATTTTTTGGCTAAGAATTCTATTGTAGAATGTTTTGTGGCCTTGTCTTTTTATAAATGAACTGAGGAAGTGATGACTGAATAACTTGAAATTCATAGTACTGGCCCCATGGAAGGATTGACCTGCCTTCACTTTATGCAATGAAAGAGTCTGGAGTAAGATTCTGTGTTAGTAAGGATTCTCCAGAGAAACACAACCAACAGGATGTCTATTTATCTATCTATTCACATCCACACACACACACACACACACACACACACACACACACACACACACACACATATATCTATATACATATATGGAGATTTATTATAGGAATTGGCTCATACAGTTATGGAGAACAAGAAGTCCCACAATCTGCTGACTGCAAGCCGGAGAACCAGGAAAGCTGGTGATGTCATTCAGTTTCAGTCTGAAGACCTGAGGGTCAGGGGCTGATGCTGTAAGTCCTAGTCTGAGTCCATAAACACTAGAACCAGGGGCAGTGATGTCTGAGGGCAGGAGAAGATGGGCATCTCAGATCAAGCACAGACCAAATTTGCCTCTCCTCTGCTTTTTTCTCCTATTCATGTCCTCAACTAATTGGGTGGGAGAAAGTTTCTTTTCTCAATCTACTGATTCCAATGCTAACCTTTTCTGGAAACCCTCAAAGACACACCCAGCTTCTTGGCCATTCCTAGCCCAGTCAGGTTAACACACAAAATCAACTCTCACAGATTCCATTGCTGATGTGAGACATGGTTGAATAAAGGAAAGAGTACCCGGCAGTGTCAGTAACAGGCAGATTTGGAACATGCCCCCTGCTCTATTACTGGCTGTGTGACATGGGTCAGAATCCTAATCTGAGCTTCCATAGAAGGTAGCTAGCAACTTTTACCTTGTGGATTCACGTGAGCATATAAAACACAATCAAAATAAAGCACCTAGTACAATATCCTACCATCCAATCAGCACTCAAAGTATTGGTTATGTTATTATCATTACAATTATGATTTTTTCATCATTATCATTTTCATGTGGAAATTTTCCCTGGAGTCCAGGTCCTGGCTCTGAAGATGTCTCCTCTAGCATCCTCCTGCTTTGATCCTCTGGACTTCCCCAACACCTATAGGCCAGACGACGCTCATGTCACCTTGCTGGTTTTACATCATTTCTGTGTTGTTTCCCACTGCATTGCATGTTAGTGCCATCTCCTTTACTATAAGCTGTTCCACTTAAGAAAAGGGAAGCTTCATCTTCTGTCTCCTAGAGTTCTTGGGAGTATGTCAGCACCTGTGCCCAGCCAAGATTTCAAGTACACTGTCACAGGGAGAGCTTGCACTCGAAACCAGGAGACCAGACTCGGAGTGCAGTGTTCCATCTTCTATGTCACACTACGTTTAGGGAAGAACATTACCAACAGGGATGTCTAGAAAACTCCAGGACTTAGGGATGTTAAACATGGGCCTTGGGGATCCAGGAAAAGGGCTTCTTTAGAAGTAAGCCTTAGCTATAGATAAACTTCCCTTCTTCCCCTAACCGCATAGTCACTCACACCCCATGCACATGAAACAATACACTGGGTCTTTGCACAGTAATGCCATAAGGTATATTACGCTGGAACACCTACACTACATGGAAAGTTCAGTGGGGAGAGGATATGGCATAGGAAAGGAAGGTTCAGGAGAAGTAGGAGAGAAAAGAATAAGAGGCCCAGATAAGCCAAGGAAAAATCATGGGCCGGCTTCATCCCAAGCCCTTGGAATGGCTCCAACCCACCAAATAACTCATCATAGGGGACACAGAGAGGCCCAGCCATGCTCAACTGTACCCTGTTCCTGATACTCACCCAGAGAACCTCCTACACATCTTTCCTCCTGCTGTTTCTTTGTCTCATTCTCACTGTCTCTCCCACACCTTGACTGTTATCTGATTCCTCACATAAGCCTCAGGCCCTCCTTGTTTTGACAACCCATTTGGACCTTTTCTCCAGTTTAATTATCCACAGATCTCAACTTGCACGTCCCCAAACACCTCCCTTCTACAACTGTGGTAGGAGATGCTCTCACTGCTTACCTGAACCCCACAGGACCTTGGTGTTTGCTCAGCCTCCCCTGATAATGGTGGGGAGTTGTCAGGGGAGGTGGAAAAAAAGAGATTGGAGGAGGGAACAGTCTACTTAAGTCAGGTGTTACCTGCAGTCAGAAGCTTTAATAATCTCTTTATGGTTTAGAGCTGGCGTTGATTTATAGTTGTATGTTAAAATTTTCAAACTCATGACTCTTTTTTTAATTATGCAAGACTTTATGTTTTTTAAAGCAGGTTTATCTTCCCAGTGTAATTGAGAGGAAGGTACAGAGATTTCCTGTACACTCCCCCATCCCTACACATGCACAGCCTCCCCCATTATCAACATCCCTCACCAGAGTGATACATTTATTACAATCAATGAGCCTGCGTTGACACATCTAAACCACCCAAGTCTCCAGTTGACTATAAGGTTCACTCTTGGTGTTGTACATTCTACAGGTTTGGACATATGTAAAATGACATACATCTATCATGATGGCATTGTACAGTGTATTTGCACTGCCCTAAAATTCCCCCATGCTTTGCCTATTCACCCCAACTTTCCCACTCCCAACCCCGGCAACCACTGATCCTTTTATCATATCCATAGTTTTTACATTTCCAGAATGTCACACAATATATACCCTTTTCAGATGTGCTTCTTTCACTTAGTAATGTGTGTTTAAGTTTCCTCCATGTCTTTTCATGGCTTGCAAACTCATTTCTTTTTAGTGTTGAATAATAATCCATTGTCTGGATGTAGTATGGTTCACTTATTCATTCACCTACTGAAGGACATCTTGGTTGCTTCCAAGTTATGGCAACAATAAGCAGAACTGTTATAAACATCCTTGTACAAGTTTTTGTGTTGACATACATTTTCAATTCCTTTGGGTGAATACCAAGGACAATGATTGCTGGATCTTATGGTAAGAATATGTTTAGTTTCATAAGAAACTGCCAAAATGTTGTCCAAGGTGGCTATACCATTTTGCATCTCCACCAACAATGAATGAGAGTTTCTATTGCTCCACATCTTCACCAGCTTTTTTGACGACTTTCAATTCTTAAGAATTTATTTAGTCCTTTCAAGCAAGAAAACATGGTAGAAATTATGTCTTACCATTCTCTCTCTTTGCCCAGGTTGTTTAGCCTGGCCTATGAAATGTTGCAAAGAAAGACAATCCCAGTTTCAGGGAAGATGACTTGATAACACCACAGAACGGGTTTGTAAGTTCCACAATAATTTGTGAAAAGGCCAGGTGATCACAGATACATTTTGCCAAGACATGCAAAAATTTAAAAAGGGAAAGAGTGCAATTCAACTTAGTAATGGCAGGTTCAAACAGTGTCAAATGAAGTAGAGTCTGGAATCGTACAGGATATAGTCTTCAGATTGGCTTTTCAGATCCACGAAACTGAAAATTCATAGCAGCAGATCATGAACCTGCAGCATTTCTTCCTGAGCAACAGAAAGAGAATTGCCTCCAAGATTCAACTTCTAACTTGAACAAAACTGGCTTTTTTTGACAGTAATTTTTCCTAGAAGTTTTATTTACTGCATTTAAAAATCTATTTCTAATGCACTTTCAATTTTTCCCTAACACCTTATTTTCAGTAAGACCTTTATTCTTCTTGCCAACTAAGGATTTTCAGCCAATGTTTTTTTCTTGCAGAAATGCCCACAGTTGGTGAGAGGTTATTGTGTGCATTTCCTTCTAAGCACTGACCCTGCATTTTAGCTGAGCCTGGATTAGGCCAAATGAGCCAACTGGTTAGGTTGACTGAGCCATAGCGCATACAGTAGGCCCTATGTATACATGAGTACCACATCCACGGATTCAACTAACCTGGAAAGCAATCTATCTTAAGCATCCACGAATTGTGGTATCTGAGAAGGTCCTGAAACCAATCCCCTATGGAGACAAAGGGTCTACTGTATACTACATAAGCAATTCAGATTTTGTTTTCTGAAAATAACACTTATTGAGATAAAGCACAATAATTAATGAATATAACATGTGAATATTTCTAGCTTTCATTTCTCCACCTAATTTTACAAAAGGATTTCAGATGACAGTTATTGTTTCACATGTGTGATTAAGAGATATTACAACTTAGAGCAAGACTTTATATTTCCATATGGTGAGAACAATTTTTTCATCCATTCATTTGTTCAACAAATAATTAAGGAATATGTTCTTGGGCTAGGCATTGGTGATACTGTGGTGAAAGTAACACAATCCAACCCCTCAAAGAGCTGAAAGAATATGAAAATTTAAGATATATGAAAATGTAGATCAAGGATTCCAAGGTTGGCTACTGTAACCAGAAATGACCTAGTCAGTCCCTTGTTCATCTAGACAGATTGCCCATCATGATTGCATCAAATGGTGTCTTGGCCAAATAAAAGATGGTAGTAAACGGATCACAGTCATGGTGATTTCAAGCAGAAAGGGCCCTTTGAAATCCCCTCCCAGAAACACTGAGGTGGAGAGATAGGGAGTGACTTGTACAAGGTCATGCAGCTTGCAGATCAGAAGATGGAGATGGTTGGGAATCTGCTGGATGTGTGTGCTGGGGAAGGGCAAGGCTTGAGAGGAAGACTGCCTTCCTCTGGATTCAGCACATGTAAATCTGGAAGACAAACATGACATCAATGTCATCACCATTCATGTGCTCTCAGCTGTCTTCCCCTGAGACTTTTCTGAAGAACATTCTTTCCTCCCAAGAATCACTTTCTATTGCTGGTTTCAAAAGACTATAGACTTTGTTTCCACCTCTGTTGTTTTGTTGTTTTTGTTTGCTCTTTGATTTGTGTTGTGATTATTTGATGTTTGCTTTTCTATTTAATATCAATAGTTTCTATAAAAAAAGGATAAATGTTATTAAATAATTGGAACCCTGAACCCAGAAATAAAATTAAGTAAAGGTGCATAAAAAAGTTTTCTAAACTTTTCACCCTCCATTTCTAAAGAGGTTATATGGCTTGACCTAAGAAATATTGCAGAGAGAATTTCCAAGTTTGAGGGCCAATGACTGTAACCACTGCAAAACAGGCCTCTAAGTTTCACAACAGCCTGTGAAAAGGTCAGGGGATAGCAGATGAATTTTAGTCAAATTTGCAAAAATAAAGAAAAATAAAACTGTATTCTTGCCTGTATTTTCTTCTTGACTGGCACCAATGCTCTTAGAGGCAGGTCAGTAAGTCAAGATGCCCAATCTATTTACCAAACCAGGGTAGCTTGCCAGACTACACATGGCTCTTCAGCCCAAGTTTTCAAGGCAAACATATCTTTTATATAAAGGCCTCTGCTACTCAGAGGGGAGATGTGGAGAAAGTAGGACAACTGTATAACTTATTGTCCAAACCAGAACCCTTTTGAAAGTGAAGGGGGCCATAGTAATTATTCCTAGACAGAAGACATGAATTAGAACTAAAAGGGCTTCGGATTTGAGATCAGCCAGACCTGGAATGGAATCTGCACTTGAGACACTACAGGCTGAATTGGTAGCTGGAGTGCAGTGGCGCGATCTCTGCTCACTGGAAGCTCCACCTCCTGGGTTCACGCCATTCTCCTGCCTCAGCTTCCCGTGCTCTGCACCACATGCTCTGCAGGGCATTGTTTGAGATTTTCCAGTTGTGTATTTAAAGATCCTAGAACACGGTAGGCTTTCAACTACAGTAGCCATAGCTAACATAGCAAATCTATGAGGTGGGTTATTAGTGTTCAGTTAAAAATTTTAGGAAATTGAGGCACAACGGGTTAAATACATTGTACATGGCCACAGAGCCAGTCAATGGCAAAACTGGGAAGTGCCAGACCGACTGTTTATCTTCATCATCTGTTCATTTCCCTTCTCCACTGTCTGGGCTTTTGATATATGTGAAGTGTGTAACGTGAAATCCATATGTATGCAAGCTATGTGTTCAGTCAACCTGGTAGCATGGTCCAGAGTAGTTTGTGGGGAATGTGTCAAGGTGGAGTGAGGGCGGGGAGGGCTGGAAGCATGTGACACTGTGAACTTCTCAGGATCAGGTGAGCTGGACCACAGTCTTGAGCATTGGCAGGACTAGTTTTCTTTCTCCTTTCTCTTTGCAATGCAAAGGTAAGTGCCCTGAGGTTCACTTGCAGAGCCATCATGAAAAATCCATCCTGTTAAGATCAGTTTCTTCATCTGTAAGTGAGGATGTTGTGGGGAATGACACCTCTTGTGCTGCCGTCTGTTCTCCAAGACCAACTTCTTCTGTTTCACTTCAGCTTATGAGTCGACTTCTGGCCACGCCTCTGAGGACCTGGAAAGCCTGGCAAGGCCCTGCATTGCCCTGTCTCCCAGGAGGAGTGGGTTTGCCTTCTCCTTATACTGCCCCAGGAAAGAACTGGCATCCTGGGTTGTGTGGGTATGGAGCGGATTCCCACACACCCACACCTCGGCCAGCCAGAGAGACTGACCACCCATGCTCAGGCCTGCCTTGGCCACATCAATCGACAGCCTGGGTGGCCTCGTTGTCACTGCAGGCAGAGCTGTCCACCGAGATTAGTGGGACAGCCACAGCGGCTCTTGCCCAGCTCCTGGTTCCTGTGGGTTCTAGTGCAAGGCATTCATCTCACAACTCTTCCGGCAGCTTGTTAGAAAGAAGCTCACTGTGAAAAGCAACAAAATCTCCTTAAGGGGAAAACTATCTGTTCTGGCAAGATGTTCTGAGCATGCACGTGAATCAGACTTTGGAAATATCATAAGTAGAAAGTCCCAGAGAGATACCATAATCGTTCTCATTCATTCATTGGTGTATTCAGTAAATGTTTCTTTAACATCTACCATGTGCTGGATACCATGCTAGATGTCAGAGATTGAAAGATGACTCAGACATGAACTTAAAATCAAAACAAAAATGAAACCTCATAGACATTATAAGAGGAACTATTTTAAAAAGATGATTTCTTTGTAAGTCAAAATGCAGTGATGAGATTTATAAGTGATTACGGGACCCCAGAGGGGAAACACTGAAGGCACCTTTGCTGAGGAAGGGTAGAGCACAAAATGGCCAGAGATGATTTCTTAAGCAAAACAAATTCATGACATAGGTCTTATGGTAGAAGTCAGATGGGTGAAAGCAAGTTGAGAAAGGGTGATATAGACAGAGATGAGAGACATCTGGGTATGATCCATATTGATAGATCTGTGGCATGGTGTATGGAGGAAGGAAGAACAAGAAATGGGGCTGGAGAGACAGGCAAGCACTAGCTCATGGAGGACCATATGAGCCAGGCTAGTAAGTGTGGCCTCTATCTTTTGGGGAATGGAAAGCCATTGAAGTGTTTTAGGTTAGCAGGTGTAGCACGGAGGTCTGTGTCATGGAAAGGCCACTCTGGCAGCTGTGCACACACAATGACTCTCAAGGGGCCCTGGAAGCAGAAAAACTAGTAAGGAATCGGTGTCACAACCCACTGCGAGGCAGGGAGTCCCCAGTTGAGTGCAGAGTCACAGAGGGAGAAAGGACTAACAGGACTGACACACAATGCATTAGTCACAGAGCAGAAAGGAGAATTCAATTCTCCTGCTTCCTAAGCCAATGCTTTTCTAGTTCCATAAAGATGCAGTTCTCAAAGGAAAAGAAAAGTTCTAAGGAAGAAAACACTAGACTAGTTCTAGACAAGCTCAGCAAACTGGCCCTATGACACTTCCCCAATCAGCTAGACCTTCAGAGGCTCAACTTCCTCATCTGTAAAATGGGATTATTGCCATTATACCCCAGAACTGTTACAAGGACTAGATGCAAAAAGTGCTGAAAAAGGTTTTGTAGAGGAAGATGCAGATCTAAGGGACTAGTTTATCATTTTATTTGCAAAATCAGTGTGACATAGATGATTAGGAAAAATACTTAAGAAGCACATGTTTTAGGTTAGTGTCTTTGCTCTCATAGTCCTTTGCACCAAGAATGCTGCCTGCATTTTAGGAGTGCCATTCAAATGCTGCGTTTCATATACATATCTTTACATAAGCCACATCTTTATTGGCAAGCAACTGCATTATAAAATATAAAGCTCCCTATATTGCAAGATTTTTGTGTTCAAAATGTAATTTAATTTCCAGAAGTATGACTGATAAATATATTCAACAAAACAGCTCTTCTGCATAAATTAATATATTCTGAAGTTTTCTCTCAATTTAAAAACATAGATTTGCCCCTATACAATGCAGAGGAAGCTGTTATCAAACATTCTTCCTTGGCCATTCAGAAAGAACAAGATGGCCCAAGCCCCACAGAGCATTTGTCACTGACAGCTGCCCCTTCATTTGCTCTCTGCACACCTGGCTTGTTCCGTCTTTTGTGATCTGAACTGTGGCCTTTGCCTCTTATTACTTTGACTTGGGTGGACTTTTGGGGCTTTACTTAGTCATGAGCTTGCGTTTTCTAGGAGCTTTGTTTACATTCCTGCTTTCAGGGTTTCTTTCTGTCTCTAAAGTGAGAAATGGGCTACCTCTATCTTTTGACATCCTAGAGAAAAAAAATGTGACTTGCATGGATGACAGTAGTTACATTTGTGTATAGGTGACAAGTAGCATCAGGCTTACATTTATCTGAGCACAGATTAGGCCACATGAGCCAATTACATAGATTGCTTTGATTCCAACTGTTACCCTTGCAATATTCCTCTTGATTTCAGGCATCATACTGAAAAAGCCTTGCCCACACCCACAATTCTGTTACCAGTGGGGTGACAGGTTTGCTCAGTAGCCCTACCAGCACATGAGCATAGGCTGACTTCATTAGGTGCGCTGTGTGTGTGACATGTCTGCATGTTCATCTTGGTGAACAATTATCTCTCTCTCTCTCTTTTTAATTTTATTTATTTATTTATTTTGCTTGTGTCATTTATTTTATTATGTACTGTGCAATGTGAGGGCATTTCTGCATTACATAAACGAATATAATTATACTTTTCTTACAAAGTAGGAATTATATTATTTACTCTTAAAAAATCACAGGATGATTTTGCTCCTTTTGTTTCAAAATATTTTTTAGGTAGATAAATTTTACTAACTCAGATCATTTTGAAATATCTTGCTCATATAGCCACTTCTCTTTTTTTACGTTTATATAGGACTTTAAGGTTTATAAAACAGTTTCACATTTTTTCTTTGTTTTTTCAGGTTTCTCACAATGACCTTAAACTGCACCTCCATTAGGCAGGTAAAAAAAAGTGAGACACAGACAGGAGAAGTGATTCACCCAAATATCCACTATCAGATGGTGCTAGAGCTTGGGCTCGAACCTAGCTCTGTCTGACTCAAAGTCTGCGTTGATTCTACATGTAGCCAGCTATTAGAGGGGTGTTGAAGAGAGAATCTACAAAAAGGAAAGTCCTTTGCAGAATGAAAAAGCCCAGATAAGTGAGAGTGTCCAAATGTTCACTCTTGAGAACAAGAATTTTTGAGGAAATCAACATTGTGTCTCATGGAAATTCCAAATTCCATGATGGATGGACCGTGATGGGATGGGCTTATCATGGATGGGCCTTACAAATAGTTTTGCAAAGGAATCTGAGGATGTTCTGTCCACTGGAGTCAAGAATAGATGCACATTCTGTCCTGTGAATAAAGGATGGTATTTCAGTCTGTGTTGCTGACAACTGATGAGCACAGCACATTGAGCTTACTTTTGGGTTGAAAGTGTTGGGAGAAATAAAAATGCTCTTCTGACTGTAAATACTCATTTTTTTTTTTTACCTTCCAAATCTTTATCCAATTGGCATAGGCATTTTTTATCATTCATTTTTTCATATCATTTCAGAGAGGTCAAATCAAAAGAATAAAAGATTACCTTAAGGTGACACTGATACTTTTACAATTTATCTTTTAAAAGAAAATTTCCTGGGCTATGTGTCATAATTGAAGTGCTTGATTCTAAGGGTGTGGGGTTTTTTTGTTTGTTTGATGTCTCAGTGATGCAATGACTTCATCAGTTAAATGGGAATGGCTTCTTCCAGAAAGCAGGGAGTTGGTTCAGACAGTGATTTGTGGGTTCTTGCTGTTCCCAGGACGGTGATGTGAGCCTAGCTGGCTGGCATACCCAGCTGGTCTAACGTTATCTGAGCCTGTAATGGAGCAGCACTTTGTACTCAGCCGAGTCCATTTCTGCGTGGAGATTTCTCAGGTGCAAAACAATTGCATAAGCTGCTGCTAGTTAGCTTAATTGGCACATTCAGGTTAGTTATGTAGACGAGGTTCTTTTTATATTTTGCCAATCTTTCGTAGTTTAACAGGACTGTTCCCATGTTAAGAATTTCAAGTAAGTGTTTCGTGGTGTGATTAGAATCTAAGTAGACTATGCTCAACAATTACCTGTGAACACGTTGACTCTTGTGCCTGATGGTGGATAAAGGGAGTTCAGAAGGCACTTCATGCCCCTTCATTGCCTCCTTGGAGCAAGAGGGAGACCAGCTGTGCTGGGGTTGAAGCTCCATGGAGCACTTCTGGGAGGTTGGAAGCTGTGACATGCTGGGCCTGTACAGACTCAGTGCCTTTTTCTGCCACCAGCCATCATCAGTCACCAAATGTGCTGCTTCTTTATATTCTTGGATTCGTAAACTTCTCTTTGTCTCCAAGACTATCACTTCAGGCCACTGCCTCCCTGTCTCTGTCCCACATGATGGCAATTGACTCCTAACTCATTCTGCTTAACCCCAGCTTCACAGAGTACAGGGATGATCTCTGGAAATGAAAATCTGAAAATCTCACAAACTCTTCTTAGGTGGATCCTCACTGCCCCTAGAATGGGCATAGAAGAAAGTTTAAACAAATTTTCATGGCCTGGGCCCCCAACTGCTTGTAAAATCTCATTTCTCTCCACTGCTGTCTTTCTCTTTAGACTACAGAGAAGACCAGTCCCCATGGGGGTCAAGGAGCCATTCAATCTCTTAGGCAGGGAGATAACATCTGTTGGCTTCTCGAGCAGGGTTACATGGTGGGACATCTGTGGGGTTTACCTCTAGGAACTCCTCCAAATTTTCAAAGTAAAGAAAGATCCAAAGCCAAAAAACATCCCTGTCTACCTCTAGGGGAAAATGTGGGAGGGAAGAGGAGGGAAGTCACCATTTTGAAGTAGCCCAGAGTGTTCTCCATGAGGAAGACCTGCTATCCAGGGAAAAGACTCTACAGAGCCTAATCTCAACGAGGGCAAGGCCATTTCTCTCATTCCAGCCCCTTGGCTTCCTGCAGCACCTAAAGAGGGAAACAAGCTAAGAAAATATAGTCAGTTAGGAATCTCTTGTGGATTGCAAGAGGCATGGGAGTCTAAAGTATTAAGGAAAATGCTGTATGGAACTGGGCTCATCTGCAGGATCAAACTGTGGCTGTCCTGCAGATGTCAGAACCCCACTTACTTCAATGTAACCTCAGTCTGTTGTTAACTTCTAACTCAGAGCTTCTTCCATTCTACTGTGCACTTCACTAAAATGTGAAGTAGCAGTACCTGGGGATGGGGAGGGAGGACTCCTATGAGAAGAAATGCCCCAGGGAAAAGCCTCGTCCACATCAATAGCACTTCCAAGGTGACTACAGGGAAGCCAGCCACAGCCTTCCTGGCTCTCGCACTCACAGATACCAGTAATAGATTCTTCTCTCATAGACAATCTATGGTAGATGTAATGGCTAAGTTTATGTGTCAACTTGAGCATGCTGTGGGGCACCCAGATTAAACATTATTTCTGGGTGTCTTTGTGAGGATGTTTCTGGATAATTGGCATTTGGATTGGTGGACTCAGTGAGGTAGATTGTCCTCCCCAATATGGGTGGACATCATCCAAATAAAACAAAAAGGAAGAGGAAGGAGGAATTCATTACTTTTCATTTCCTGCCTTCCTGCTTGAGCTGGGACATCAGTCTCTTCTCCCTCTTAGACTACAATTATAACACCAGCTTTCCTCGGTCTCCAGGTTACAGATAGCAGACTGTGGGACTTCTCAGCCTCCGTAATTACATAAACCAAACCTTCATAATAAACTTTCATTTATATCTCTATCTATCTATCTATCTATCTATCTATCTATCTATCTATCTATCTATCATCTATCATCTATTTCTGTCTATCTCTATTACTGCTATCTATCTCTACCTCTCTCTGTCTGTCTGTCTGTCTCCTATTGGTTCTGTTTCTGTAGAGAAACCTGACTAACACGATAGGGGTCACTAACCAGGGGTCCAAAACCCGGAATCTATGCAGACTGTTAGCATATGGACACATGTGCAGTTTTCTGAGGTCATAAGATCTATTATGGTCTTTCAGATTTCTAAGGGTTTGTTAAGCAAAAAAGGCAAAGTACCTCTAAAAAGAAGCCCTTTCTTTGAAATGTGCCCTGGGAGGAATGTCCTTTAGGAAAACTATTGAAAACAAAATAAATCCATCTACTCTGCCACGGAGAAGCATCTTTCATGAGATGGGATGTAAGCCAGAAACCAAAAAGGAAACAACTGATATATTTGACTACGTATAAAATGAGAAGAGTCTTCATGGCACAAACTGTGGCCTTCCCCTCAACACACTCCATATTGCAACCACCACAGACAAGGCTGACACTTGCATAATAACTTGGAAAAATCATTTGCAATATAAATGACAGGGAAAGAATAATATCAGTAACCTATTGTAGTCCCCCCTTATCTGGCTTCACTCACCCATACTAAAGTGTGGTCTGGAAATAGGTGGGTATAGTATAATAAGATATTTTGAAAGAGATAAAGAGAGAGATGATATTTGTGTAACTTTTATTACAGTATATTATTACACTTGTTATTTTATTGTTAGTTATTATTGTTAATCTCTTACCGTGCCTAGTTTATAAGCTAAACTTTACCAAGGGTATGTGGTGTAAGAAAAAAACAGAATATATAAGGTCCAATACATCTGTGGTTTAAGGCATCTACTAGGGGTCCTGGAATGGACCCTCTCGGATAAAGGGGAACTACTGTGTAAAAAGCTACTGCAAACCTACCAGTAAAAAGCAAATTTCTCAAAGAGAAAAAGAGGAGTAAAAAATCTCAACCAGGCTAGTCTAAAGAAAAATGCAACTGGTCGGTAAATATAAAAAGTCATTCAACCTCACAAATCATTGAAGCTCAAAAAATGTATGCATCATTTTTCATGTAAAGAATTGACAAGGATTTAAAAGGCAAGCAAAACTGGTATTGATGAGCGTCTAAAGCACTTGCTCTCCACCCTGGCTGTACAATGGAGTAACCCACAGAAATTTATGAAATATTGATGCCAACATCTGTTTCTGACCATGAAGGATGAACTGTTATGGGAACTGCCCTCTCACCATAAACAGCTAGAAAACCAGACAAATACACGAAACAACTGTTTTCAGATACTGGGCAATAGCAGAGCAAGTCTGCTGTCCCTGAGAGAAGAGAAACAAATGAGGTGAGCCCTACAATTGCCCAGTTTGCTGCCTGGAGGCAGTTTCAGTACACAGTGCAGGAAAGGGAACCCAAACGAGACCCAGCAGTCTCGCTGAGTTGAGGATAGAAATCAGAATTCCAGAAAGCCAACTTGCAGGCAAAATACTGAAAAAAAAAAAAAAAAAAAAAAGGAAGCTGTAGAGAGAGGTCTGGAGATCTGCAAACGGGCCAGCCCTAACTCTTTGACTGACTAGTTAGCTCTTCATGCACAGGAAAAACTCCATGAAATGAGGGGAAGAGGAATAAGAAAAATCAGAAACTAGGAGGCTAAAGAATTCTGGGAGCTCATGAAAATTGGTTAATAGTTGATACAGCCATCCAAAAAGTATTGACTTAGTAATGTGGTTAAATTAGCCCTAGAATAAAAGTTACTGTAGGTTCTCCCAAAACAAAGTTTAAAAGCAGCCCTAGAGAGGGTCAAGCTTATGCTGTTACTCAACTACATGTCAGGAAAAAAAAGAGTTCATGTTAAAGAATTATAACAAAACCCAGAACCTAACAGCATAAAATACACAGTGTTGGGCATCTAGTAAAAATTGACAGGCTTAGCAGACATGCAGAGAAGCATAAAAATACAAACCAGGGCTAGCAGCAAAGTCAATCAATAGAAACAGACACTAAAAATGTCAGAGCGGATGATATTAGCAGACAGAACATTGAAACAGCTATTATAAATTTACACTAATAATTCGAGAATGTAAAAAAGCATGGATATGATGAGAAGATAAATGGAAGATACTAAAAATACCCAATAAAACTTCAAAAGATGGCTAGGCATGGTGGTTCACACTAGCACTTTGGGAGGCAAGGAGTTCGAGACCAGCTTGGCCAACATGGCAAAACCCCATCTCTACTAAACAATACAAAAACTAGCCAAATGTGGTGATGCATGCCTGTAATCCCAGCTACTCTGGAGGCTGAGGCATGAGAATCACTTGACTCCAGAAGGCAGAGGTTGCAGTGAGCCCAGATCGTGCCACTGCACTCCAGTCTGGATGATAAAGTGAGACTCTGTCTCAGAAACAAAAACAAAACAACAACACCAAAAAAGAAAACAAAAGAAAACTTTGAGAGATGAAAAAGACAATATCTGACAAGAAAAATATGGCCAAAGGGATTAGCAGCACATTAAACATGTGGAAGAAATCACCAGTGAACATGAAAACAAGTAAATGGAAACTATCCAAAATGAAACATAGAAAGAAAAAGAATAAAAATAAAGAAATAACACAGCATCAGTGACCTGTGGAACAATATCAAGTTGACTAACATACACGTAAGTGCGTTCACAGAAGGAGAAGACAGAGATGTGGGGTGAAAAAGGATGTTTGAAGAAATAATAGCTGAATATTTTTTCTAAAGTTGCTGAAAACTATTAAACACACAGTTCAGAAAACCTCAATGAATCTATTCAAAAGAAACATAAAGAAAACCACACCAGAGCACATCATCATGAAATTTCTAAACAATAGTGATGAAGAAAACTTTTTGGAGCTAACAGAAAAAAAAATTCATGTCATATAGAGGAACAAAAAATTACAGCAGACTTATTACAAAAGTTATAAAAAACAGAAGACAATGAGAAATACTTTTAAGGCAGTAAAAGAAAAAGTGTAAATCTAGAATTTACTAGGTGAATTTTTAAAATAATGATGGAATTTAAACTTCCCAAAGAAAAATTGAAAAAAAATTATTGGCAGCTGACTCATGCTATTAAAATTGTTGAAGGGGCTGGGCGTGGTGGCTCACACCTGTAATCCCAGCACTTTGGGAGGCCGAGGTGGGTGGATCACGAGGTCAGGAGACCGAGACCATCCTGGCTAACATGGTGAAACCCCGTCTCCACTAAAAAATACAAAAAATTAGCCGGGCATGGTGGCAGGCACCTGTAGTCCCAGCTACTCGGGAGGCTGAGGCAGGAGAATGGAGTGAACCCAGGAGGCAGAGCTTGCAGTGAGCCAAGATTGTGCCACTGCACTCTAGCCTGGGCGACAGAGTGAGACTCCGTCTCAATAAAAGAAAAAAAATTGTTGAAGGAAGTAACAGTGTTTAGGCAGAAGGAAAATGATACCAGATAGAAATGTGGATCTATACAAATGAATGAAAAGCATCAGAAATGATAAATATATAGGTAAATATATAAAAGATATTTTCTTGGCCAGGCACAGTGGCTCACGCCTGTAATCCCAGTACTTTGGAAGGCTGAGGTGGGCTGACTGCTTGAGCACAGATGTTTGAGATCAGCCTGAAAAACATGGCAAAATCCCGTCTCTAAAAAAGATACAAAAATTAGCCACGCATGGTGGCATGCACCTAGAGTCCAGCTACTCAGGACGCTGAGGTTTTCATTTGCCAAAATTATCCATAATATTTTCAGTGAAAAAGTAAGTTGTGAAAAACATGTATAATATCCCATTTTTGTGACATTTTAATATGAAAGGTATATATTTACAATAAATGTGTGAAACGATGGTCATGAAAATATTAACGAGGTTACTTCCTAGTGGGAGGATTTCAGGTGAGCTTTCTTTGCATTTTAACACATGAACTTTACACAACATGCAAGTATATTCATTATCAGAAAAAAATCATAAGCTAAAATAAAGATTAAACAATGAAGAACAAATCATTCACTTATTTCAGTTATTTATCAAATGTCCTCTAGGTGCCAGGAACTCTGGTAGATGCTGGAGATCAATGAATTAATAGGAGTTTGATGACTGAAGTTCAAATCTCATCTCTTTCACCTGCTAGCTCAAGCACTGTCAGTCAAGAGCAATGGTTCTATCTCCACTTCCTCATCTGTAAAAATGGGTATAATAGTACATATCTGATAAGAGTATTATGACAAGTAAGTGAGAAAATGGACAAAGGGGCTCTTTCCCCACTCACCTTTGGTCACTGAGAACAAGGAGTGTTCCACACCCAATTCTGAAGACAGATGGATACAGACAGGTAGAAAAGGTCTTGGTGTTTCTGAGGCTCCATTCACTCCTATGTGACACAAAAGTGGAGACAAGAGCCAATGGACTTGTAGGGGAGGCACCCTGGAGACAGGAGAGGTGACTCTGGAGTGGGGGCTAGTGATAGACAGCCCAGCCCATGGATCTGATGGGAGACATGCCAGAGATGCAAAAAGGTCTCCATGGTCATTGAGAGGGGGTGGGAGGGTCAGCAAGAAAAGCCACTGAGCCCTGGTCAAGCCAACTTTTAAATTTGCCAAATAAGAGTGTTAAAGCACAAAACACACCTATAAATAACTATCATTTCACAAAATAAAGAGTTTCAAAAAAGTGAGACTGGTATTACCCCAGAGTCAAGAAACATGCTTTTAATAAATCAAATCAGTTCAAACTAATTTAGCTTTTTGAGCAAAACCTGCTATGGTGCACTTCTTTTATGTCATTTAGCCATGGACCAGTTGAAACTTGGCAGCATGGACCAGTGCAGGTCCCTGGGCACATGGTCGGAAGCCATTGCTGTGTGCCGTGTTGTGAATCCTGAAAGTGATGTAGATTAAAAACATCTCAAGTAGAAAAGTGACATTGTCAAATTTGCCAGTGAGACAGCTCTTTCTGGCCTCTATATTCAGGAGGGCTTGCTTTTAGGGGAGTGAGAGGCCAGTTAAGAGGTTCTTTTAATCATCTAAGCCAAAGGCCTTAAGGCCCTGAGTTAAAGAAGACCATTGGTTATTTCTTTAATGAGACAGTTATTTTGACTTTTTTTCCTTTTCTAGTTGAAATAAACCTTGCATTTTCTTTTTAAACCACCAATAAAACACTGTGTAAGGTCATTGTTTTCCGTGTTTTGGGTAATTGCTAGAGGCACCATGCTTAACACAAGCTAGTGTTAGGCAAGTAATTCTATGTGATCCTTTTTTGGAGACTCTTCTTTGGGCCTCTGGAAGATAATTTAAGGATTTCTTACACTCAATCTTTAAGATTAGTCCTTCAACTTCCTCTTTATTGGTTAGGTGTTTAGAACACATTGAGGTATCTTAAAAGCAATGCTGCTCTGGCTTGCAAGTGTCACTATGTATTGGGTTTGATTAACAGTATTGAAAAATTAATGATTATTATAGTTGATGTTTTAATTAACACATAGAAATGCATTTTGAAGACATGCTTTCTAAACCAATTTTTCCCTCTTCCAAACAAAATGAGTTAAGATTGAAGAAGTGACTTGAAGCATGAATTTGTTCTCCTTTATGCAAATGAAGGTTTTGGTGCGAAAATTGAAATTGTCTGGAAAAATTAGTTCAAAATAACTTTTACCCAGGTATCTCAGTTACTGCCTTATAAATGAAGTGTAAAAATCGACTTATTCAGTTATTGCCTCATAAATGAAGTATAAAAACCACTTGAGTTTTACCAGTTACGGAAGAGGTTTCTGGAAAACATAGAGGAGAAATGAATTATCACCATCTCTTACCACTAATAACAGAAATATGAGGAGGAGCATTAAAGCAGATGTGATTGTTTTGTATTTTAAAATTATTCCCTTGACAATAATTAGTGTGATCGTGCTCTACAATGATTGAGAAATTAAAAATGCCTCCGCATGTGCCTTTGATTCTGTAGAATGGAAATGTCTATATTTGGAGTTATGTCTTTGACTATATAGATTGAATTTTCTTTCAGCCAATATTGTAGCATATTTACTATATGCTAGGCAGGAAATATTTGTGTGGAGAGGGAGAGGACTAGAGACAAATAACACAGGTTTCATTTGGAAGGAACTCACTGTCTAGTGATTGGGTCAAGCATAAAATACAACTATCTATAATTATAAGGCAGAACTAAATGAAGACTGTATTTAATAGTCATTATGGACTATGGGCTTCCCGAAGACAAGGGCTGTCTCTTTATTTACAGAACTTTTAAAAGACCCATCACAGAGGGAAAGCCCCATCACTGACAATGAGTATTAATAAATCCCAGACTGCAAACTCCATGACCATAAAGTCAGGTTTTATGCATATCTGTACTCCCAGTGTGTAATACAGACCAGGCACATTGCAAGTGCTCAATAAGACTTTGAGAAATTAGGGAACCCTGAATAAATGAATTAGTGATTGAATACTGTGGAACATAGGAGAACTCACAATTCAACTGGACTGAGATGATTCAGGGTAATGAGGGGAGTCTTTAAGAATTGCATGTCATGTCAAGTATAGGTCTTGAAGAAGAACCTCAGTGTCAATTCCATGTTTGTTTGCATACTCAAAATGGACCTCTAAAAATACATAGCAGTAGGTAAATCAAATGGAATCATCTAGTATTCAGCTAGGCTAAATGAAAATCCCAAGAATTACTTTCTAAACCTAACAACCTGAAGTTAACTTTATAATTAAATAAAGCGCCTCACAGTGGCCTCAACTCTTCTCTCCAAACATCTTCCTTTATTCAGCAGCCACTACTCACCACTCCAGCTAGGCTGGTCTCCCTGCCGTGGAGCTCGCCATTCTTAGTCCTGTCACAAGCCATTCACTGATGAACCAGGGGAAGCCACAGAAGTTTCCAGATCAGAGAACTGCTGTGATCTAATTTGAGCTTTAACTACATAAAGATAAGTTTCTGTAATAGGATATTGGTTTAGGGACTTTAACAATGAGCAAAATAATAGTGCCTGAAACAAAGTAACTTCTGTTTTTCCCCCCCTCTAGATGGAGTCTCACTCGCCCAGGCTAGAGTGAAGTGCCGCGATCTTGGCTCACTGCAACCTTCACCTCCCAGATTCAAATGATTCTCCTGCCTCAACCTCTGAGAAGCTGGGATTACAGGCACCCACCACCGTGCTCGACTAATTTTTGTATTTTTAGTAGAGATGGATTTTTGCCATGTTGGCCAGGCTGATCTCAAATGCCCGGCGTCAGATGATCCAGCCACCTCGGCCTCCCAAAGTGCTAGGATTACAGGCATGAACCGCCATGCCTAGTCATTTTTATTTGTTTATTTATTTATTTATTTATTTATTTATTTATTTAAGATGGAGTCTCGCTCTGTTGCCCAGGCTGGAGTGCAGGGGCGCAATCTCGGCTCACTGCAACCTCCTTCTCCTGCGTTCAAGCGATTCTCCTGCTTCAGCCTCCTGAGTAGCTGGGACTACAGGCACATGCCACCACGCCTGGCTAACTTTTTGTATTTTTAATAGAGACAAGGTTTCACTGTGTTAGCCAGGATGGTCTCGATCTCCTGACCTTGTAATCTGCCTGCCTCAGCCTCCCAAAGTGCTGGGATTACAGGGGTGAGCCACCGCACCCGGCCCTTTATTTTATCTCTCCTGTAAAAGTCTGAAGTGTAGATAGTTCCAGATGTATAGGAAGGTCTGCTCCACAAAAGTCATCCAGGGACCCAGGCTCCTTCTATTTTGTAGTCCCTATATTCACTGGGGTGTTGACTTCATCTGTAGGGTAAAATGGCCTCACTACCATTGTGTACATGTTCTTGCCAATGGAAAGAGAGAAAGAGGTGGAGCACATGTGGCCTGATACCGAAATCGCATGTATCACTTCTACTCACATCTCTTTGGATATAACCTAGTCATATGGCAAAGATGCAGGGAAAGATATCCTCTAGCTGAACAGTTCTGTGCCCAATGAGAACCTGGGGATTCTATTACAAAAAGGAAGAAGAGCTATTGGGAAACATTTCATTGACTCTAACATAGTTTCCTTCCCTTCTCCTCTAAACTACTATAAGATATATCATCTCAACAATGACACTGACCTCCTGATGTGTGAATATACACCTAGCAAATAAAACAGTGTGTGTATTGAGAGTATGTGTGTGAGAGAGAGGGTTCAGCGTTTCTTATGTGCCTGGAGTGTTTCCATGCCACAGTAAGTGTTTCACACGCTCTATTACCATCAATTCTCATCAATAAAGGTAGATACTATATAATATATACCTATATATATTATCTACAAAAGTAGATATTATTATTCCCAATATAGTTAAGGAATCAATGTTCCAAAATTCATGGCCACTGAACTATGAAGTTGTAGAAACTAGATTTGCACTCAGGTGTATTGCACTCCAATTCCCCTTTATGATAATGTTTTCTACCTAATGTCATATTCTGGACTGACCAATAAACTTAAGCATCTTTTCCTCTAATCCAGGCAAGTAAAAATATTTTTTCCAGATACTTAATAATGATCCATGACTGCAAGAAAACTCAGTCCATACATTGTCTAACTCGTCGTCCTTGAATAGCTTGACATTGAATATAATATGGTGTTTTATCACTAACCAATACCTGAGAAACGGTGGTAATTTTAGCAAATACTAGATTTCCCATTCCAGGGACCACACAAAGAAAGCTAAATCTTCTGGGGCTTTTTGTTTGTTTTTGTTTTTGTTTTCAGTCAAAGGAGAAAACACTCTGTTTGGTTTTAACTTTCTGACTATGTTTTGGGGTTATAAAACTCTGCAAATGAGTTCTGCATCATACATGGGAATTCATATTTATATTTCATAAACAGCAAGTGAAAATCACCCTCTTGGTTGCACACTGAGCATCCTGATCTATGAAACAGGTCCCCTGATCACTCCCTCCATGGGGCCAGGATGCAATTTGCTAGCAAATTGGAATCAGAATTGGGTTTTTAAAGAGAACCTTCCCACAGTTGTAAACATCCTTAATTTTTACAGCAACACATTGACTTCAAACCGGACTCCTAATTATTGCAATATTTCTTTTAAAAGCCTGCATTGTAGATTCGGCAAGCTTCAGACATCTGCTTCAAATCCAGAAATTTCTTTCCTTTCTCAAAAAGGTTGCTCTCCTCCAATTAGCCTCAACAGAGCAGCAGGAGCAAGTGGAGCTCTGTGGATGGGGTTTCATATTTACTGCACACATTCCAGCCTCACCCGCCTTTTCCCACATGGGACCATAATAACTGCTTTGCCTGAATGGGCCTAAGACCAAGTGGCTTTTGAACTACAAAAAGGAAATATCCTGAGTCTCTTTAAAATATCTGCTTGCAAATCTTTGGTTTATCATAAGCAAATGCAGTTTACCTAAGACAACATATCCCCTGACATTTCTGATTTAAGTGTCAGAAATACATTTTAAGTATTTGAGAGAAAACTTTTCTTGATGTTGTTGATGATGACTATGTTGTTGTTGTTGTTGCTATTGAGGTCTATTTTTACACATCTGAAACACAAAATTCTGGAGGCTGCTTGGCTGAAGCTGGTGGTTGGAGGCAGCAACTGTTATTATCCAAAACCAAGAGGCAGTGGCAATGATAGTTAAACTTGTCTTTCATCCCCAATGATTTCAAAGTTCCCAATAAATAGCTTTACATTAAATGCTAACATGGTTAATTGAATTATTCCAACTTAAGCCCACCCTCTCCGAGAAGCCTATATTTAAAAATTATAGGTAGAGTCTTCAGAAAAATGTGGGTTTATATCTCAACTCTGTCCTTAATGTGAGTGACTTTAGAGGAGACTTTCACCCCCTGGGTTCAGTTTCCATAAGCCTTGGGACTCATTTTCCCCATCTTTACATGAGGAGTATTAAGGTTTTTAAGGGTCAATATGAAACATGTCTGTTTCATCAGTTAACCTCCAAGTTTAGAACCAATTGTTCACAGTTGAGCAGAGAATGAAATTTCAATTCATCACCGATAAGGGGACTTGGAGAGACTGAGGCACATGTATAACACAGTCAGCCAGAGCTGTCCAGTTGGCTCCAAGTGTGGGTCTGGAGCTCAGGGGAGAAATCTGGGTTGAAGCTAAGATGCAGAAATTATCAGTTTCTATCTTGTAACTGAAGCTATGAGAGAAGAGCACACAGAGGTTGTTCAGACTGAAAAAAGAAAAAAGCGATAATTCAGACAGGCAGAGTAGAGTAACCTGGGAAGGAGCATGAATCACAGCTAGATCAGAAGAACCGCCTTCACCTGGTCCAGTCCTAGCCAGGAGAGACTATTGAAAGCAAACCTGTTCCCTCTGCTCAGCCTGCCGGCAGCCTTCTTTAGACCCAAGGGGGCAAGATCAGTTACCGCTCAGCTTCAAAGTGGGTGCAGGTCTGGCTTGTGGTCTCACTCCCCCTGCAGTCACATTCGATGTTGGGGCCTTGTTATCAATTAGCTCTGATGCTCAAAAATACTGAATAAAAATGATTCCTACTCCTCTCACCCACTTCTTCCCCCACCCTTCACAAAAATCCCAATGCAACAACTCTCTTTTAATTACATTGTTTGTTGGGATTTTGTTATGCACATCAATATCATCAATTTTTACAGTCCCCCCAGAATAGCCCAACTCTTCAGCTGGCTCTTCTCCTCATCACCCTCTATTCAAGCCTTCTGGATTTTTTTTTCTCTTACCCATCATGGCATTTCCTTTCGATCCATCACTTACAGGCTACATAATCTTTAGCAACTTCTAAGCGTCAATTTTGTCCTCCATAAAATGAAGATAATAATAATACTTCGATGATTAACCTCAACTAAAATTGACCAGAAAGGTGCCTATAAGTAATAGAAAAGCAATAATTCTTTCTCCTTTGTCTATTCCCCCCTTTTCTCTTCCCTTTTCTGTGGTTTTCCTTCTTCCCCTCCTTCCCTTCTGTCCCCCTCCCTTCCTTCCTTCTTCAATACAAACATCACTTAAAAGCTACCAATAAGCTATTAGCTAGAGAAGATAAACTGAAAAGACAAACGACCTCTGTCCTCCTGGAGCTCAGTCTTTGGTGTAAAGGGAAAGTTAGGGTCAGTTATTCAACCAGGATGATTATAACACTAGGACAGCGGGCAGTGGAATGACTCGTAACTGTTGATTCTGCCTGCAAACATCAAGGAGGGCTGGAAAGAGGAAGTGTGCTTTGAGCTTAACCTTGAAAGCTGAAGAAGAGGGCCTTGCAGGCTGGGGAGGTATCATCAGTGAAGGCTGGGGAGGCATGAAGATGGATGAAGACAGAAACTGGGTCCTAAAGTCTATATAATCAGTTGCCTATTTGTTTATTAGAATGTCTATTCTTTGAGGGAAAGACTGTGGGAGTGGTCTCAAGAAACATTTCGATCACTTTTCCTAGCACAAACATGTCTGTTTGTTTCCATTTCTTTCTAACAGAAATTAAAATAGAAATTGAGGTTTGTGCTGCTGACTCTGTGACATCATGTCATGATTTGAGGAAAAAACATATTATTAACACTGTCTTTTTGAAGGGGTTGATATGCCTTGTGTCCCTCAAAATTTTAAATTTAAAGTGTCAGTTGAATCTTAATGTATTAAATGTCACCTTGGCAAAAATTCAACATAAGCAGCTCTCTACTAAATCTCCCACTTGCCCCAAAGCAACACTTCCAAAATAATGACAAATAAACAAAAGCACTTTTGTTCACACATATCTGCTCTTTAATGCTCACAGCAACTGTATTAGTCAGTTTTCACACTGCTATAAAGATACTACCTGAGGCCAGGCATGGTGGTTCACACCTGTAATCCCAGCATTTTGGGAGGCCAAGGTGGGTGAATCACTTGAGGTCAGGAGTTTGAGATCAGCCTGACCAACATAGTGAAACCTCGTCTCTACTAAAAACACAAAATTAGCTGAGCATGATGGTACATGCCTGTAATCCCAGCTAGTTGAGAGGCTGAGGCAGGACAATCACTTGAATCGGGGAGGCAGAGGTTGCAGTGAGCCGAGATGGCACCATTGCACTCCAGCCTGGGCAACAAGAGCAAAGCTCCCTCTCGAAAGAAAGAAAGAAAGGAAGGAAGGAAGGAAGGAAGGAAGGAAGGAAGGAAGGAAGGAAGGAAGGAAGGAAGGGAAAGAAAGAAAGAAAGAAAGAAGGAAAGAAAGAAAGAAAGAAAGAAAGAAAGAAAGAAAGAAAGAAAGAAAGAAAGAAAGAAAGAAAGAAAGAAAGAAAGAAAGGAAGGAAGGAAGGAAGGAAGGAAGGAAGGAAGGAAGGAAGGAAGGAAGGAAGGAAGGAAGGAAGGAAAAGAAAGAAAGAAAGAAAGAAAGAAAGAAAGAAAGAAAGAAAGAAAGAAAGAAAGAAAGAAAGAAAGAAAGAAAGAAAGGAAGGAAGGAAGACACTACCTGAGACTGGGTAATTTATGAAGTGAAGAGGTTTGATTGACTCACAATTCCACATGGCTGGGGAGGCCTCAGGAAACTTACAATCATGGTGGCCAGCAAAAGGGAAGCAGGCACCTTCTTCACCAAGCAGCAGGAGAGAGAGAGAAGGCTGAAGCGCCAGACACTTATCAAATAACCATATCTTGTGGGAGCTCATTATCACAAGAACAGCAAGGAAGAAACCTGCCCCTATAATCCAATCACCTCCCACCAAGTCCCTCCCTTGACATGTGAGGATTACAATTCAAGATGAGATTTGGGTGGGAGACACACAACCAGACCATATCAACAACCCTACAAGTTCTCTTTATTATCATTATCTCCACTGTATAGATAAGGAAACTGAGGCTGAGAGATGATGAAGTCTCTTGCCTAAGGTGACACCAGCAGTTAGAGGCAGAACAAGACTCTAAACTCCAGAGGTCCTTCCACCATCCCACACTACCTCCAAAACATCTCTTCTTGTTGCAACTGCCAAAAACTTTGGTACCAAGAACTCTCCTTCATTTTGCATGAAAATTCTGGTGACACTTTTTTTCTGGTGATAAACAGGTAGTATTATGGAACAACTGTCTGTGTGTAGTTTATCACCCTCACCACAAAGCAGCAGTCTGGCTATGTAGGCTTTAACTGAACCCAGCAGTTACTGTATACTCTGGGCCTTGGTATTGCCTGATTGAACAAACTAGAGAATTTCTCTATGTGCCTGAGCTGTAATGTCTTTTACAGGTCATTTGAGTCAAGCCCCTTTTCACAAATGAGAAACCAAAGGCCTGGGGTTAGGGAACAAGTCCCTTGGCCAAGGTGGTGCAGTGTGTAATGATACCACAGGGAATGATCCCGGGTCTTCTGACCTTAGGCCAGGGCTCCTTGAGATATGACTGCCTTTTTATTTTATTTTGTTTATTGCTTCTTAATTTATCAGTTTTTTGATCAATAAGCACATCATGTATATATTAGTCATCTACTGTAATATAAAAATTATTGTAAAGTGTAGCAGCCTCGAACAATAGTAAATAATTATTATTTCTCATAATTTTTGTGGGTCAAAAATTTGGAAGCAGTTTAGCTGCATGGCTGTAGGTTACGGTCTCTCAGGAGATGGCTTGATGAAGCCTGGAGAATCCACTTACAAGGTAGCCTCTCACCAGATGCCAAGTTATTACTAGTTGCAGGCAAGAAGCCTCGGTTCATTACCAAAAGACTTCTCCCAACGGCTGAATGTCCTCACGACATGGAAGCTCTGGCTTCCACCAGAGTGAGGATCCAAGACAGAGCCAGGTGGAAACTGCAGTGTCTTTTACAACCCAGCCTCAAAGTCACACACCATTATTTTTACGAATGTGTTGTGTCAGTGACACAGGTCAGTTTCATTCCAAGTGGGAAGGAGACATACAAGGGCATGGACCTCAGATGCAAGAATCATCAGAGCCTTCTGGGAGGCTGCCTACCCTGTGATTCATGTTGCACATGCAAAACATGCTCACTGTCTGCCCAGGCCCCCAAAATCTCATCCCGTTACAGCATCAGTTCCACATCCAAGAGCTCATTATCTAAATCAGGTGCAGACACGTCTCCTTAGACCTGGTTCTTTGAATACAACCTCTCCAAATCAGTTTATCTAAAACTGAAGACACCAGTTATCTCCCTCCACACACCCAACAAACAAACAATAATCGGGCAGGAGTAGGATGACTACTTGAGACACATGTCCTCAATAAAGGGGTAAATGGAGGCTCATGGGAGTCACTGATTAAGGGCAATTCTGAAATCCAGCCAGGCCCTCATTGAAAGTTCCTTAAGATTCCATTCCATTCCTACCCAACAATTATTCTTCATGGCTCTTGACTCCATCTTCTGAGCTCTTGATTCTATTGTTTTAGTCATTCTTCCTTTTCCACGAAGGCAGCATATTTTTGTAGCTGATTACTCTTTGTGGTCTCTTTCCTGCCTTCAGAAATTTAGGTGTCCAAAGACCCCTTTCCATTTTATACTTTCTCGTTTCTATGTAAGTTTGGCAGTGTTTCTGCCAACACAACTTGAGTCAAAACTCTGCAGGTCACTAATAAATCAGTTTCTTACCATGTGGACCTATGGATAGAGCTTCTCTGTTGACCTTGCCAGATAGCAGCTAGCTTCCCCTAGAGCAAGTGATTTAAAAGAGCAAGGAGGAAGGCACAGGTTTCGGAACTCAGTCTTATTCAGTGTTTGATGTTCATACAATGGCATGGACGTCAGGAAGTAGAGATTGGGGGAACCATTTTAGGGGATGGCTTTATATTGGGCTAGGGTTTATGAGGCAAGTTAATAACATTTAATATCTATTAGGAAATAAATGTTTGTGTTCCCACCCCCAAATTTGTATGTTGAAGTGCTAACACTCAATGTGACTATATTTGGAGATAGGGCTTGTGATGAGGTGGTAAGCATTAGATGAGATCACAAGAGTCTAAAGTCAGAAGATGCATTAGTCCGGTAGGGCTGGTGCCCTTATAAGAGGAAGAAGATACAAGTGGGGCTCACTCTCTCTCTCTCTCTCTCTCTTGCACTCTCCACCAAGTGGGGACACAAAGAAAAGGTGGATGCCTGCAAGCCTCAAAGAGAGCCTTTACTAGGAAATGAACTGGCTGGCACTTTGATCTTGGATTTTTCAGCCTCCAGAACTATGAGAAAATTAATTTTTGCTGTTTAACCCCGCAGTCTGTGGTATTGTTATGGCAGACTGAGTTGGTGGAATATGATGTCTTTTTAGTGCCTTATCTGTATAATCTTTGAATGCCCCAAGCTTTCCAAGATCACTCCAATATGCTGTTAAGTTTATTCTTTTTGATAAAAATTATTTAATCATTTAACTAAAAAAATGTGTTTTTGTACTTTTTAAGAGTACACACTAATAGTGACATCATAAATCAAAAAGTCTTTTGCTAACCATGGGTCCTGATTTTTATTCCAGAAGAGAAGATCACCACAATTTATACATGTCCTTTCCAATCAGAAAACAACCCATCCAACTGAACCATGGAGTTATGTTACAGGAAGTACAGGATTACTCTGGTAGATCTGAAGCTCTCCCTAGGCAGAGTTGCCACTCATCACTGCGTAGCTTATACACTGTTCAACTCCAGGGAGCTCCATTTAATTAGGGTGTAACTGAATATCACCTGGTAGAGTTTATACAAGTGGCATCTTCTAAATTTGAGCAGAGTACTACTTGCATAACCATATGCAGAGGTCTTAAAGCCGATACAAGAACCTGTGCTTGCTTTCAGTAAAGTCAACCAGATACCACTGCTCAGCCTTGAGCCTTACCAGCTGCAAGCAGCTTTTACCTTCAGAAGAAAATGTCATCTCCCCATTAAATTCTCCATGGATGAGGCCACTAGGCTATAGTTAGAGAGAAGTACTTCTCCAGGGTTCTCCTACCCACCTAATTCTAGCTAGAGCCAGCAAGATCTGTCTTCTGAAACAGCTAAGGCTGACTTTTTGGAGCATTGGCCAATCTCTTGTTTTGCTAGTAAAGTT
The DNA here is from genome assembly GCF_049350105.2 of Macaca mulatta. Taxonomy (NCBI): domain Eukaryota; kingdom Metazoa; phylum Chordata; class Mammalia; order Primates; family Cercopithecidae; genus Macaca; species Macaca mulatta. Next base: position 108,520,364 of record NC_133418.1, read on the forward strand.
GCAGAAAGACTTACAGTTGAGCCTGAACACAAGAAGTTGCCGGCTATGGGGGCTCCCCTTTCGTGCTCTTAACTTCTTCCTCCTACAGGTCCATCTCTCTTTCGTTGCCTAGAGGCCTACAACACTCTTTATTCACATAACCTCTGAAAAAGATGCAGAGAAACTTACATGTCCCTGGAGATGAGTAACTGATTAAGGGGAAGGGAGGAAGAGTATACAAGGGAACTCAAAGAGGAGAAGAGAGAAAGGGACAGCTTTCTGGTGTGGGGTGGGGAACAAACTTATTCACCCCATCTTGGTGATGACAGAATGTATCTAAGATGCAGACAGTCCCTCGCTAATTGCTTCTGCCTGTGTGGATTTCACTTCAAATATCTTTGTTCTTGAACCCACAAAATATGTTAATCTCCTAAATGCATCTCAATATTGCTAAGTGCCACCTCCCTTTCCCATAGGTACCAATTATTTCTGACAGTGTTTGCCATTTCAAACGTAAGTCTGGAGCTCTCCGAATCACTGAGAGAGTGTTGAGGCTAAAGGTAGAAAACGTTTTTATCCTGCAGCCCAATTGTGAATGAGTGGTAGTGGTTCCCTGGAGTGCTACTTTGACTAGAATCCAGATGCTTCAGCTAGGAAGGCTTGTTTCCAGATTCTAAAAAAATGTGCATTTCTTAACCCTTAGCTGAACTGTGTTGGTGGTGAGGCAGTTCTGTTTAGATCCAATAATGGTCATTACTGGAGTGCCCTGAAACTTCTCAGTGGGAGAAATGCCATGGTTTATGAGGAATTGAGCCAGTGAAGATCTACAGTGAAGGAAGGAATTTGGCTGAGCTACTGTAGTACTCAGAACTGTCTGGAGCTTCTGGAGTGGAGAGTGCAATGATAGGACATAATCCCTGACCTTCAAGGAGCTCTTAGTTCAATAAGATAGATAGCTATGTAAACATACAGTGATGACAGAGTCATAAGAGCTATGGTGCAGTAGGCATGCAGAAAAGAATGTGATCAATTCTTCCTGTGGTCTAGGAACTGAGTCATGTGAGTGACATGGAGCAAGGTTTTGTACGGCAGGAAGGATTTTGTATTCGAGAAGGAAAGGGAAGGGTACCTGGCACATTCAAGCAAAGGTCTAGAAACAAACAAGGCAATAGTATGGCATACAATGGGAATGTTAGCGGCATGGCAGGGAGTGCTGGGAGCTTAAGCTTGGGGCCAGACTGTAGAAGGCCTGGTTTAAGAGGCTAAGAAGTGGTGAGTCAATGAAGGATGTTTCAACAACAGCAGTGATTGAATCACATTCTTGCTTTAAAAAACAGTAACTGCAGAATGGAGATTGAGAGAAGATGTCAGTCTGGAAGCAGGGAGGAAGGTTAGGAAGCTGTCAGGGTAATCTGGGCACTAAATGATGAATAATGAAAAGCACAGAAGTTGAAGCAGAGAGGAGGCAATAGGCAGAATATTTAGGGGGTGGACTCCAAAGAACAATTTGGTGAACTGGAAAGAGGTGTGTCAAATGTTGATGAGGGAGCAAGAGAACTCTGACTAGGAGTTCGATTCTCTGAAGGAAGGAAAAGAGGAAAGGTGAAGTACACTGCAGGTGTGGCCCCCATGGAAGCAGAAGACGTGGAAGGAAATGCTGTCCCCTGCTGTCATCAGGGAATGAGGTCTGCACCTGTCTGGAGCGCGAAGCTTCAGCCTCACCTCACCTGCCACTTCCTCCTCAGACTCTAAGTTACTACCTATGGAAAGCCTGTGTCAGGGAGTGTGGGAAGCTTCCAATCGAGTTGAGCCTTCCCCTTTCACTGCACGGGATGATTCTACACCTAGAAATAATGTTCTAAATGCAACTGCTGAGCTATTCCAAAATTCTGTGAAAAATAAAAAAAGTCAAATAAATTTGTCTAAATAATTCTACCAATAACAATAATAAAATAATTTAAAATAATGTCTACTGACAGTTTAAGTGTCTAAACAATTAATGTTTACCTAAATACTACTACTATCTAATAACACACTTTTCCTTCTGCACCCCTTCCCCTCTTTCCTGGGGCCTGGCACAAATATATATATATATATATATAAAAATATAAAATTTACATTTAAATTTATTTATTTACTTATTTTTTGAGATGGAGTCTCACTCTGTCACCTGGCCAGGCTGCAGTACAGTGGCACGATCTTGGCTCACTGCAACCTCTGTCTCCCGGGTTCAAGAGACTCTCCTGCCTCAGCCTCCCGAGTAGCTGGGACTACAGGTGTGCACTACCACACCCGGCTAATTTTTGTGTTTTTAGTAGAGATGGGGTTTCACCATGTTGGCCTGGCTGGTCTCAAACTCCTAACCTCCGGAGATCCGCCCGTCTCAGTCTCCCAAAGTGCTAGGATTATAGGCGTGAGCCACCGTGCCCTGCCAATATATATATAAACTGTTGTAAATGTATGTGTTATAAGCCGTATGTCAAATAAAAACTTACAAAAAAAAGATATTCTAATCTTTCCCCATATTCCTAAAGCTCATTTTGCACAATCTTAGTGTGCATCTACTATATCCAACTGAGTACTTATCTAATGGATTTGTCTAATCAAATCAAATACAATAGATTGTGCTTAAAGGGATAAATCATATTTATATTTTTTTAAATCATGAAGTGGTTAAGATAGAGGAGACTGAAGCAATAGTGAGAAGGTGAGCAAGACCGTCTCCTGGGCCTGCTGTTCTCAGAGTGAAGGACTGTTTTAGTCTAGAGGAGCAGGAGAGCCTTGCTCTGTGGTGAGGGGATGACAATGACACTGTGGTGTGAGAGAGCCTCACTGGTATCCACCTTGATTGGTTGAGCAGGGAGAGGGTCTGGAGAGCCAGCCCCGAGTCACTTTTCTCCTTTCTTTGGGATGAAAGGTAGACTTCCTAGCCCCAATCATTCCATCACCACACTTAAAGTGTCTCCCTGCAAGTGAAGGTCTTGGCCAGACTGGGCAGCGCTCCCACTTGGGGTCCACGCATAGGTGTTTCTGCGTCAGAAAACCATTGCACTTTGGGATTTAGTGGAAACAGCAGATTTATCCAAATTCCATACAAAAACATACCTATGTTTCATTTTCCTTTTTCTTAGACCTGGTTCTCAGGTTAATACAGGTAGAGACATTTAGGTGGCAACCTACATATGCTCCTTTGCTTCAGATAGTCCTCGTTGAAGACCCACACTATAAATATTTCATCTTAAAAATTTGCTTAACTCTTTGAACCTGTTTGTAAACATTTTTAAAAAATACTATTTTCTTGATAGAGTTTTTTTGGGGATTAAATGAGAGAACAACTGTAAGCATCGATTATAGTTCTTCAACACATAGCAGACATTCAATAGTCAACACTAGCAGCTCCTCCAGGTCGTATGAGGTGTCCGCAATGTCACACAGCCTGCCCCAGAGAGGTGACTGCCAGGTGGTAAAGGCAACATCATGAATCATGTGGGGGATCAGGAAGGATTGGAGGATAAGTTTCAGTTATGAAGGCTGAATTGCTTGAACTTTAGCATTGTCGATACCGTTTGTGTGTGTTAGGGGGAGGGGACATCCATGCTTAGGGGCTGTTGAAAAAGGGTGCTCCTGAAGCCACCGCAAGGCGAGGGTGCTTCAACTCTCACGCCTGGCGGTCCCTTGATAACAGTGATATTTTATCAGTATGGGCTCAGTTTTTCCTTTGGTTAAACTTCCCCTGTACCACATTGAGCAAAGCCATTGTCCTCAGAAAGAAGAATTATGTGGTGGGGAAACCACTTCTTCAGGAGAGTTGATTGTGACCAATTTATTCCTGGGCCCAAAGCAAAGCCAAGGGTTCCGTTCGAAGAAAGAAACAGTTCTCATGAATCATGAATTATGTTTTTGGTGTGTCAAGGGCAGTTGACTGAGGGAAGACGCCTGTTTCTTTCACTACAGGATGCCAGAGCTCATAACTCTCTCTGAAGCCACAGGGTCTGTCTGTCTTGTGGGGTGATTCAGAAGCAGGGGGACTGGCTGAGCCCTGGACTCACAGTTTGTGGCCTCGGTCTGGAGTGCCTGCAGCTTGGATCGGCTCAAAGACTGAACTAATAAACCTTGGAGGTCAGTGGCTCCTGACCCATCAATTTCATTAACCATCTCAGAGCTGTGGGCAGCAGGGAGAAAGTCCTTATTTCTCCAATGTCTTTTTTTTTTTTTTTTTTTTTTTTTTTTTTTGAGACGGAGTCTCGCTCTGTCGCCCAGGCTGGAGTGCAGTGGCCTGATCTCAGCTCACTGCAAGCTCCGCCTCCCGGGTTCACGCCATTCTCCTGCCTCAGCCTCCCGAGTAGCTGGGACCACAGGCGCCGGCCAGCTCGCCCGGCTAGTTTTTTGTATTTTTTTAGTAGAGACGGGGTTTCACTGTGTTAGCCAGGATGGTCTCGATCTCCTGACCTTGTGATCCACCCGTCTCGGCCTCCCAAAGTGCTGGGATTACAGGCTTGAGCCACCGTGCCCGGCTCTCCAATGTCTTTCATACTCTGTGCTCTGGCAAAAGGCTTAGAGTGAAGTCCTTGCTTGTTTCGATGGCATTTTCTTGAGACCTGAGGATGAGCGTTTACCCTGTATGAACCCAGACACCTCCCAGTTTATAGACTTGGCCCAGAGCAGGGCCTGCCTGAGCTGGTTTTGAACTCTGAGTTAAGTATGCGTCCCTGCATCTAGCACACAGCTGCTCCCAGTATGCCCAGCATTTCACTCCCTTCCCAGAGAAAAAGGCAATCCTAAAAAAATGGGAAATGATATATCTTAGTGGTTGAGAGTACAATCTTATAATCCAAAATAAGTAGGCTTCAATTTCTGGTCCTACCATATAGGAGATATTTTGGCAGGAGATTTCCCTTCTCTAATTCTAGGTTTCTTCATTTTTAAAGGGAATAATATAAAACGACCTAGCCAGCTCATAAAATTACAGTGAACATTTTATGAGATAAATGCATGAGAAGCAGCACAATTCCTGGCACATAGTAAGACTCGGGAAGTAAGACTTGGGAAGAGGTGGTTTCTATGTTACCCTTGCACACTGCAACTGGGACATAGAGCCCCATCCCGCATGTACTGATAGACTGAACTGTGTCCATAGGACAGGGTCCAGGCTTAAGAATACCCCAAGTCAGGTCCCATGATTAAGAAAAGATGAGATTGACCATCCTACGTGAGACTCCAGGAACCTTAAGAACAACTACTTCATTCAACTAACTGAAAAGTTCAACCTACTCAGCTATCTCCACCCTTTACTGGGAAGTTTTCTCCAACCTCCTGAGTTAAATGTCTCTTGTCTGGAGTTTTCAGCTCCTGGACTTCTTTGCTTCAGTGCATCTTCTCTGGGTGCCATATCATGTTGATTCACCTATCTACCCTCTCACCCATCCCAGGCTCTGAGTGCAGGGACAAAGTCATACCTATTCATCCCCTAGCACAGAGCCTGGGACGTAACAAATCAGTTTTTGAATGAGTGCTGAGACACCATCATTCCTGAATATGTCTTACTACAAACTATTCCCTACAAGTCACTCTTTAGTCCTCCTTAAAAAAAGATTTTTTCAGTTCCATTTTTCAATTCTGTCCTGCCCCTTTCCCAGAACGAGTCACTGAAGATGCAGGCAAATCAGAATTTTTGAAAACCAAAGTAGAATGGAAGAGTGGCAGAGATCAGAAAGTAGCACCTGAGGTGCTTGTGAAGCAAACCACAAAGTCCCAAAGAACCGTCAGAGAGCTTTGCACCTGGGCTTGCCAGGAACCACAGACTTCGGGAGGCAGGAGGAAGGGAGTGGAGGTGAAGGAAGCGTGAAGCTAAAATGACTGGTTTGGTTGAACATCAAAATGGGAAACATTTGAGCCTCCAAGTCTCCTCCCAGACCTTAAATAACCAAGCAAGGGACCACAGTTTAGTTTTTTAGAGAAACTGAAAGGGTGACCTGTAGCCTAAGACACCAGATATGGGAGAGGGAGGGACAAAAGGCAGTGCAGAAAACAAGAGGGTTAAGGGGAAATTGATTCAGCCTTCTTCCCAAAAACTCTGGCAAGCCAGATATGCGCTCCTCAGGATAGAAAATACAAGAGTCTTGTCTATAGGAATGAAAGAGCTCAGATACGAGACGTCCAGATGTGGGCACCTGGGAACGTCCTAACCAGTGGCCAACTCATCTCACCCTCCCTCCCGCTGTCACCGCACAGTGAAGTCAAGCAACCAAGCAATTTGGTCACAAAGACACAGAGGGTACCAGTGACCTGCTCTTAAATTGGAATGAAAGACAAGGATACTAAAAGATAATGGAGTCCTGCCTTCATCATTCTGAGATAAAAATCCCAACTCAAAGTAGAATTCTTCATCTAGCCAAATTTCAAGGGTATGAGTATAGAATAAAGACATCTGTAGATATCAAGGTCTTTAAAAAACCCTCATTTTCTATATTTTTTTCTTGGGAGGTTACCGGAGAAGGTTCTCCTGGGGAGTGAAAAAAAGGTATATACCAAGGAAAGAGAAGATGGAGAAGATATAGGATTCAAGAAATGGTGACCCGGCGAAGCACCAGAATGGCATTTGTGCCTGGAGACAGAAGGTAAGGTGGAACAGAAAGCCAGAGGGACCCAGGAAAGAGCTCTCTGAGATGAAAAAGGAGCAGATGCATTACATGATAGTCTTGATATTTTAAAAGGAATGTTAATAGACATACGATACATTGACTATAGCCTGGCAAAGACTGAGAATTGATGAACACCTGGACTGGTGAGTAAAATTATTAACGTCAGATTTTTTTAAAAGTTGTACAAAAAAGGGAATATTATCACAGGACTTAAACCCACAATAAAAAATATTTACTTAATCATAACAATGCAAAAAATTATTACTCATTTTGCCAAAATTTAAATGCTACTATTTTTGAAGGGTACGTAAAGGTATGGCAAACATTCTGTAAAAGGCAAGATAGTAAATATTTTAGGTTTTGTGGGCCACATACAGGCTTTATAGCATATTTTTGTTTTTGTGTCTGTTCACAGCTTTATAAAAATGTAAAAACCATCCTGATCTAAGGAACTACAGAAAAACAGGCAGGTGGTTGGATTCGGCCTGTAGGCAGTAGTGTGCAGACCCCAGGAATCAGGGAAAGAGTATGTGTGGGTAGTGTTGGTGAAGGCAGAAACAAGATGCTAAATCCTCACCCATCAGTAGAGAAATGTCATATATAATATGTAAATATATTCATCAGAAAAAGATCAATATAAGTGTGTTACTTAAAGACAAAGAGCTAAATCCAATGAGAAATAGTTAAAAGATTTTTAAGGATTGCCTCTAAGACTTGAGACCCGGAGTTAGGGGAGGGAGAATTGCTCTTCATTTTGTCATCATAAGCATGCAAACACAAACTGATTTGTGTTAAACTATGTGCATGTCAATTTCAAGTAACATGGATTAAAATAGCAGGAAGAGTTAGTTATAATCTGGTCTTGGCTACTGTTGCCTCCAGAACATCATTCTGCCTTCCCACTGCAGACCAGCAGTGTGTTTTCATGCTGCTCATCTGAGAACTCTGCTTGGTCTAAGACCGTCCTGGTACCTCCGACCCCTTCTAGAGGTTGCAATGTGCAGGATCCCATCCTTAAATCCATCACCCAATGGCATCTCGCTGACAACAGTTATTGGGCCAAGGTTGTACATCTACATTAGCCCCATACAGAAGGTTGTATGGTTTGAAGAGAGGCATAGACAAGAGAGTGAGTAGGCCCATTTACTATTGGCAACCAGTTTAACTCAGCAAGGGCTTCAGGTTGGAACTGAGGTTGTGTTCGGTAGAGCGGAGAGATGGGTCTTCAGTGACATGTTTAACCAGCTGAATAAACAAAACCTGACACCCAGCCAGCTGTTACGTCCTCCTCTCAATTTAGACTTTTTAAAGTCCCTTACTGATCTCTGCATTGCCAGTGCCTGGTATTGGCTGCTCTTGTTATTGCTTTTGCATAAATGAATGCCTCTACTTAGAGAAACAAAAAGGAAAAAATGATAACAATAACTAAATAATGAAGGTCTACAAATTTAACTGGGTGTGCCCCCGGCCCCTACCAGAGGACACCCCATTCAGTCTCAGTGCCCCCCAAGCCCCAGTTGCAGGTTGGGGCTCTTGACCTCTCTTCTTCAGCTCCCAAGTCCCCTCTGCCCTGTGACCTGGGCTAAGCAGCCCCAGTGGAATGTAAAAAGAAATATCAATTGCTCTTTTTCTGGTGTATAAATGTTGCTTTGCATCAGAAATAGTTTTGGACCAAAACAAGCTTTGAAAGAGCAAAAAGCTTAGCTCAATCAAGAGCTACCTTGAAGATAGGCATTTTGGTTCCATTCCTGTTGCCATGTGCTTCATGGGAGCCTCTGACTCATTTTCTGTTCATTCCCAAGCCGATCAAGAATAATGATCTTGGTTAGATTCACATCCCTGCCAAGTTTCCTCGCATCCCCACAGGTCTGCCAGGTGAATCTCTTTCTGTACTCCATAGCGATGGGAACACCTGGCTGAAATATCTCTTGAAAGAAATGACTCAAAATGGTATTTCTCTTCAAAAGAGTGACTTTTCATTTGCACTCTTCAACACCAGGCAAACTTTCAGGTAAACAGAAAGGGTTGTTCCCGGGCAGCCAGCTCTCCTGAGCTGAGGGTGTCATTTGCTGTGTTCCTGGTACTAAAGGCAGAACTTCAAGGGAGAAGTTGATGAGAGAAAGCTCTGGGAGTCCAGGGCCTGAATCTGGGGTCTTGCCTCAGAAGCTGGGAAGACTCAGAGCTGAGAGCAGGGCCAGCTTGCCCCCTGGAGCAATGATTCTGCACCTAGTGACTGCAGGGGATCTCCAAGAGGCAGTTCTCACCGAAAAATCCAGCCTTGATGTTGGCTCCCGAGGGTCAAGAAGTGTAGCTGCTATGTGGGTAAAATGAGAGAAGGTCAAAGTAAGTATTTCAGTTTGACTTTGGAAATGTCCCTACAGATTCATGATTTATTTTCCGAACATTTTGCTTTGAAAAACCTTTATGACCGATTCGTGTTTGTTTCTGAGGTGAGCACTGAGTATTGATGATGACATGGTTTGCATGAATACCAGATGTTACGGAGTGAATCATGTCCTTCCAAATTTATAAGTTGAATCCTAGCCCCCACTGTGACTGTATTTGGAGATAGGGCCTTTGAGGAGGTAATTAAGGTTAAATGAGATTATAAGGGGCAGTGGAGGGTTAAGTCTTATAAAAAGAGAAAGAGACACCAGGGACATGCACACACACAGAAAAGGTCACCTGAGGACACAGTGAGAAGGCAGAGCTGTCTGCAAGCCAAGGAGAGAGGCCTCACCGGAAAATAACCAACCATGCTGGTTCCTTGATCTTGGATTGCCAACCTCCAGAACTGTGAGAAAATAAATTTCTGTTGGTCAACTCACCCAGCCAGTGATATTTTGTTATGGCAGCCTGAGTTGACCAACACGCTGGGGTTTATCATACACAGAATTGATTCCTGTACATTATTTTAATCTGTTCCTTATAATAGTCCTGAAAGAAGGAGATAATTATTATCCTAATTTTACAAATGCGATTGCTGAGACTGAAGAGCTAGACACAGACCTTCTGATAGTAAATGCAGGCCTCTTTCAGATGGTGGTAATGATGGAAGTATGCAAATATCCTCTTTATCACCCTCTCCATTTGTAAATGCCTCCTCAATTGGCTTCCCCTGGCACCTGGGCCTTCACCAGAGAGCTGCCCATTTAGATTAAGACACTGACACTCTGGAAGGCCTCTAAGAAAGGGACAATGCCTTCCTTGGCTGGGCAAGGGCACAAATATACTTGGTTCCTTCTAATAGAGGAGCCTATATTAGTTAATCTGCACTCTTTACACAAGCTGAGCTCATCAAAGGCCATGGCTGCTTCTGCCAGTCAAGGGCACCCAAGAAGAAGCTGTTAGAGGAGGAATTCAGGAGTGATTTGGGTGGGACAAGGCCAAGGAAAGAAAATGAGAAAGCGGCAGAGGCATCCCCATGGCTTCTGATGGGGGCCGGGGGAGAGGGGATGCTGTGGGTGTCCTTCCCAACAGGAAATGATCGGTTTCTTGGAAGTGTGTAAATATGAATAATTCTTAGAATGTGCGAAGGTACGGCACATCATAGGGCTTCAATGATTATTTGTTGAAGGAACGAATGATCTCTAAAGTGGGTCAAATGAAAAGTTTCATGTCCTTTAGAACTAAGACCTTTGTTGTTGTTTTATGTTTTCTGTTTTGTTTGTATTTGTTTTTCATAATTTGCTGTTTACAAGATACTTTCCCATGTCTGGTTCTCATTTGACCCTCACAATAGCCTTGTAGTGTTTGTAGGATTAACTTTATTTAAAAGTAAAGAAAGCGAGTTCCAAGAGAAAAAACTAATTTTTCAACTTTCCAGGCTCCGTGGATGGTGGAAGCAGATTTTGAATCCAGGTGCCCCATCCGTCCTCTGTGCCATGTGTCCTCCTCTCTTCCTGTGGAAGGGCCATTGCAGGAGATGGCTGTTCCCATGCTCCTGTCCTAAGAAGTGACAAAATGCAGTTTTCTCCCCTGTCCTCACAGCTTTGGAGGGAACATCACCATGTGCTGGAGCTAAGGATGGGCTGATATGCTTCCAGGAGGCTCCAGCTGTTTACCTGGGCCAGCGTCTGATCCAGTTGGTCAATTCACACCAACCGTTGTCATTGCTGAATAGCTTGCATGCATCTCTTCAGGCTGGAAACTGAATGGTGATCCAGGCAGAAGAAGAAAAGCAGTCCCTGCTTTTCTGGGCTGGTAGGAATGATGTGACCTGACTGGGGTCCTTGGTACGGTGTTCCCAGTCTTCGTAGGCTGACCCCAGTCTGCCTCATCTTCCCCGCACCCCTACAGCACCACTCCACACCCTCCTTTCTGCCACACTGAGTTGGAAGAATTATGAGCAATTTACCCCAACGGGTCTTGCTCTCCCTTGCCTGTGCCCTCGCACACACTTTCTCTTCTACCTGGTGGCCCTTCCTCTCCTCTCCTTCACCTAGGCAGTTTACAACCCTTTCAAAACCCAGGAAGCAGGTCTAAGTCCTGTCCTGGGCTTCCACCTTGTGCCCCTCTTGCCACACCACCTCGCACTCATTCTTTTTTGCCTTCTCACTCAAGTCCATCTTTTTTGAAGGCACCTGACATTCATCTGCTCATTCCTAACACCTAGCACAGTGTCTACCACCCAGTCGACTGGCAGCAAATACCTGTGAAATAAGTAAATGGGCCAATATCAATGGTTGGAGACTGGTTCACGTAGCCTCAGCGAGTCCCTGCCTTCATGCTGTAGGAAGCACAACACAGTGCTTAAGACAAGGACTCTAGAGTCAACATGTGTGGGTTCAAATTCTAGCTCTTTCACTTATAAGATGTCTGATCTTAAGCAAGACACTTAACCTCTCTCTACCTCAGTTGTTTCATCTGTTAAATGCAATTGTTATGAAGTTATTAGTAACATTAATAACAGAGAATCAACTCATTTAATCCTCTCCTTGAATCCATGTTGGAAACTCCATAGCAACATGGAGTTCAGGTGAGGATTAAATGAGTTAATCCACTACAGCACTTGGTGTAGTGCCTGTTATGTAAGAGCTCAAGAAACATCAGTTCTGATTATGATCTACCACCCAGATCCTGAGCCACCACTGGGGAGCCCGCAGCCCCTGATCTGTCAGGGCAGATCCATGGATTCATTCTGGACAAGGGTCAAGCAAAACTCTCCATCAGCATCTTTCTGGGTGAGCAGAGAGTCCGAGCCTTGCTGAGTCTCCCCCCACAGTGGCTACATCCCAGATCCTATCCCTGAGCTCCTCCCAGAATCTTGCTCACCTATTCTTTTTATTTTGTTTTTGTTTTCAGTAAATATACTGAGTGTCTGCTTTTGTGCAGCAATGTAGCCTATAGTCAAGAGCCAGACAGATGTGGTTCCTGCCTTCATGAGATGGCAGAATAACTGGAAGGAGACAAATTGAACGTAATATTTGTGGTGACTGTTACAAGACTGAAGCATGAGAATTTAGGAAAGTGGGCACCTAACTTCAGCGGTGGATACAGACAAGGCTTCTTGGAGGAAAAGCCATGAGAGCTGATTCCTCAAAAAGTTGCCAGTTATATGGGTGGTGAAGGAGGGAGGGGTGCCTTCCAGGCTGGTTTAGGAGCAAGTGTGAACGTGTGAGCTATCTCTAGGCATTCTCAAAAGGCCCATCCAGTCATAGATGAATGCCAGGGAGGTCAGTGAGATCCTGGGGTACATTTCAGGACCCTGTGGATCCCTTTAAGGATTTTGAACTTTGTCTTTAAAAACTTTGTCTTAAAACAAAGCCACTGGACATTGTGGGTAAGCGAGTGGGAGGTGTTGGGATGGCCTCCACGTTTTTAGTTTGGGAACTAGCAGAGTCGTGGTACTATGCCTTGAGATGAATGGTTCAGAAGAAGCATCACATTTTGGAGGGCAGATGGTGAGTTTGGGATACCCAAGGGTGTATTTGTTTCCTACTACTGATGTAAAAAATTCCCACAAACTAAGTGGCTTAAAACCACTCACATTGATTATTGTACAGTTTTGAAGATCAGAAGAGTGACATAGTCTTAGGCTAAAACCAAGGTGTTGGCAGAGTTGAATTCCTTCTGGAATTGAGTTGCATTCCACAGGGGCATTTTTCCCTTTCCTTCTCTAGCTTCTAGGGTCTGCCCACATTCCTTGGCTCATAGCTCTTCATCACTCCGACCTCTGCTTCTGTCATCACATCTCCTCTGAATCTAACCCTTTTGCCTCCCTCTTCTGTGGTTCCTTGTGATGCCCTTGGGTTCACCTGGATAATCCAGGACCATCTCCTTGTCTCAAGATCCTTAACTTAATCACATTGGCAAGGTGTCTTTTGCTATGTAAAGATAACTTATTCACACGTTTTGAGGATTAAGGCATGGACATCTTTGAGGGGAAGCATTGTTCAGTCTATCATGTAGAGTTAGGAGTTAATTTGATATGTAATCTGGAGCTCAGAAAAGAATGTACATTAGAGATATAATCTGGAAGTTACTGGTTTCAGTGAAATAATTGAGTCATGTTGGTAGGCAAGATAACCCAGTACAATAGCTCAGAGTAAGATAAATGAGGCGGAAACTAAGCATTGAGGTCCTCCTCCAATTCCATAAAGTCATGCAGAGGAAGAAAAGCAAGCAACAGGGAAGTTGATATCTCTTGGGATTCCTTCCTCAAAGTTCCCAGGGACTTGTGTTATATCCATGCTTCCAATTTCCCAGGGCCAAGTTCCTGACTAGTCATGCTACAGATGCCCACAGGCTGCCTGCCGAAAGAGAGCTCCAGCAGGGACCAGAGCCCATGCAGGGATCTCACTGCACTCTGCTCTGTAGTCAATCACTTGCCTTTGCTTGTCTTTCTCCCAACCCACCAGCAGGGTTGGAGATGCCCCTCTTAGTCTCCCAGGCACATCCATAGAACAAGGAGTCTAAAGGTCTTCTGTTCCGACTGTCTGGGTCTTCAGCCCGGAGCATATGCTGAGAGTCATTAGCCCAGATTTTCCAATCTGTTATGCTGTTGGCTTTTGAATCTTAGTTCTTATGTGAATGTTGAAGTTTTTAGAAAAGAAAGCATGAAACAGGCATGAAACACCTGGGATCACTTTCCCAGTCCTAGAAATACCAGGACTTGTGGTGAGTGCCTCTTAGAGTTTCTAATTAATAAAACACTATTCCTTGCTGTGGGGGTGTAATATAGGAAAACCTCTTGCCCAAGAGGTGACCCAGGCAGGAAATGTAAATAATTTCGAGAGTTGTAGACATAGTCCTAGCTGACAGTCTGGCTGAAAGTCAGTGAGGCAAGGGGTGGAGCATAGGGATAGTCCTAGTCTTGAAGGGGAGGTGTGGTCTGCAAGCCGTGTGCTATCGTTCTGCAAAGAGATAAATACAGATATTGACAGTAAGCATTCAGAAGAGCTTTCCAGAAATTGATATGGTCATGACATCAAAGTGCATAATCATTTTTCTAGTAATTCATTTTGATTACATTTTATAAAAGTATCCATTTACAACGGAATTTTTAAGAACCTGATCCTTCCTTACAGATCATTTGACAAACACAGGTATAGAGGATTTCCACAGCCCCTTCCTCCAAACCTGACCCTTGTGCACAGGGAGCACAGAGGTGGTTTGTCCAGTGGAAGCGGGGAGTGGGGGTGTTTAGTAGAGATTGTGCTGATGTTACAACCCAAACCCTAAGAATTCATTTGACTGGGGTCTAGCTTCAGCTTCATAGTACACTGATGCATGGTAGTAAATGGTGACCCTTATTACATGCCTGTTTTAGCAGGGAGAAAAGTAATTGCACCCTTCTGTACAGCATTTTAGAAGGAAGGACCAATCATTGTTACTATTGACTGGCAGGTCCAGAATTTGGATCTTGCTTTCCTCAGGTTTTTTCTCATGCTGCTTCTCCCACCCAGCAAGCTCTTCCTAAACCATCTCCTATCACCATGATGACTTACTGCATTCATTTCAGAGTTAGGCTCTGCATTTATTCCTGAGGCATCTCTCCTGCCTGTCTCCTCCATTCAGCCAAGTTTTCATGGCTCCCTGCACATCTCCCGGATCACACAGCTAACTGTGCAATTAGTTGTTTAATTTTATTGTTTCACTAAACTGCGAGTTTCCTTGGTACAAAGCCCTAATCTTTCTTCACTTTTAGGTCCTCATAGCCCAGCACCCTGCTAGACACACACACAGTAGGTATTTAATACATATTTGTTGAGCAAAGGAATGGATAGATAAATCAGCAAATGAATGAGTTAATGAATGGAAATAATAATAGCCTCTTCCCCATAGATGGAAGTTCTGCTTAGCAGTCTATTATCTCACTTTTCTGTCTCTTCCATACATTTCAGTGCTAGTTTTGCCAACACTGAAAGAAAACAGTCGACAGGCTAAAGTTCCAACTCCCTTGCCAGCAGATCCTTATGCCATGCTGACATGGGAAAACTCGACCGCTTGCCACCCCCTCTGCACCCCTGCCCCTGTGCATTCCCCTCTAGGGAGATTCAAAGAGGGTGAGCAGCAGCAGTCATAATCATTTGCTATCATAATGTAAATTTGCAAACCTATGTAATGTACCAATCTAATTTCCTTTGAAAAACATATACCCGGATAGTCGTTGAGTCGCGAACAATGTTTTGTTTCATTTTGCAGATATTTAAGAAATATGAAGCAGGAATTGTTAATAATAGGAGGAAAAGAGTGGCCTCTCGTGTAAAGCCTGGAGTGCTGAGCTTGTGTGTGCATGCATTTACCGCCATTAATGATAATAGGAGTTAGGTGCATAATGGGTGTTCCTGTAAATCTATCCAGAGGATAATATACCCCTTAATTTAAAATAGCTGATAAAGTGTGAATAAAGGCCTCTCATCTTTACAACTTCTCATTTCTATTAAGAAAGGAATCACATAACATTTTAGGGCTCTCAACTAATTAACTGTGCATATGGATTTGGAGGGCACGTGCTTTGTGCACAATAGGCTGTTTCCCCGTCTACATTCATAGGAGGCTGAAGCTCTGGGGCTGAGAACCCTGGATGTGATTGAACTTCATAGCACCGGCTCTGATTGGAAGGGGTTGTCTGCTTACCGCTTGTCAAAGGAGAGGAATCGCTAAATCAGCGGTAGAGACGGAAGGACTGGGAACTGAGGCAAACAAGAGAGCTAAAGAAGAGAGACTACATCCTTTGGAAGATTCTAAGTGTCTGCTACATTTACTTGAAAATCTAACACATGCTGGGAGACCCTGAAACCTGTTCATAGTGGCAATTCTGCTGTAAAACCTACTTCTTAGAGATCTACCATATGAAAATCTGGCTGTTTGAAACGTAGAACATGCAAAAAAGAACAAAGAAAATTTGATTCAATATAAACATATAAAAAGATCTATATGCTTTCCACTTGCTATATTGTATTTTATTTGCGATCCACCCAGCTCTTGATGTGTGCCAGGTCCTTCTGGCTAATGTCGACATTAGCTGATGTTTGGTCTTTAGCTGTGACATATATAATTAACAAACAAGATAAATATACACTTTGCCATTCTGATGTAAGTGGTGTAATTAGATATTTCTCTTTACATTCCTTCCTTAGAGAGATATTCACAATCAGCAAAAGGATGATTAAAACAACAAACCGATACATTTCCAGAATTCAACAAAAGAAACAATTTCTGTAAAAGCCACTAATTCAAAACCAAAGAAATTGTTTGATATGAACACTTAGTAAGCACTCAATGAAGATGTGTTCAATTAAATGGAATTGAATTGAAAATTCAAAGGAATCATTCATATTCAATTCAAAACAGTGCTTTTCAAATGTCAGGAAGTTGGAAGCTACTCCTTTATTCACAATTTCCATGTAGTTTAGAAAAAAAAGTATTTGTCTTCTATTATTTCTTATTCTTCCCTGTGTAATTAGAGGAAGGCTATAAAGTCTTATTAAGACAGTCTCTAGACTTTTTAAATTACATGAACAATATAAAGCAAATAGGCCCTTTTAGGGAGAGGGATTTTTTTAAAGATTTGCATTTCCAGCAGAGCCATGAGTAACAGAGCCAGTGTCAAGGAGAGTGGGTGCCACCAGCATTCAATGAAGAAATTGTATGATCTGCCATTTAGCAATTTCACTTCTGTGTCTTTTTTCTTCCCCCTCAACCTAAACCCCCAAATCAATTTCTTTTTTTTTTTTTTTTTTTCTGTTGCTGATCCAGATGCTCCCAAGAAACCAATATTTCTTGATTTTAGGACACATGCAGTAAATCTGGAGTAGTCTCAGCTTGAAGGTGTTTCTCTCTACCCCTGCTGAATAACATGGTGACTTTGCTACTCAAAGTTTAGGTGAGGCAACATGTGACTCCAAGGCATGTCTGTAAAAGTGCCCATGGAGCAAGAAGGAGACTCATAACGTCGCTTTTTCAAAGTGCAATAAAACACCCAAATCTACCAAGAGCTAGTGGGCCCTTGCACATGACAATTAAACATTAACAGCCCCAGGGCCCTGGGAGCAGGGCCCAGCAACCCTTTGAAGCCCTGTTTGCCAATTAAACACCGTCTGACATTCGAGTCAAGGTGGCAGGGATCCAAAGCAGAGATAGGAACGTCAACCACTTCAGGGGCATTCATTAGCTCCCCAGACATTCCTGGCGTGGCCTGTTTCTTTACCATTGCCAAATCCACACCCTGCTCTGGAACTCAGGGGCTCTGAGAAAGTTTACTCAGATAAGCTTATTATGGAAATAGCACTTTGTCACCGTTTACTACTCACTCCTTGTTCAATTATCTTTTATCTGTTTAGAGTATTTGCCAGCTCTCCCAAGGTTCCCCGGAATGAGGCCACTGGATTGAAAGTCCTCACTGGGGCTGTAGAGGGGGTAGGGGGAGGTACCACTCTGTGCTTGCCTTTCTGGTCCAAGAATGCTGAGCTCTCTCCAGCATTTTGGAAACTGCTAAGAGGGTACTAGTAAAAGATCTTGTATTTTCTGATCATGGGAAAAACTGCCCAGCCTTGAGACAGAGACCTAGGTATCCTGAGGCCTCACAGTCAGTAGAAAGAAGGATGGTGTGTCATTTTTATTATAATAGTGAGCACTTAATGCTTATTATTAGGGCAGAATTATGAGCAGGGAATTTCACCTACTCCTTCCCACCATACGTATTAGACGCTCTCTCTCCAAATTTATGAATAGCTATGGAACCAATATAATTGAGGTTTTCGTGGGTGAGCCTCAGTCAAATCCCAGTCCCCACCATCACCATGGTTCCTATTGAGTCATCTGGTCTATTATCCTTGTGGAGTACCATTTTTGTATTTTAGTGCCTTCAGATTGCATGATTTCTCTATGGTGAACTCATCCTAGATGTCAGGATGCATGTTGCATTTTTGCTGCTGTGATGGTTTTAAAATATGCCCGTAAGTTCTTTGATACTCCTCCCATCAAAAGGTAGAGATTAATTACCCTTCCTCTGAGTATGGGCTGAACTTACTGACTCACTTCTAACCAACAGAATGTATTGGAAATGATGGAGTGTGGCATCCAAGTTTAGGTAATACAAGTCATTGAAGCTTCTGTCCTGCTCTTTCTCTCTTATTGCTGGCTCTAGTGGAAGCCACTACCAAGCCATAAGGAAATGCAAGAAGCCCTGTGGAGAGGTCTCTGAGGAGAGGTCCACATGGGGAAGAACTGAGGCCTTCTGCCGAAGACCATGCAACCGAGCTTAGATACAGATCCTGCAGCCTCACACGAGCCTTAGATGGTTTGTCCCAGTTGGCAGCTTCACTGCAATCTCAGCATAGCCAGGACCACTCAGCTGATCTGCTCCTAAATTTGGGATAATTTGCTATGCAGCAACAGATAACTAATACACTTGCCTCAACTAATTGCCAAGGAACTGCCAAAGGATCCCAGGCAGAGAGTCACCAGACCTTGTTGTTTACAGGCTGTGTGACCTTGGACGATTTACTTACCTGCTCTGGACTTCAGATTCCTCTGTTGATACTTGCTGTTCTAGTTGGCGTGAGAGTCAGATGAAATATTTTTGAGAAATTAAGAGTTCTCTGATATCATAATTGTATTGTTGTCCAGAATATCTTCTTCTGCAGTGATTCTCCCTCTTGCTTTCATGCTTCAGCTAAATTAACCATTTCTCCTCAAATGAGGCAGCCTCACTTTTGCCCTATTTAGAATGTCCTCTCTCTATTCTAATTATCTAAAAAATGAAATATCTCTGTGCATAATGTGCTCAGCTGTTCACCTGCAGTACAATGCCGTTATGTTCATTCTTCCTTCTAACAGAACCCAGATCACTTTTAGAAAGTCACCTGTTCCCAAGCTACTCCCTATCCCCAGTTCTAAGAGGAAATTTTGATTGATTTAAGCCAATCAGAGTTATCTCCCTCCCTTTGTCAGTGATTGGTTTAGTATCTGTCATGTAATGCAATTCTGGCCAATGCACTGGGGGAATTTTGGGAATGTTTTTCTTGCTTCAAATAAGAGAAAAAGACATTTCTGTTCTTCCCAGGGGCTTTCGTCCTGTCTGGATTTGGCTCCTGGGACTTTGGTGTCATTGTGCTGCAACCCAAAACTCAGAGAGTGCAACTGAGAGTCATTGCAGAGAAGTGGAGCTGGAGTCCTGGCCCCACCGCACCGTAAGCCTGCCCCTGTAAGACAATCTTAGTATTTGGGATTGCTTTCCTGTCAGAGCCAGTTTGAGTAAGGATGATCTACTGTGGCTAAATCAGGCTTCAGAGCCAGGGCAAAGCTCACCTCCTGCAAGATGTCTGCATGGACCCACCCACCCTTGAAGGCTTTTCTCAGCTTAGAGTTCCTGTGCCACTGCCTGGGTGGGCAGCTCCAGTGGTCATCACTGAATGCACACAGCTTTGTTCCAGTATTCAACTTCAATGCATTACACTCCCACTTACCACTGCACCCACCACACTGACAGCCTCATAGAGAAAGGGCAGATTATTAGTGTCTGAATTCCTCATACTAGTACCAATCCTGTGCATGAATATACTTAGTAAGCCCAAAAGGTTCTGTTGAACCTTCCTCTAACCCAATGGGTACCTACTGACTTAACAGTTCCATAACTTAGGAAGGCACACAAATGATTCCTCATATAATATGCATCATTTGTTCTATAATATTGGTATCTCTGCCTGTTCGGAGAAGCAGCTGGGATTTTTTTTAATTGCCATATATTAGTTACCTCATTATAAATGGATGAATCCAGGCAACAAAGCCACTTATTTTCTGTTCAAAGCCTCTATTGGTTATTTATTCTTAACTATGTGAGTTGAAAATTATAATCTACTGACAATGTGTGAGAATTGAATAAGATCATGCATGCCAAAACCCATAGCATAGTGCATGGGAAGCAATCAGAGATCTATGAATTGCAGGGGTTCTACAAAGTGAATGATGCCTAAATAGTAAACACTAGGCTAAATCTAGATAAATCAATGGAAAGGGAGAGCCTGTTCACGGGGATTAGTACTAAGCAATGAACATTCCAGGTCTTTACTATGAAGAGCAATTAATTATGGGGAGTGACTGAGACTTTCTTGGAAGACATGAAAGGCTCACATGTATCATTGCCCCATTCTTTGTAACTTCAATTGAAGGTTTTACTCTGCTATGATCAGGTACTGCAATAAAATGACTACAACTTGGAAATCAAACTTTCTCTTCCATACAGTTGCTGAATGAAATTTGTCATATTTCCAAAGTTGAATATACTATCTGGTCTCTGCTTTTCATTCTCCCATATGGGAAATTTTCCTGAGCAAGGAGAGTCAAGAGGATGGCCTCAGATGTATGAAGCTCATCACTATTAGCCATAGGCCACACCTTCCCAATCTTTAATGTTTCAAAAGCATGAGGACTCTCAGAAAGGCCCCCTTTTTGCTTAAATTGAAATGAGAAATTAGTATTTAATTCAGCCTTGTAATCAATTTTTCCACCTTCCTTCCCTCTCCCTGCCCCCTCAAAAGCAAGTTTATAATCACCCAACTTTAAACTAAAAGAATTGTTTCTATGGGTTATGATTGAGAACAGTGTGTCAGAGACCAAGACTGAAGTTGAGATTGGATCCCCACAAAATTATGTCATTTTTCACAGAAAAAGGGCTTTAACCCAGATACAATAGGCAACCTCATGAGCAAAGGTGACCATTGATCACATTGGTCAAAGGGGACTGGGCAAGAGTGTGGGGGCTCTCACATAGACCTTGACAATGAGGTCTCAAGAGATGGGCACAAGGCCCGCTTCATCTCTGACTCTCCACTACACACCCCATAGTGCCTGAACCACACATACTCAGAAAATGCTGTTGCTCTGAATCTTCATTTCCCCAAAGCCAGTGGGATATTTAATGGCTTCGTTAAATACATGTAGAAACTGTGGATCTCATAGGAAATTGAAACAAAATTAGAAACATTCTGAAATATGCATAAACTTTAGATGTGTCTCTTTAGCCATATCATTCTGAGTGTTGTATAGAAATGAATCAGTTACTGCAGGCAGAGAGAAGAGAGAAAACGTGTTAGTATTTCTTCCCATCAAGTAGCATTTAAAGACACTAAAGATCCCCTAATATGTATGTATGCCAGCACACTTCTGAATCAGTTGTTCGAGGGACCACTTAAAAAAATATATAAAGAATACAAAGCTATTAAGACCATACTGGACAAAAATATTTTGGGACCCGGAGGAGATAAAATACATATTCAATTTATAGACTCATCATGCTTTATAACCAAATCGGGTAATACCTACAGCTGAGAAGGAACATTACAAAGTCTTTGCGTTATGGTGCTTCTTTCCTTCTATTTACAAAGAAAAGTGTTGGAGTAAGACTTTAACTTTATTATGGATATCAGTCCCTGAAAAAGCTCCGTGAGTTTGAGTCTCTAGTGCAAAATTCAAAACTCAAAAAATTTGCAAGTTTTTTGTTTTCGTTTTTACCATGATAATCTTGATCAACCATTGTGGCTCAAAACAAGAAAGACACTCCTATGGGGATCTTTCCTACAACCGCATTGTTAAACCCAGCCCTATTTGTTGCATAGCCATTCCTTCCCGATGGGGTTGTAATGAAACTTTTATTGTATGTTGCCATCTGCTTGAAGGCAATATCTTCTGTTTCTATTAAAATGTTAGGTGGGTTTTGCACCAAAATCACATATGTAATTTTTTAATAACTGTAGCTTTATAGTGTTTGATATCTGGTAGGGAAATTCCTTCCCTTCCTTTCTATTAAAAAAGCAACCATTTAAAGTAAACTATAACAAAAATTTAAATTATTTATCTGTTTATCTTCCAGATGAATTGCCAAATTATTTTGTCATGAGTTTTGAAATCTTTATGGAATTTCTGACATCAATATTATATTCAATCTATAAATAGATTTGGAAGGAATTGATATCTTTATAATACATATTCTTCTCTTGAAGTATATCAATCATATTTTTACTCATTCATGTGGGTCCTCCTTTATATTTAAAAGTAAATTTTTTCTTTTTTTGTTATCATGCATTTCTTATTTATGTTACTGTTGGGTATTTTATATTCTTTTGCTATTATGAATACACTAACTTCTTTACTATAACATCTTCTTTTTGCTGAAATATAGGATATCCATAAACAATATTCTATAATTTGGCTTTTTGTTGAATTCTTAATAATTTAAAAGAATTTTCCCTGATCATCTTTGGCTTTCTAGGTAGATGATTGTATTTCCAGCAAATGAGAGCACTGTGCTCCTCCTTCCAATATCCTTCCTCTCAATTCTGTTCCATATACTAATGTGCTGGCTGAACCTATCCACTTCTGTTCCCCACCAGTACCACTCTTGTCCAAGTTCATGTCAGCTCTCACCTTCACTGAGGCCAGAACTTTCTACCAAGTCTACCCTCTTTCCCCACGACAGTCTCCTAGTTTATTCTCAGCACTGTCACCTGGACAATCTTCAACATGAAATGATCATGCCACCTGAATGCATCAAATGTCAATGTCTTACTGTTTCTTTCGAGATAATGAAAAAGCTCCGTACTGTGGCCTGTAGTGCACAGCATAGCTGGTTCTTATCTACTTCACCAGCCTCTGCTCCCACTGCAAACACCCACCCATCCAAGCACCCTCTAACATGACATTTCTAGAACTGTTCTAAGTACCCCTCTTCATCTAGTAAACTCTTAACATCTTTCCACTTGAGTTCTAGACTCACTTTCTCTGGGAAGCCTTCCTTCTAGATCAACTCCTTCAGTCATACCTGCTCAAAGTACCCATGGAGCTCTCCTTTGCAGCTTTATCATTAATCCTGTTTCACATGCACATAGGATTACTTAATGAATGGCTGTCTATCCCCCTTAGAAACTGGATACTACATGAGGTTAGGTACCATATAAGTTTTTCACATCATTTTGTTCCCAATACTTAACACAATACCTGGCACTTTAATTAGCCAGATGGATTAAACATCTGCAAATACGTGACTACTGCAAAATAAAAGTTAAGTAATTGTTGTAATTTTTATTTTTTCCTGATTTTGGGAGGAACACCCATAGCATTTCACCATGAAGTATGTTTGCAGTCAGCTGCTGACTTGAACGCAGATATTCTTTTCATGTTAAGGAAGTTTTCTCCAGGTCCTAAATTATTGTTTGGCTACATGGGTACAGATTGAAGCTTCTGCTCAGGTCAGTCCTTCTGCACTTCTTTTCTGTCCTCAGCCTCGCCTAGAGTGCTTTGCTTGTGATACTGACACTTCTCTAAAGACAGCCTATAGCCAGTCCTCTTCTATCATTTGTCTTTTGTTTTGTTTAATATCTCTTACCAGATAGTGAAGGGAAGCTTCTGATGAGGGTGGAGAGCAGTAATGCTACACAAAAAGATCACTTTTTAAGAACGGACTGTGTCATAAAAGAAGGTCAGAATGGCTGGGTACCATTCTCATATGCAGCCATTGGGTGCCTAGACCCTGGTAATACAGTGCATGAGGAGAAGCACACCAGTGCCCCACCTTCATTCCAGGGTGGCGGTGCTGATCTTTTTCAGGTGGCATAGCATTTACCAATTACAAATCATCATTCTCAGCTTCTCTGCCTTGTGTTCTAGCTGACTGATGAATTTTTTTCCACTCTCCCAAGAGTTCAACTGCCTTTATAATGTGAGGTTGTGAGAGCTTATATTAGGGACACTTTGAAGCAGAAGTCTTTAAATGATATCAAAAACAATGATTGCCCTCCTAAAGTGGAGCAAGGGATCCAGAGATTGGCTCTCAACTAATCGGTGCTTTTTCAAGAGTGGGCATTCATGAGGGGGAAAGAAAGAAAGAAATCTCTAGAAACTGGGGACTCAAGCATGGGAAGGAAGGAAAAGTGAGAAACATGTCGCAAACAGCTATTATGCCCTGGGAGTCTTCAAATCAGGGACTGAGGTGTCACCAGCTCTGTTCTCTAAGACTTAGTGGCAGCTCATTTATGAAAAATAAATAAACAAGTTTTGATGTCAGATAGAATGTCTATTCCATGAAAACTCTTGTTGCATCTGGCCATAGAAAGCTGCATTCCTGGACAATCATCCCTCATCAATCCTGTGAGGAACACTTTGGTATTATAAGCTGACACCAAGAGGTTTTATAGTCTCTCTGTTATACCTATTATAAAAATGCTATTAAGAACTTGGTTCAGAACAACACAGCAAGTTGTCTCTATGGAACCCTGTAGTAACAATTTCTCCATGTCCCAAGTCTAAGAATATACGTTTTTCCCGAGCAACTAATATGCATTCATCATGCATGATTGAATTAGGTAACTGATCATACTTCTGTCTACACTGGCTGCTGGGAAATTCAGAGTCCACACTGCAGCTCAACATAAATGACCGCAGGACATTAGAGTACGCCACTGGATATTATCATTATTCTTCTAATTTTGCAAGTTTTACCGTGTTGATAATTATGTGCTTTTAATGGTGTTCTGTTTTTATCTAAGTCTATTTTTCGTATCTGTGTAAGCTACCTCAGGTTTTTTTGGAAAGGGGTCAAATATAAGTCATAATTAAGAATTGCCATCTTTGTATCCCTCCACGGTATGTATGGTCTCAACTTAGTCTGGAATGTGGATGCCCAGAAACAATTTATAAAAAAGAAAGAGAACATTCACAAGCGCCCAGACTCCTGCCTGTCAGCCTCGCCTGAACTCCTGAAGGGACGTGATCTGCACCCCTTCCCACATGGCCAGCGTCACTTCAGCTTACTTGCTTGATGTGTGTGTGTAGAGGGCACAGCCCCGTGTCTGGCACACAGAAGTGCTTTTGATAAATTTTGAAAACAAAAGTGCAATTTCTGCCTTGGTTCCCAAGTTTGCACAAGCCATCACTTTAGAAGAACGGCAACACCCAATGTTGCCGGCAGAACAGATGGGCTATCCTAGGACTCCAAGTCCAGCAGCAATTTGGCAGTTTTACCTCTAAAATCCTTTTCTAAAAATGAGTAATTCAAATTTTATAACTCAAATCCCCATGAAAACAAAACAGGTGGGGAAAACCATTTTTGGCTACTATTCTCCTATCTTTGCCAAGCCAGAAATAAGGTAACATGTTTCTTTGGTATCGTGAGGTGTTCAAAGTCTCTGTGGTACCTGTAGTCATCCACAGGCATTGACCCAGAAATGCTTGCAGGTAAGAAACTTGCCCCAAAATGCCACTATCTACCCGTTTGGCATATGAAGCTCATTGCAGTGCAACCATTCATTCATTGGACAAACACTTGTTGGCCACTTGCTATACTACCTACCATGTGCCAGTTCCACACTCTAAATTGGAAATAAAGTTTCAGAAATAGATCTTACCTGTGCTTGTATTTTCCTTCATTTTGTTTTTTGGAAATATATGGGTTTATAGAAATCAATTCTGATATTAAGATAGGACTGCAAATACAATCAGTAATATCAGAGATATGGAAATCCATGGACATCTGGCAGCTATATTGTTCTGTTCCAGAGTGCCATAGTTATATTAGACTTGCTGTTATAAAATTAAACTCAAAGATAATCAACACAGCTATAGAATTACACTTTAACAGGTATTGGCTTAACAAAATCAAAAGTTGTTTTCTAGTTCATGTTGACAATCTTGGGAAAGTAAATAAGTGCATGAGATTTCCCTCCTTCCCTTGGTAATTCTGGGATGCAGAACTCCTTCCACATTTTTCTGTGGTTCTGCCGCGAAGGCTGCACCATCGTCTGGGCTCAGCTGACAGAGATAAATAAGTATGAGGGCGCTCATGCCTAAGGATTTTATGGGCCAGGCCTTGTAGGGGCATCAGTTTGCCTGTATTTCCTCAGTTGTAATTAAGGTGCATGTCCACACTGCCACACCCAACTGCAGAGGAGACAGACAGATGGAACCCAGCTGTGGTCCAAAAAGAAGACAATTAAGATTTTGATGAACAATTGGCAACTTCTGTTCACAGAAAGAAAAACTAGTTCCAGTAGGTGTTAAATGGAAGACACATTTGAGCTCAGTAAAAAGCAAAACCACTTAAAAATTGTAGATGTCCAATGGTGCAACACAGTGCTTTGTGATGTTGTGAGATGTTCCACATCCTTCCTCAAGACAATCTATGTGGCAGGGCTGCTGCAAAGATGGTTTTGGCCTACGATGCAAATGAAGGGCGAGCATTGGCTTATAATAACTAACAGTATAAAATAGTTTAATTTTTACAAAATATTACTTCAGATCTTCAATTAAATGTTCTCAACTTCGAAGTGCCCACATCCTAAAAAAGAATCTCCATCTCCTTCTGCCATCTTTCTTTAGTTTACCAGTACCTGGATTTATTTATATTTATTATTAGTAGTAGTAGTAGCAGTGGTAGTAGCAGTAGTATTTTGAGAGAGGATCTCACTCTGTCACCCAGGCTGGAGTGCAATGGTGCAATCTCAGCTCACTGCAACCTCTGCCTCCTGGGTTCAAGTGACTCTCATGCCTCGCCTCCCAAGCAGCCAGGATTACAGGTGCCCGCCATGACACCCCACTAATTTTTGTATTTTTAGTAGAGATGGGGTTTCACCATGTTGCTCAAGCTGATCTCGAACTCCTGACTTCAAATGATCCACCACCTCTGCCTCCCAAAGGGCTGGGATTACGGGCATGCACCACCGCACCTGGCCCCCAGATTTATATTGTATGCTCTGCTTGTTTGTTTATGATCTGTTTCCCATTCTGATTCTGGGATGTTAGCTTCTTGAGGGCAATTACTTTGACTCTGTTGTTTAATGCTATTTACCTATTCCTAGGACAGTGCCTGGGCACAA
Source organism: Macaca mulatta (assembly GCF_049350105.2). NCBI lineage: Eukaryota > Metazoa > Chordata > Mammalia > Primates > Cercopithecidae > Macaca > Macaca mulatta. Next base: position 108,547,296 of record NC_133418.1, read on the forward strand.
ATATGTACAAACATTTGTTAAGTGGGACAAATAGATAAAGAAAATGTGGTATACGTACATGATGAAACACTATTCAGCCGTATAAAAGAATAAAATTCTACCATGTGTGACAGAATGGACTAACCTGAAGGGCACTGTGTTAAGTGAAATAAGCCAGGCACAGAAATACAAATATGACATGATCTCAGTCCCATGTAGAACTTTAAAAAGTTGAGCTCATAGAAGTCAAGTAAAATAGATGTTACTAAAGGCTGGAGGACACAGTGGTGAAGGGGTTGGGGAGAGGTTAGACAACGGGTACAGTGTTTCAGTTTGACAGGTGAAATAAGTTCTGGTGTTCCAGTGCACAGCAGGCCCACTGTAGCAACACTAATTTATGTATGTTTCACAAAAGAAGTTAGAAGAGAGCAATATGATTGTTCTCACCACAAAGAACTCATAAATGTTTGAGGTGATTAGATATGCTGATTACTGCAATTCTATCATTGCACAATGTATCCATGTATTGAAACATTCTGTTGTACCCCACATATGTATACTATTATTATGTGTCAATTAAAAATGTTCTTAAAATAGAAAAATAAATCTGGTAAATGAATAAATATAAGAAAGATAAAACCAGAAACAATTCTATACAAATGATTCACCTACAGTACAATCTTCACATAAATTTAAGATCAAAGAGCTGAAAGAGCTTAGAGTACTTTGAATTCAGCATCTTCATCCCTTCATTCTTTTGTTTGTACTACCAGTCAAAAAGCATTTGAAAGAGGGAAAGAAAAGAGGGGGAGAGAGATCTCTGGAGGTCTTTCATAAGATGGAGCTAACCCCACTCGTGGGGGCTCCACCTTAGGACCTAATCATCTCCCAAAGTCCTCACCTTCAAATTCCATCACACTGGGGTTTAGGACTATGACACAGGAATTTTGTAGGGACACAAACATTAACTTCATAGAAACAAATGTGTGTTGATGTGAGATTTCACAGTACCAGTGTGTCCTCTTTTTATTTTTATTTTTTTTTTGTTTTGAGATGGAATTTTTGCTCTGTTGCTCAAGCTGGAGTGCGATGGTGTGATCCTGGCTCACTGCAACCTCTGCCTCCTGGGTTCAAGAGATTCTCTTGCCTCAGCCTCCCAAGTAGCTGGGATTACAGGCACCTACCACATGCCCAGCTAATTTTTGTATTTTTAGTAGAGACGAGGTTTCACTATGTTGGCTAGGCTGGTCTCAAACTCTTGACCTCAGGTGATCCACCCGCCTCGGCCTCCCAAAGTGCTAGGATTACAGGCCTGAGCCAGCACACCTGGCCAGTGTGTCCTCTTTTAAGTTTCCATACTCCTATGGGTAAAGAAAGATGACTTTCATATGTGACATAGATGGACTAAGGAGAAATCACAGGACTTGAAATCAGAAAAATCCAGAACTTGGTTCTGATAATTGCACATGATAATTGTGCAATATTGTGATACCCACTTTACCAATAAGACACTACAATTCCTCATCTGCAAACTAGGTCCATAAATATTTCCTCAGTTGATATGTCTTATAATTTATCTTAGAGGCCTGGATCATAGTAATAAATCTACAGAATATCAGTTGAACTAAATAAGATCAGGAGACACAGTCAGCTACACTTCAGAATTGCGGAAATGCTGTCTTGCCTTGCTCCATGACTGCATGAGTGAATAACAAGTCTGGTCACTCCTCGCACATAATGGCCCTGCCCCACATTCTCTAACCCTTGAAGTGTTGAACACACGTTGGGTTTAACATAAGTAGTCAGTAAATCATTGTTGATTGTTTGGAGTTTATTAAGTGATAGCTCACAGATTTGCATTAGATAGTCACTCATTCTTTGTTGTTGTGTATAATCATAGGAATTACCCTAAACTGTCTTTCTAACTGATAAAATCACTCACATTTGTGGTTTTATTCTATCCAAAGTTCAATCTTTAAAAAGTAGACACTTTTATCACCACCGTACAGAAAAGAAAATCGAAGTGTTTAGAGGTTAAGAAATTTGCCGAATGTAGAAGATTTTCAAGTTACAGAGACATAACCTCAAATCCTCTTCTCACCCCTAATCTATACTTGTCCATCCCCAGGAGGGTTCCCTAAGCATAGAACACCATGGGAACACAAAGAAATTTTTGCTGGCTAGAAACAACCTATAAATTCCTTCATAAGCCTTCCAAACATTGTCTGCTAATGAGGTGTCCCTGGGTTAAACGGCATCACTTGCCAGCCTCCCTCAGATGGTACAACTTGTTTCAGACCTTGACATCATGTCTGTAGGATTATCTTCTCCTCTGTTATATAAAAATAGTCCTTGCACTCATCATAGCCACAGCCACGGCACATGATGCCTCCTTATCTGGGACATGCAGGCCTCTCCTGCAGTGAGCTCCACTTAGCCATGTGCCCTGGGAACCTCTGACCGCTGGTCAGCAGCACGGAAGCTGAAACATCCCGGGCTGTTCTGCGGCTGCCTCTTCCTGACAGTTTCCCAAGTCTATCTCTGGCTGCCAGTGTTTTCTTTTTAAGAGTGGAGAATGTTACTCACTGTCTGAACTGATCAGTAGTTCATACTTAATGATTTATTAATTGGACAAATATTTGTTGAGTGCCTTCACTGAGCCAGGCTTTGTTCATGGCATGTGGGATAAATCAGTGAACAGAGGAGACAATCATCCCTGTCCCAGGGGATTTTACATTCCAGTAAAGGGAAATGAACTATCAGCAACAGATATAACAGTTAACTGAAGAATCTAGCATAATGGAAGGGGCAAACACTATGGGGAAAAATAACTCATTGAGGAAAAAACTGCTGAAGAAGTCAGTTGGCAATCTTAATGAAGTAAAAGGTAAATAGTCCTCACTGAGCAGGCAATATTTAAGCAAGGACTTGCATATCTGCAGGAAGAGAGTTTCAGACATAGGAGACAATCAGTGCAAAAGTCCTGCAGTATCAGGGTGCCTACCATGTTCAAGGCATTGAAGAAGGTTAGTGTGGCTGGAGCAGAGTGAGGGGTGAAGAGCAGAGAGGAGATCAAAATGGTAGGGCCAGGTCATGTTGAACCAGGTGACATAAGAGTCCTACCAGCCTGTTGAAGGACTTTGGCTTTTACTATGAGAGAAATTGGGAGCCATGGGAGAGAACCAAGGAAAGGAGGGATACAATCGGACCTATTTTTAAAAGAGTAGCTGACTACTCTGTTATTAATAAAATGAGGACGTGGTGAGTGGGGGCTTGGTGGGGAGTCGGCAAGCAACTGTAGGAGCAGGGAAAACAGGAAGCAATTGTAGTAATCCAGGTGAGAGATGCTTGGAGACTCATAGGTAGCAGAGCAAAGGACAAGATGATATAACTGGTGTGCTTTCCTAATAGATTGGATATGGGATGTTAAAGAAGAGATGTGAATGACTGAGGTGTGGGGCTTACACAGGATAAGTGCCTTAACTACTGTGCATATGAGGAGGAGTTATTATAAGTTTCCATTTTCATTATGTTAATGTTAAGATATCTCATCCACAGTAACGTATATCTGTTGGACAGGCAGTGAGATACAAGCCTTATAAAAAGAGAAAGTACTGGGGCAGAGGTAAACATCTGGGGATCTTCAGCATATAGGTGGTATTTAAAGCCATGTGACTTGCTGTGAACTGAATGTGTGACCCTCAAATTCATATGTTGAATCTCTAATCTCCAATATGATGGTATCTGGTGACTGGACCTCTCAGAGGTCATCAGCTTTAGACAAGTCACCAGAGCAAGGCCTTCATGATGGAATTACTGTATCTCTCTCTGTGCCTGCACCAAGGAAACATCATGAGAGGATACAACTAAAGAGAGGCTGTCACCATGCTGGCACCCTGATCTTGAGCTTCCAGACTTCTGAACCCTGAGGAATAAATGTTGTTTAAGTCACCCAGCCTAGGCTAATTGGTTATAGCAGCCTGAAGTGACTAAGACAAAAGTAAATGAGAGAATCAAGGAAGTGGGTGAAGAGAGAACCGAAGACCAAGGACTGCATCTGAAACTCTCCAAAGGTTAGACTATGAGAGAAGTGGAGGAATCAGACAAAAGGCTGAGAAGGAGCAGCAGGGAGGTGGGAGGGAGATGTGGAAGTTCTGTGTTCTGGAAGTCAGGTGAGGAAAAGGAGTAAAGGAAAAAGGGGCAGGAAGATTGATTGTGTCAACCGTTGAAGAGAGGTCAAGTAAGATGAAGACCAAGAACTGGCCATTGGATCTGGCCAACTGAAGGTCATCAGTGATGTTAACAAAAACAGTTTCAATGTTGGAGTAAGTTCAAGAAAGAGTAGCAGAACTGGAATTAGAGTTGGCAACTCTTTTGAAATGTTCCACTGCAAAGAAGTATTGAGAAGTGGGCAGCAACTGGCGGAATAAGAGGGGCCAGAAGAAGGTTTTGTTTTGTATTCTAAAATGTGAGAAATAAGAGCATGTTTGTAATCTGATGGAATAATCCAGTAGAGTGTGCAAAACTGATGAAGGGAAACTAATCGAAATGGTGTTCTTGAGTAGCTGGGGGAATAAGATCTAGTGCACAAGTAGAGGGCATGGCTGTAGACAGGCACAATCGTTCATTTATAATAACAGGATCTAAGGCAGAATCTAGGGCAGAGGCCAGGACACTTTTCCTCAAGAGCAGGATATTTGCTATTTTGGGTTTTGCAGGCCATATGTTTTCTGTTGGAACTACTCAAGTCTGCTGATGTAGCTCTAAAGTGGTCATAGGTGATATTTAAATGATGGGTGTGGTTAGCTTCCAACACAACCCTATTAACAAGTATAGGTGGCTTGATTTGGGCCATAGTTTTCTGACCCCCTAGTGGTCTAGGGTACAGTCATGGGATAACATCCTCAAATCTGTTCTCTACATGTAAGTTCAAACATTTGGCCCAATGTTTGAGTTGGAAGATAGAGCTCAAAAACTTTGGAGATGAAAAAAAAAATCAGAAAGAGTTTTTCCTGATGTTATTTGCACCAAAATCTCAGAAGTCACCACTAAAGAACTTACCCTTGTAACCAAAACCACCGGTTCTCCCAAAACTATTGAAATAAAATAAAATTTAAAAAGGAAGAATCAAGAATTCACTTCTACAGAAATCCAGTGAAGTGTAGCATTTACCAGCCTGTAGACCCCAAAGGCAGGGAATGAAATTTATTTATCTCTATTATGCCACCATCTAGCCCCAAGCTAGCACGTGGTATAGTAGGTGCTGTCTTTCGTAACTACAGAGCACTACATGGTATAGTAGTGACTGTTTATTGATAGAGTGAATGACCAAATAACCATTCTCACTCTCCAGACTCATTTCCCTTGGTTTCTCAGATAAAACTGGGTCTTCTGTGCTGCCCCTTGATAAGGTACAAGGAGAAGATTTGAAGCTAAATGAAATGATGATTATTATTTTTTACACTAAATAATTACCACCCATTGTTGAATAAAATTATTGGTTAGGAAGTGAGTGAGGCTTTTTCAATGAATTAATGCAAACTCATTGCCACTGGGAACAAACTGAAAGGATAGATGTTACTCATTGCTGAGCATTGGGATTATCTTTAGGATGAAGAAGATGATGATAGCAATGATTACGATAATGGCGATGATGATGATGGTGATGGTGATGATGGTGTTGATGATGATGGTGCTGATGGTGATAATGGTATTGATGGTGCTGATGGTGATAATGGTGGTGATGGTGGTGATGATGATGGTGATTATGGTGATGATGATGGTAATGATGGAGGTGATGTTGGAGATGATAGTTGTGAGTTTGGTGGTTGTGATGATGGTGATAATAGTAATGCTGAGGGCATTGATGAGGGTGATGATAATGATGATGGAGAAAGTGAAGGAGGAAAAGTGGCAGCTGCCACTACAGCAGCTCTTATAATCATTGCTTCCTTCTGCTAACAGGCAAGGAATATCACAGAGCTAGAATCAGAAGGTTTGGATTTGAATTCCAGCCCTGTGACATGTTAGCCCCTCATCTATGAGCTGATGACTTTGGCTTTCCAAAATATCACAGCTTCCTCATTAATATCATAGTAACAAATATAATCCTTGCTTGCCTAATAAACTCAGTGAGCAACAAATCAGCACATGCATTAAAACGAAAAGCACTGCATGTACCAGGCTCACAATTACTATCATAAGTCAGACTTTCCCTACTGAGTCCTTTGTAGGATCTCATTCTTCCTCTAGATGATTAGCTTTGAAAGAGAGAAGCTGACCCAAAAGTCACTTAATGTAGCAGCAATTATTGTCAGTTCAGGTATCACTGTATAGGAACATATCATATATTTTATCAGTCCTAGTCTGCCCAGCCCCTCCTAGCAACCATTAAAAATACCTACCTGCCTGCAGACTCAGCCCACTCTGACCTTTTTGGTTTTATAGGACTCCCATAAACCTCTTCCAGTGCACTCCAGAATTATTCTCTACTCCCTTAGCAGATATTCATTGGGGTGAACTTCACCACCACACCTGCATTACCCTAAGGCCACAGCCTCCTTATCTTACTCCTGTTGTGTGGCAGTAATTTCTCTGCCTGCCCAGACTTCCAGCAGGTGGCCATTTCTTGTCAGTTTCCACTTACAGCTGAATTCCAACCGTGAGCCCTAGGCTGATGAGCAGGGGCCTTCGCCTCTAATCAACATCCTGACAGCCCCTTTCCAGAGTCCCTTTCCTGGGTACGGATGGATCTTCTTGATCTATGCTTGACATAGAAATCCTTACTCAGCGCTGAAAATGGCTGGTGCCAAAAAATTCCATGCATTGCCCCCAAATATCAACCCATTGGTACTGCCACAGATTCCCATGCGCTTTGGAGATTATAAACTCCTGCCTGGAGCAGAGGCAACCCTATGCCCTGGGCTACTCTGTTCAGGAACCTGCATTCCAACAGCCTTATCTCATTTCTCTTCCCTCCTGAGAACACTCCTATGCCATGGGTACAGAGCCAAGGGACCATCTGTAATGTGGCCTATAGCAGAGACCATTTCTGCTTAGCAAATATTTCATGTGCTCCCCTAAATTTTCCAGTTTCTCTTGTGATTAGAATATGGTCATATTCACAGTTTTGGTCAGAACGAATGGAAGTAATTTATATCACTTGTGGCTGAAGCTATCCCAGGCGTGTATGCCTCTTACTAGGTTGTCAAAATCTTCGATGAACTGTCCTCACATCATGGCCACAAGATGGAGTAAGGATGCTCACCCTCATCTGGTGTCCCCTGAGTGAGGAATAGCTCTTCTTGTGTTAAGCTATTTCAATTTAGGGGTTTGATTCTTGGGACTGCTAAAACTAATTATCCTGATGATCTATCCTCCATCTTAGACCCAAGGAGGAGGATGTTTTCAAAATATTTTCTCCTACCATGTATGTAAATATTTCAAGAAAATGCTCCCTTGTGAAAAAAAAATTTTAGGACACGGTTATGTCTGCTTCTGTGAACAAAAACTACCAAGAGAATACTTGCACATCTTTTATATATCAAAGTCGCAAGCTCCTTGGGCTGCAATTCTATCAACAAATGTTACAAATACATTTGGATTCTTGATCTCATAACACAATATAAATACACAGTGGTGAGATCTTCTTCAGTGCTTTTGCAGTGCTAAATACAGTGATGAAAATAAAAATAATGTTTTTTGTAACCAGATACTCTATGTGGAAAGAATTATATTGCTTAATCATTTCATTAATGGCTTCTTTTCTTTGTCCTGGAAAACGTTGTTTTGTCTCTTCTTTTGATGTCCTTCCCCAGCATGTTTGCTATAAGACAAGTCTAACCCTCCCTCCAATCTGCTTTCCTAACCAGAATTGCAGAAGAATTCTGTGCAGACGCTGAAAGGCAATATAGAAAGAGGAGGTGGTCTTTGAAGCCGTGTGCCAGAAATGACCACATATCCCCAAAGCAGCATTGGGAGCCACAGCAAACATTTACTTAGCACCCACCTTATGCCAGGCACTTTGCTAAGAGCTTTATCCCTTGCCCCCATAGCAACTCTACAAATTGGGCCTGCTATCACCATTGTAAGAGAGAGGACACTGAGTCTCAGAGAGGCTTAAAAACGAAGAGCTGTCACACTCCAAAGCCATGCCTTTTCCATGACATCATGGGCCTTCCATTCAGATGCCTTTGCCACTAGCCAGATGCCTCCAAGACATCTGGCTGTTGGCCAGTCTAAGAAGGGAGTAGGGTGGGGACAGGAGCTAGCCTCCTGAGTACCTACTAAGTGCCGGGGCTGTGCTAAGTAAGGCTTTCCCCAGCTCAACCTGCTGCCTAACCTTGCGCCTGGGGATCAGATGACTCGGGGCCTCCTTCCAGGTCACACGCGCCTCCTTTATTAATGTGATAGCTGCCACTGCACTTCTTTTTAGTGAAATATTTTGGGCCACTCAGTCGGTTGTTTGGGTTCAATGAGAAATTGATGCCTCTTTATTCAAAGCTCTGTCAGGAGCTTGGAAAACATCATGCTACTTTGAAAAATGAGGGTTTTTTAAGATTAAAAAAAAAGCCCCGATGATTTAAGAACTTCTCTGGTTGCCAGTTGGCCCCACTCCTCCTCTGGGAGCCAATCGGGAGCAACCATGGTAATAAAAGAGTCCCTCTCCCCCTTCCTGGCTGCTTTCAAGAGTGATTAGTGGAGGGGATTCATAGGCCTTGGTTTTGTGTTGTTTTGTTTTGGGGGGGTTCTTTTTTCCTTGCACTTGGAGAATAAGTTAATTATGATTGGTTAAAATTTGTGTGTTTTTGCTTTTATCCCTGAACCACAATTAGAGCTCCTGACAGCCTCCTGGCCCTCAGAAATTCCAGCTGGTATAATAATTGATAACCGTGGTTATGAATAGATTGGAAACAAGACTGTGAAAGAATGCCCAGCCACTTCAGAGGGTCATTTATAGCGCGCTGAAGGGAAAAGAGAATTTCAGGCCTGGAAAGCTTAGAAACAGAACGAGTTTTTATCAGTTTCCTTGACACTGGCAGATCAAAGCCTGGGTTGCGCTCTCTAAGGGTTACAGATAATGGGGTGGCCGCTAATTCATTCGGCTGCTGGAGCTGAGGCCTATTCAGAAGGGTAAACCAGGGAGTTTTCATGGTGCTGCTTTGTAGTCTTTATCATAGGACCAATGCAAGAATCACCTTTTTATTTTAATGAGACATTTGAAAAGTATTTGATTCCCTCTGGCTAGGGGCTCTTTCTCCCGGCTGAGACAGTAAGAAAGGATTGCCCAGTGGAGCCGGATTCTCTGAAAGCAAGAGTATCTGCATTCTACCCACCTGCCCCCCTTGTCAGTTTAATAATTTCAGTGCAGGCAAAAGCTGGGCACGTGGGAAAAGAACAGAATTTCAGAGAATATCCTGAAAACAGAGTATTTTCACTTGCTTTTTTTCCAACAATGAGGTTGGCCACAGAGATGCAAGTTCAATCCCGACTCCGCCGTTCTCTGTGTACAACTTTGGGAGTAGATTTATATCCCTTCCTAAACCTCCCCTTCCTCATCTGTGAAATGGAAATAATGACAACAAGCCTGCCATGTTGCTGCAATGTTCAAATGTATCTAAAGCGCTCAAGAATCTAAAGGATGCGTCTTTGGTCAGCATTTTGTGATTGAAAGAATGAATGAGTTGTCTCCATCAAGCCTCACAAAACTCCCTTCACTGTAGTGAGTAGATATTTTTAATACTATAAACATGTGTTAAGCATTGTCATGAGCTGAATTATATCTCCCCTAAATCTGTATGTGGATATCCTAACCCCCAGAGCCTCAGAATGTGACTGTATTTGAAGATAGGGTCTTTAAAGAGGCAATTAAGTTAAAAGAAGGTCATATAGGTGGGACCTAACACATTATGACTGATATCCTTTTAAGAAAAGGAGATTAGGACACAGACACACAGAGGGAAGACCACGTGAAGGCTCAGCAAGGAGATGACCATCTACAAGCCAAGGAGAGAAGCCTCAGAAGAAACCAATTCTAGCCTCAAGAATTGTAGAAAATAAATTTCTGTGCTTAAAGTATCTAACCTGTGGAATTTTGTTATTAGCAGACTAATAACAAGCATCTACTATGTTATTGTCTTTAGTTTACAAATTCTAATATTGATGGGTTTTTAGGCTCAAGGGACTTCTCTATTTTTGCACAAAGGGACATAGGAATTGCAGATAGAAGACTTGGGCTATGGTCCCAGCTCTGCCACTGTTTTCAGAGCAAGTACAACATCCTAACTGAGTTTCAGTTCCCTCACCTAAGAAACTGTGAGGTTAAATGAACAATGAACAATGTCTTATAACAGAGAAAGGCTGCACACATGTCATTGTTCCCAGGATCACCCCAGGTGGAGCCTGCAGTTCACCCAGACCTCCCATCTCCTGGCCTCAGTTTCTCTTCTCAGCACATCTCACGGGCACTTAAGATGCAAAGCTCACCACTGTCCAAGAGCTGCCTCAAACTGTAAGGCATCAGATAACACCTAGACTGCTGATTTCTCAGGTTACAGGAAGGAAAAAACCCAGGAGGGTTGTAAAACCAAATGAAACTTGGTCATCTATTGCTACTATTGGAAGAGTCAGTGAGAGGTTCCACCTGCTCTGGGTGGGCAGCTAGCTGTGCCCCATGGTGAGCCCTTCTACCTCCAGGAGAAGAGTACAACCTGACACCCATGGAAGCATCATCTCTGTGTGTCTGTGATCCAATCAGGTGTAATTATACAGGTGTCTATGCCCCAACAGTTCTGAAACTGTTCCACTGAGGCGCAGCTCCCAGTAGGATGTCAGAACTTCAATGCTAGTTCCACTAAAGGTCTTGCTCAAGAATGACTTCCAGGGCTAGAAAGCATCTCATTCCCAAGGTCCCTGTCCCAGAAGTCCCTTTTCTCTACTTTTCTCTACTTCAGAACGCAGCTGCAAGATGCCTGCCAGCCAAGACTTCTGTCAACTCAACCCAGAGCCCAGCAGGAAAGATGAGTCTCCTGGGACTAGGATCATTCATAGATTTCACCCACCCATGAAATGGGAAAAAAGCGAAAGGGGAACAAATCCGCATCTTATTCCTTTTCTTTGTCATCCGCATAGTCTCGCAGCATGCTGTGTGCACAATCAGTGCTCAGTAAATATTGTGAGCTGAGTTTAATTTCTCATAAGTTTGGTGTTACATATGAAACAGCTTACTGGCATTTTCAGTTTGATTGGAAATAAATTTAAACACACAAAGTAGTTTATGAGTGTAGACACTCATAATGATTCAAAATAAATTCTGACCTCATGTGTAAAAGGCATCACAGAGTCCCAGAAATTGTCATTCTGCCTCAGAGATTGGAAACTGATTATCCTGAACCAATGCAGCTGTCCCCTAACTGTACTGTCCACCACCATCCCCAGTCCATCCCTCCAACTGCTTCTGGGGGGGGGGGAAATGCAAAAACATAAATCTGATCACACCATTCTCTCAGCTTAATACCTTTCTTTTCCTAGGAGATAAGCTAAGTTCCTTATAAGGCATTGCAAATCTCTACAGCATCAAGGCAGTCAACATCTCCATCCTCATGGGCTAACTTTCTGAGCTTCTACCACATCCCCACATACCTTTCTCTGAATACGCTTTGCCTATGACCTCTGTGTAGTTGTTCATGTGCTTCTCCCAGGCTGGAAGGCAGTTGCCTATGTTCCGTACCTATCCAAATCATTCTCGCCTGTTCAAGGCTCAGCTCAAATTCTACTTCCCATTTGTAGTTCTGATTGAGAGCTTGTGCCTCCTTCTTCACTTGTTCAAATGTTCCATTCATCCTTGCATCCACCATATTGTTATGGAGTGGAAAGGAAAGGTGGATGGGGAGGAGATAAAGATGAGAATAAGACTCAGATGCTTTCTAGATAAGCCAACTGGTTCCAGGCAGGGCTGATAAGAACAATACCATGATGGAAGATTGTCTCCTTCAGATTTTGACCCTGATCTGTTGACATTCCCAGAAGAATCTCAGTGGCAGAATCAAATTAACTAAAAGTGCAAAAGGTTATAAATAATCAGAATCCAAACCCAGTCATTGATAAGTGAGGATACCTATGTGTGGGCACGAAATTACTTGAACACCCTATTGAAGATACGGCATACTCTGCCTCATCCTGGCATCCTGGTACCTTAGAATTAAAATTATTTCCACACATGTTGTTTGGTGATCCTATATTCAAAGAAGAGAAGTAGAAGGATTGGGGGAGGATATTACACATGGACTCAGGAAGTCAGACATGCTGTTTCTCAAAAGGGCAACCTCCACAGTAACCTAATGGCTGAGGACTCAGGTGCCCATCACTTGAACACTGTGAAATGGATTCTGCATTTGTCTCTCTTAATCCTGATTTTCTATGTCCATGATCTTCCTATTGGTACCCTTTCTTTACATGTATTAATGCCACATCAAATCATAATCAAGTGACGGGTCTTGGTCTGGAAACATTCTGCTACCTCCTATTCATCGAATATTTATTTAATCACTCTAAGAATTCTAGATGTCCTCAGTGGAGTTGTGTTTGGTATTAGAGTTATTGTCAATAAGTGGATGCCTCCCAACCTTGACGGAGGGCCGAGTGAAGAAAGAGTTTGTGTTCTATTGTCTGTTTCATTCAATTGTTAGCTCGGTGCCTGGCATAAAGCACATGGTAAATAGACTTTGAATGAGTAGACGGCATAATGGATGGACGTGTCAGTGAAGGAAGGCCTGGATGGATGAGTGGATAGATGAGCAGATGGATGAGGAAATAAATGTTACTGGAATCCTAATTCTACCCTTGCTTTAGAAAGAGAGTCAGTAAGAAAACAAACAAAAAGCTTTGATGTGCTGCCATGATGGATGGCGTAGAATTTCCCACAGTGATAAAGTAGATAGGTTAGAAAAATCCAGTTAATGCTTTTACCCCATACCACCTAAAATTACCATACACTTACAAAACACCAACTTTCTAGTTTGACCAGGGAGCCGTGTTTCTCATTGATCCAACGAATTTTTAACAGAGAGCCATACTGGAATTACCAGAGTTCAAGGCATCCACATACAAGAAAACATGGAGCACAAAGATTACACAAAGATCAACTGACTCTGTCTCTGGAAATTCAGAAGCCCTTTCAGTCTCTTTCGAAATATGAATTTGTATCTGGAAAATCAGCATCTAAATCCTGACTCTGCTATTGACTAGCTGTGCAGCTCTGGCCAGTGTTACCTCTGTGACAACAGTTTCCCCAACTGTCAAGTGAGGGTCATAATTCCTGTCCTGTAGAGCTGGTGGAGTTAGTTGTTGTAGAGTGACATCCCTAAAAGCCCACTGCATGTGATAAAGTATTAAAGGAATGACCTTGTGTAGTCGATGTGTGTAGTTTACCCATCATGTCTGCCTCCTTCGGGAAAACGCCACTGTCTCCTTCTGACTGCATGGTGCAAATACTCCCAGGACAGCTCTGGCTTCTCACAGATTCAGCTTTGCTGCACATCTGTGGCAGACCCAGAAAAGAACACACAGCCCATCTGGGTGCATCAGTGCCCTTCCCCAACTTATTTAAACTGGGACCAGAGAGAGACAGATGCAGTCCCTGTCTGACAATAACACTGAGATCTGTTGGGCCTAGAGGGAGCGGTAAGCAAAATGAAGAAGGACAATTTGAGCAGCTGGAGCCTGTTCAACAAGAGAGGCCAAGAGGAGGAGAAGAAAGCACAGTCTAGCCTGCAGTGTCTGGATGGCTCACTCCAGACATCCCTGAGACCAGCTACACTGCTCTTCACCTAGATGGAAGAGGAAACACGTGTTCCCTGTCCACGTTCCAGTGAATCAAGCCACGTTGTCTCCACCTGAAACAAAACATCCTTCCCAGGGAAACAGGATCATTGACAATTAATCACTTATCACTTCATTTAAGCTACATGAAGACATGGACATTTGCAAATTATTTCACTCTCTATTCCCTGTTCCTGCACATAGCAGGCACACAATAAATAATTATTCAATAAATCATGATAGTATTATGATTGTAATAACTACTGGAATATAAAAAGCTCTAATTATCAGTAAGCAAATTTAGACAGCTTTTAGAGAACAGCGATACCCTTCTCAAAGTCTTCCTCTGTCCACACAAAGCACCTGCATTTTCATATTTTGATGTATTGTCAATGAAAAGCAACTAATTCAAAACAGCATTAGCAGCAATGTGGCTGTAGTCCATAATTTTAAACTCAATCTCTCCGTAACTGAAGTCATATTTTCACTGGCTACCATGGTGATCAGAACAAGTAGATTAGAAGGCTCAGGTTTGAAGCCCAGCTTTTCACTTGAAAAACTAGTTAAACTCTCCCCACATCTGTAAAATGGGTTTGATATCTGTATCAGGGTTTTCGCAAGGATTTGATTAGATCACAAATACTAAAAGGTAGTCAAGACATAAACTCTCTATTTTATGTATGTTACGTATGTACACATTCATATATGTGTGTGTATATATTATATATGTAACATAAATGCACACATAAATATACACACATATATAAACTTATATATATAAGTTTATATAAAATATATAAATATATTATATATAGTATATATAAGCTACTATAAACTTATATATATAAGTTTATATATAAACTTTATATATTAAACACACATATAAAAACACATATAAGTTTATATATAATATATATATATATAAACTCTGTAGTATGTTATCTTAAGTACCTACAAGCTGAAATTTCTTCAAATTGTTTTCTCAAAGATATTTAGATTCTATCATGCACACCACCTCCTGTCACTGCAAATCAAAAGGGAACTTTGGAAAACTTTCCAAAGCCACCTGAAACAGGTTTCTTTAGTGTGAGTTGCTTCCCCAAAAGAAACACTGTCAACTTGTGTCCTCCCTGTGGCCCCTTGTGTGGCCCCCAGCAGAGTGTCATGCTGAAGGGCCGTGCTGTCCCCAGAAGCAGTGCACTGGCCGTGGCTCACCACATTCAGGCCTGGCAGTGGCCCCAGTGGGGTAAACCACCAGTATCCCCAGGCTCCTTTGCTCAAGTGCTGGGAAAATCCCCTGTGTGGTTGCCAGGGATCTGACGCCTTTGAAGAGCTGGTGGTTATCTTTATGGCTCCTTCTGGGCAGAGCCTAAGAATAAGAAAGGTCACGACCTACTCTTCCAGCCTCCCTGAGAAGAGAAAAAAAGGAAATGGCCAAGAATTACAGAAAGAGATTTTAGGTTGATAAATGAAGCCACTTCCCAGGCACGCTAAGCAGATTGACAGCTTTTTGGACAGAGTTGTCCAATGGGCTCAAGCCATCCTCCCCCTCAGGGTTATAGGCCCTAATCTTGTTCTGACAAACCATGGCCTGCTTGGGATCAATTATGTGTGACACAGTTGAGGTGTCTGGCCCTCTACAGCCTTCAGTCAAGCTCATGTTTGCGGCTGCATGCCAGGCACAAGTGTTTATATTTCCCACAGTGGGTTCTCCTAAGACATGGGCATCTGAAAATAATTTCACATTTGAAATAAATGCATATTAATATGTTTATAATCACATATATGTTTATTGTGTGCACATTTATTAATGTCTCTATAGAATATTTTATATTATATTAAATCTGATTGGCATCAGATAGTAAATTGGCTTACAAACTAAATGAGTACATCTTGAACCACTGGATAGGTATATTTTGATATGCATAGTTTCTTCTTCTTTTTTTTTTTTTTTTGAGAAGGAGTCTTGCACGGTCGCCCAGCCTGGAGTGCAGTGGCATGACGTCGGCTCACTGCAACTTCAGCCTCCCGGGTTCACGTGATTCTCCTGCCTCAGCCTCCCAAGTAGCTAGGATTACAGGTATGTGTCACCATGCCCAGCCAATTTTTGTATTCTTACTAGAGACTGGGTTTCACCATGTTGGCCAGGCTGCTCTTGAACTCTTGACCTCGTGATCCACCGACCTCGGCCTCTCAAAGTGCTGAGATTACAGGCATGAGCCACCACACCCAGCCCCAAATGTATAGTTTCTAGTATGCTTATAAAGCCATAAATAGTTTTCTTATATATATTCGAAAATATATGTATATATTATATGCTGTGCATATAAACACCCATATCTCCATACATAAATACAGACCTTATGTTTAATTAGAATCTAAAAAATTACATCTGGTTGAAACTTTGAACTCTTGATCTAATCTGTATATTTATTTAAAGAATGATAGAATTGACTATTGTAATGTGATTTTAAAATTCTTTTAAGAAACAATGAAACTCCGTGGTAACTATAATTGAGATGAAATGAATGAAATAGCTACTACCTCTTTATACTGACTTTTTATAAGTTGTGGGAACCAAATGTCTTATGAACTTATAATATTTATTGTTCACTCAATAATTATTAATTGTTATTGTTAATAATAATATAATGATAACGATACGAGAAGCTACTATGCAACATTTACTATATGTCGTACAATGCTAGATACATTATAGACATCATATCTTTAAACCTCGCCAGCATCATAACCATTTATATATGAGAAATCCCAGTTTAAAGGTTATGAAATAGCTTCAGAGAAGTTCAGAGAAGCACACATCTACTCCAATATGCAACCAAGAGTTGAACCAAGCTCTGTTGAACACCAGAGACCTTGTTCTTCCTTCTATGCTGCACCACCCACCACCCCATCCCATTGTAAACTGATTGAGTGAAAGACTGGCCACTATTCCCTGCACCTGTGAACATCTAGTCTAGTCCCTGTGGTCATTTTTCAGATGAAGGAAACAGTAATAAGTGAGGCAGAAATGCTACTATTCCTGGCTGAATTAGACTTGATTTGTTAAGAACTCAAGACAAATGTAGACACTGCTCAAAAAATGCTGACTTGGGTCATTTAATGAGTAATCCCATATTTCTAGGAAGGCATAAGAATGAGTTAGAAAGAAAATAAAAAGGAATAAGTGAAAATTCTTATAGTACGAATATGTTTTTGTTTAGGAAGATGCTCTTTAACTTAAATGACAAAAAACAGAATACGTTTTCCAAGTGGTCATATTTTATTGTGAGACAGAGCTCTATTTTCAAATATCTGCTTTTAACTCTCACCAAAATAAGAAAAGCAAACCTTCTATATCACTAATGGTGGATACATCTGGGTATAAAATGCAGTTTTCTAAATTTTGCTTCCCCAGGCAACTTCAACTTAAAAGCTTCATCTTCTGTGCAGAAAATCACTGGGAAGTGGGGGGTTAGAGTCTGAAACTAGTCACCATCCATCCAGGGATCCCTGAGCCACCAGCCTCCAGATAGCTTCACCATGTCAGGTTCCTTCCTTCAACCCTTCAGGACGTACTTTCTAGAGACAAACTGCCTACTGTGTGCCAAACATGAAAAGTGATAAAGGTGACTGGATGGATGGCTACAAGGAGCTCACATGTGTCTGTCTGGAGGGAAAAACAGACACATAAACATGTGGTCACTAATACAGTGTGGGTGGGGCTGGAAGAGTGCTGCCTGCAGAGGGAAGTGTGGGTTTCCAAGAGGCAGCCACCCACTCAAATTAGGGATACAATATCCACAAGAAGCATTGAGTCCACCTTGAGTGAGACCTATTTGCCAAGAGAAAACAGGGTGAGTCCAAGCAAATGGATGAGACCACTCTCCATAACGTCTCACAAGGCAATGATTAGGCCTGAAGGAGCCCAGCCTCCCAGGGTGGCAGACAGAAAGCAAGATACCCATCTATTCTGTACAATCCATCCCAAGACCAGCTTCTCTCAGAAGCCTTTTTCATTCCCTGGAGTGGATGTGACCTCGCTTGCGTGCAACTTCATGAGGCTTTCCTTGTACATCTCTCCTGTGACACACGGCATCGACTCTAGCTTTCTTGTGGCACTTCCTTTGCCCACAGAATTTCCAGCCAGAGACAGGACCAGAAAATGCAACTTAGTTCAATGATTCAGTAAATCTTTCCTATACGCATACTCTGAGCCACGTACTGTGCTAAGAGTTGGAAATTAAAGTGCTCAGAGTCTAGCGGAGAGAACACACTCACTAATCTATATCAACTGGTATCTGCTCTATGGCAGTGGGATCCCCATGGCATGTTGGCATAGCAGGGGCACTGGGACACCAAGATAAGCCTTCACACAATAGAAGGTGATGAATTTGGGTCTGGAAGGCTCCACTAGAGTTTCTGGGCAAATTAGTTTAGTTTAAGTTTTCCAGCAGGTGAGTAAGTATTAGCTACTTCAAATATACCGGGATCACAGGCTAGGCATAGACCTTTCACAGTATGGGTAGAGTCAGCTCATGGCCACACTGCAACCCCAGGGAGTAGGGGAATGGAGGCTCAGCACGGTGGCCAGGTGCCTTGCTGGTTGCCAACACCACGGTCACTTGGCTACCGGCCTCTACAGGCTGGCCAGGCACTACCACCAAACCTCCTTCTAGCCACATTCCCTCTTTCTCCCATCTTCATCTGACTCCCTTACTCAGGGACACCCCCAAGAATCTGGAAAATAAAAATAGATTATCTTGAAAACACTGTCTAAAAAAGTTGTGGCATTGTGGAAAACAGAGAAGGGCAGAGCCCTGGACTCAGCATTTAGGAGCACCAGTGCTCATCCCAGCATCCCAGCTCCTCTGGGAAGCGAACACGAAAAAAAAAGAAAGAAAGAAAAGAAAAGAAAGAAACAAAAGCATGCAGTTGATTTTGATCTAGACCTTAGCGTTAGGAAGACACCTCCCGAACCCCTTAATAATCCTTGGTAGCACATGATCTATTACCTCCTTTTCCGACGATTGCAGATATTCAAGAAGGGATTTTTTTCTACCAGTAAAAAATAAATAAAATACCCACACAGATAGCAATAAGCTCTCAGCTTTGATCTTTTCCTGCACCTCTACGTGTTTCCTGTCATTTGCTTTTTGCATTTAGCTCCATTTTACAGATGGGGAACCCGAGGCCCAGATCACGGAGACTCTTGCTCAAGGCCACAGAGGAAGTCAGTGATGGGGCCTGCAGTAAGGGCCACACTTCCACCATGCCTCGCCCTTCCCCACTCTCTTGGTCTCAACGCCCATCGCAGGAGGGATTTTCCCTCTGATCTGATCTCAGGTCCTGTGGGCTCCAGGGTCTGGGAAGCTCCTATGCAAATACCGACTGCCTTTTCTCCTGCACTGCCCCTTCTCTTTTCCAGGTCTGGCTCAGTCCAGGGATGCCTCCGATAAGCCAGCTTGGAGGCTTCAGGGGGGTGTCCGTACTTGGGTGTGTGCGGCACGTGCACATGACGTGTCTGTCTCACGGTTGTTTGCCTGCCTGTGTGGCCATGTTTTTGGGCACAGAGGTTGGAATATTTCTGCCCTTTGTAACAGATGAGTGTGTGTGTGTGTGTGTGTGTGTGTGTGTGTAGATGTCTCCGTGGGGTGTGTGTGTGTACATCTGTCTGTGGGGTATGTATGTATGTAGACGTCCCTGTGGCGGGCGTGTGTGTGTGTGTGTGTGTGTGATGTTCCCACGGTCTGTGTGTGTGTGTGTGATGTTCCCGCGGGGTGTGTGTGTGTGTGTGTGTGTGTGATGTTCCCACGGTCTGTGTGTGTGTGTGTGATGTTCCCGTGGGGTGTGTGTGTGTGCGCAGTATGTGCAGGTGTCTCTGTGGTGTGTAGTTCTGTGGTATGTGTGTGGTGTGGTTTGTGTGTGTGCAGGACATCTCTGTGGGGTACTTGTATGTGTCTCTGTAGTGTGTGTAGAGATGGAGAAATAGATAGAGCTATGCAGATGTCTGAGATTTATGTATATGCCGACATTCCTGTGTGTGTGTCATGGTGTGTGTGTCTAGCTCTAGGGTATTTGTGTCATTATGTGTGTGTGTGTGCATATCTCTATGGTGCTGTGGCATGGTGTCTTTGTGTAGATGTCCCTCTGTGTATGTGTGGTGTATATATCTATATCTGTGTTTATTTAGATTTATATAGAGATATGTATAGATACAGAAGTGTCTCTGGAATATGTGTGTATCTCTAAGGTGTATATGTGTGTCTCTGTCATGTGTGAGGTGTGTGTCTCTGTGGTCTGCGTGGTGTGTGTGTGTGTTTCTATGGTGTGTGAGGTGTGTGTGGTGTGTGTGTGTCTCTATGATGTGTGAGGTGTGTGTCTTTGTGGTGTGTGAGGTGTGTGTGCTGTGTGTGTGTCTCTATGGTGTGTGAGGTGTATGTGTCTCTGTGGTGTGTGAGGTGTGTGTGTCTTTGTGGTGTGTGAGGTGTGTGTGCTGTGTGTGTGTCTCTATGGTGTGTGAGGTGTATGTCTCTGTGGTGTGTGAGGTGTGTGTGTCTTTGTGGTGTGTGAGGTGTGTGTGTCTTTGTGGTGTGTGAGGTGCGTGGTGTGTGTGTGTCTCTATGGTGTGTGTGGTGTATGTTTTCCTCTTTGGTGTATGAGGTGTGTTTGTATCTGTTGTGTGTGAGGTACGTGTGTCTCTGGAGTGTGTGGTGTGTGTGTGTGTGGTGTGTGTCTGTATGGTGTGTGTGTATCTCTATGCTGTGTGTGTAATGCGTGTGTGTCTTTATGTGGTGTGAAGTGTGTGTGTGTCTCTATGGTGTGTGTGTGTCTCAGTGGTGTGTGTGTGTATCTCTGTACTGTGTGTGTGTCTCTATAGTGTGTGAGGTGTGTGTGTGTCTGTATGGTGTGTGTGATTCTCTATGCTGTGTGTGTAATGCGTGTGTGTCTTTATGTGGTGTGAAGTGTGTGTGTGTCTCTATGGTGTGTGTGTGTCTCAGTGGTGTGTGTGTGTATCTCTGTACTGTGTGTGTGTCTCTATAGTGTGTGAGGTGTGTGTGTGTCTGTATGGTGTGTGTGATTCTCTATGCTGTGTGTGTAATGCGTGTGTGTCTTTATGTGGTGTGAAGTGTGTGTGTGTCTCTATGGTGTGTATGTGTCTCTGTGGTGTGTGTATATATCTCTATACTGTGTGTGTGTCTCCATAGTGTGTGAGGTGTGTGTGTGTCTGTATGGTGTGTGTGTATCTCTATGCTGTGTGTGTGTGTGTGTGTGTGTGTGTGTGTGTGGCATGTGCTCCGCTAGGATGACTGCTGAGCTGGCTTCTCCGGAGCGTGGGGACACAGCTGACACAGCAGGAGGCTGAGAGAGAAGCCTGGGGAGGCGGCCACACCAGCCGTTCTTGCTTACTCAGGCTGAGCCACGGAGCAGCTGCTCATGTGTTTTCCAGGGAGGAGAGGGTTCCCAGCCCTTGCTTCCCGGAACCCAGAGAGGGGCGAGGCCACTCACAGTCAGGGGGTCCTGTTGTCCGTCTGAGGGGTCCACGTCCAACAGGCAGGGGCTGGTCCAGGAGGCCTGAAGATGTGCCCTGGAAGGCAGAGGAGTGAAAAGGGCCTGGGAGGCAGAGGAAGGGAGGTGGCATTCTGGGCAGAACTGGAGCTGGGAGGCACCCGAGACAGAGGCACCTGGGAGGCACGGGGCGGTGAGTGTGTGTGTGTGTGTATGCATGTGTGCTGTGTGTGCCTGTGTGCTGTGTGTGTGTGCCTATGTGTGTACACCCAGACACATTTACCTATAGGCTCCACATAATTTCAATTCTTTCTCCTCCCACGTCTAGTTCACCAAGCAGCGTAGCGCTTCACCTCCTGGCAGGGCAGGTCACTCAGCTTCTTTCCTGCTTCTGCCCCCAGCCCTCCCCAAGAAGATGACACCCTGTTACTGTGCAGGCTGCTAGGGACTCCATCGTGCTATTGTCAGGACCCCAAGGCTTGGAGACTGTCAGAACTGTCAGAGGCCACACAATTTCCAGGCAGGCAGGCCTTTTTTCCAGGTCACTTAAAACGCTTTTATCGGTAGGTTTGCCTTGAACAAAATCCTGTTCAAATGGTACAAACCTGACGATAAACTCAACCTTTCAGATTACAGTTTAAACTCCACTGCCGCACCAGGGAGAAGAAAAAGCAGAATTCCTGTGCGTTTCAGAAAACCTCTCGGAATAATCCCTTGAGCCTCCCTACAGGGCTCCAGTCCCCTAATGGATGCTTTGATGACAGCAGATAAAGGCCAAAGGTACTTTTATTCTCTCAGAAATTGCTCCAAATAAACAACCTTGATGATTAAAGCAATATATATCCTCGGAAGATTGATGGCTTGGAAAATGCTGCTGAGTGAATGAATAACTTCCCCCTTTATTTCCAAGAGCTAATATTTGTCCACATTTGCTGCCTTTTAGGAAAAAAAAAAGTGCAACCTTTTTTTGTGCTGAGTTTGGTCAGGGACAAATAGGCACCATCCAGTTATGACTTGAACTTTAAACCAAGCTCCATTTGTGACCCACTGAGGCTGCTTGTCAGTGGCCTCCCACTTGTCAGGCACAGGTATGAAACCTGCACACGGAAACACCATATCTGGGTACAGACGTTTAAGGTGAGGTCAGGCACTGAAACTCCTTTAGAAGGCTCTAAAATGCTCCATGTGCTCTTCTGTTTCCCCCATATCCCCAGGCACAAGTCTGGAAGCATTTCTCAATGCGCCTCCTGTGTCTAAACAAAACCTGCCATCGAATGCCAAGAAGTAGCCTTCAGCCAACGATGGCAGCTGCTCTGTCCTGGCTGACCCAGGGGCTGGGGCTCCCCAATCACGCTGCTGAGGGCTTCACTGGAGGATGAATTGCCGCCTTCAAGGGCTGTCCCTGGAGAGCAGGTGATGGGATAGGCTCAGCACCAGGAGTCAGGGACTCTGGGAAGAATCTGGCTCAATAGAGCCCTGCAGGGGCTTGATGAGAGTGGCACATTGCCAAATTACCAAAGCCCAGAGGCCGAATCCCTGGCATACACATGTACACTCAAGTTCTCCACACTGTGCTTCTCCACAGTGTGCTTCTCCACACTGGAGGGATACGTGTCCACTTTCCCGAGCCAGCTGCACAGCTTCCTGAACAGCGTCCTCTGGCTGAGGAGCTTGACTCCCAGATCTCAGGATTTCTCCCCACCCTTTCCCTGAGTGACGTCAACCTAGTTCCTGTCACCTTTCCTTCCATCCCATTTCAGTCACCCATTCCCGTGACTTCAACTTGGAACTCGCATTCCCTGGAGTTGCCCCAGATCTGAAACCCTGAGTGCAGACCTGTCTGTCTGATCACAGCTCTCAAACCCATCCAGCTTTTTCTCAGTTCATCCTGCTAGCTCAGTGTTCCACTAATTTGACGTCATAGACACCACTTATCTCAGCCCCTCTGCTTTTTCCTTGTCCATCAGCTTGTCAGGAGGTCAGTTGTTCTGTTCTTTAAACTTATCTGGAAACATTAAAACCCTGGATCCAGCCAGCCAGCCATCTTCTCTGCACCCACATCCAGAGTGTGGTGCATTCCTGCAGAAAATCACAGGGACACAGGTCGCCATTGTTACAAACTGATAGTCTCTCGCCATCTGGGTCTGTGACGTTGCCTGAAATCCTTCTATGCCTCCCGCACCTGGCCCATGCCCATCCTCCTCAGTCCATATCAAATGACCCTCTCTCTCTTTCAGACCTCCCACCTCACGAGCTGGCCCTGACTAAGAGCAAGTGTCAGTCATGGTTTCACACACAAATTAGAAACCACCAGAAAGACAGGAATGTAAACTAGTACAACCAGTATGGAAAACAGTGTGGAGATTCCTTAAAGAACTGAAAGTAGAATGACCATTTGATCCAGCAATCCCGCCACCAGGTATCCACCCAGAGGAAAAGAAGTCATTATACAAAAGAGATACTTACATATGCATGTTTATGGCAGCACAATTCACAATTGCAAAAATGTGGGACCAACCCAAATGCCCATCAATCAATGAGTGGATAAAGAAATCATAGTATATATATACATAGTGGAATACTACTCAGCCATAAAAAGGAATGAATTGATGGCATTCACAGAAACCTACATGGATTGGAGATTATTATTCTAAACGAACTAACTCAGCAATGGAAAATCAAACATCGTATGTTCTCACTCATAAGTAGTAGCTAAACTGTGAGGATGCAAAGGCATAAGAATGATACAATGGACTTTGGTGACTCAGGGGGAAAAGGTGGGAGAAGGATGAAGGATAAAAGGCTACAAATTGGGTGCAGTGTATACAGCTGGGGTGATTGATGGGTACACTAAAATCTCACGAATCACTGCTAAAGAACTTACTCATGTAATCAAATATTGTCTGTTCCCTCAAAAACCTATGGAAAGAAGGAAGGAAGGAAGGAAGGAAGGAAGGAAGGAAGGAAGGAAGGAAGGAAGGAAGGAAGGAAGGAAGGAGGGAGGGAGGGAGGGAGGGAGGGAGGGAGGGAGGGAAGGAAGGAAGGAAGTAGGTAGGTAAGGAGGGAAGGAAGGAAGGAAGGAAGGAAGGAAGGAAGGAAGGAAGGAAGGAAGGAAGGAAGGATGGATGGATGGATTCCTAGAAAGAAAATCCAACAACATCTTGCTGAATCCTCCGCAAACTTACCTACATCCCTGGTCTTTCCAGTCTTCCTCAAGTTTTACTAGAAGAGTCGGGAGTTCTCCTGTCTAAGGCCAGACCTTCTAGCCTTATTGTTTCCTTGAAATTACTTTCAAGAACTTCTCTGTTGCTAAGCCATCGGAGGTGTTTCTGCTGTCTTCTTCCTTGAATTCTGCAGTGTTCAAAACTACTGACCCTCTCCCTGCTCGGGGTTTCTATATTCCCCACGCTCTTCAGTTCTTCCTGCTACCTATGCAAGGAGCCCTCCTCAGGCTTCTCCGTCCTTGCGCTCATCAAGGTGGCTGTCTTTTTAGTATACACTTTCTGAGTATTTTCGTCTGCTTTGGGGCTCACAGAATGGGTTTGTGCTGAGGACTTCAAATAGGTGTTTCTAACTCGAGTTTCTCCTGATGCCCAGACGGATGCATTTCTGTTCTGCCCAGCATCTCCACATGGACACCCTGCAAGCATCTCACATCTTGTATGGTCAAAATTGAACTTTATCTTCTTCCCACCCTAAACCTGGCCCTTCTCCTGGGTTCCTTCTCTCCATGGTTGAGTCAATTCCATCCTCTTCCCGATTCCTAAAGCCAGAAACCTGGGCATGGTTTTTGATTTCTTTCTTTTCCACACTCCTCAGACTAAGCTGACACCTGTTTCTTGCATGTGTGCCCATCTCCTCTTCTATTCTCTACAGTCCTCGAGGGCAAGGACATATCTGAGTTATCTCAGCAGTTTAGCACCCAGCTTCTTGCCAGGGACTAACAAAGCTCTCAATAAATGTTGAGTGAATGAGAGAACCAGGATATTGTCACCCTCCTGATACAGATGATTGAGGCTCAGAAAAGTGAAATAGGTTGACCAAAGTCATACAGTTATCGGAGGAGCCAAGTTTTGTCTAAATCAAAAACTAAACACTTCTTTTGTACTGTGTCAGGTTTAGGGATGTGGCATTTTCATGTGCCAACAATTCTGCCCAAATTTATGGAAAGTTAAAAGCTAAGCATATAAGAAATTAGTATTTGAACTTGGAAACAAACTTTCACTTTAATCTCTGAAGCTTTAGGATTCCATTCTGTCTCTGCCATGATTTCTGCCAGATACAGCCCAAGACCCTCCATAGCATTGTGAAAGCTGCCTTAATTACTTCTGCCTGCCACTGGCTCCAGCTCCTCAGCTAACCTCTCCTTCATCCTTCTCTCTAGATAGTGGCTACATACCACCTGGTAGTTGTGACCATGGCCCCATATTATCAAATGTGCTCTATCTCTAAGGGAGAGCAGTAGAGCCTAGAGCTGCCACACACACACATGCACGTGCACATACACACACACACGCGCGCACACACACACACACACACACACACACACTGGGCTGTTCTGGGTAGGGTCAAGGCTGCTGTGCCCAAGCTTCACTATATTGTACAGAAATTGGCTGGGGCCCTAGAGAGGCCAAACTGTTCTTGAGCAACCCTTATGTGCCAGGTCTTGTAGAATAGGAAGAAATGTCCAGCAGACTGGACACATGGCTCAGGGGCAAGTCTAAGTGCAGGGGGAACAGAATTCATTGGCTTGTAACTAGCAACTGCAAGCAGGAGCTCAACCAGGGACAGCAGGAAGAATAAGATGAAGAAAGGACCAGAGAGAGACTCCCAGGGAATACCAATCTTGGGAGAAAGAAGACAGAGGCCTATGGAGATTGGGAGAATCGTCAGAGGACAAGAGCACTAAGATGATAGATATCATGAAATCTAAAAGATGGGAATGGTCAGTGGTGTCAAATTCACCTGGAAGTCCCTGAAATAATGATAGCAACAATTATAATGAGGAGGAGGAGGAGGAGGAGGGAAAAGGGAATCATTTGCAGAATTGTTATTCTGTGATAGGTCTGTGTACCCAGCAGTTCCATACATTTATGCACTGATTCTTAAAACAACCTAATAGGCACTAAGAGCTAAGCATTAATATCCCTATCTTACTGAAGAAGGACTGAAAAAATATCCATGAATTAGGGCAGCAGTAAGGTAACCTTAGCAAATCGAATCTTATTAAAGGAATGTGACTGGGAGACAGATTGAAATGGGTTGAGCAGCAAATGGGAGGTAAGAGAGGAGACAGACAATAACACTCAAGAAGTTTGGGTGACAAGGAAAGAAGTGAGATCACAGCATGACTAGAAGGAAATAAAGTGTGGGAAGAGATTGTGCTTTAGCGTAGAAGAGGCTTCAACAGATTTCTGGTCTGAGAAGAAAGCAACAGAAAGGGAATTTAAGATACAGGAAGGAGTAGTTGTGGTGAGAAATTAATGCACCTGATACAGTGAGGAAACTCAGGTCAAGGATGTGAGAAGAGATGTCCTCAAGCAGGAGGAAAGGGGCCTCATTCCCAGAGACTAGCGAAAAGGAATTGGAGAGGGGTGGATGTATTAAGTTAACTCAGGGCTGATAGATGGAAAGTCCAGCGAGATCTTGGAATTTTCTTTTTCTTTTTTTTTTTAGACGGAGTTTTGCTCTTGTTGCCCAGGTTGGAGTGCAGTGGCTCACTGCAAGCTCCGCCTCCTGGGTTCAAGCAATTCTCCTGCCTCAGCCTCCCGAGTAGCTGGGATTACAGGTGCCCACCACCACGTCTGGCTAATTTTTTGTATGTTTAGTAGAGACAGGATATTGCCATGTTGGCCAGGATGGTCTCAAACTCATGACCTCATGTGATTCACCCACCTCGGCCTCCCAAAATGCTGGGATTACAGGCATGAGTCACCACACCTGACCTCTTTTTTTTTTTTTTTTTTTTAATTCAGAGTGTCACTCTGCTACCCAGGCTGTAGCACAGTGGTGTGGTCATAACTCACTGCAGCTTCAATCTCCTGGGCTCAAGTGATTCTTCTGCCTCAGCCTCCTGAGTAGCTGGAACTACAGGCGAATACCACCATGCCCGACTGAGTTTTTAATTTTTTGTAGAGATAGAGTCTTGTTACGTTGTCCAGGCTGGTCTGAAACTCCTGACCTCAAGTGCTGCTCCTGCCTCAGACTCTTAAAGTGCTGAGATTACAGGTGTTACCACCATGGTAGGACACAATGTTTTTAATGAAGAAAGAATAGGAATTTTGCTTGAGAGTGAAGAGCTGGAGGAAGATAAAGACCTTGAAGAGAGAAGCAAATGATGCGCTTCTTGAGGGGTGAAAGAGAGAGGAAGCAGTCCCAAAAATGAAAAGTCCCACTGATCACAGAGCACGCAAATGTGTAGTGGCTGTAGGCACATTCTGTTTTGTTCCTTCAGCTGCCCAGATGCTGGTGTAGAGAGGCAAGTTAATGTCCTGATCTCAAGATGAAATACATCTAAGTGCCTTCAGTGGAAGGAACCAGATGTGTGGTGAAGATGAAATGAGAAGGCCTAAGTTGAATGCCAGCACAGCATTCGACACATCTCCTATGCTCCGTGAATACCAGCCTCCTCCCTCTGCAGAGTTTTCTCAGCAATAAAATGAGGAAACTCTATAGAGAGTGCCAGC
This sequence comes from Macaca mulatta, assembly GCF_049350105.2. Taxonomy (NCBI): domain Eukaryota; kingdom Metazoa; phylum Chordata; class Mammalia; order Primates; family Cercopithecidae; genus Macaca; species Macaca mulatta. The sequence goes on from NC_133418.1 coordinate 108,575,288, forward strand.
TCTGACAATTTGGATTTACGTGGGCATCTCAGAGAAGTCTAAATTCAGTGTTTCTCAATGTGTGGCCATATGGCCTACCTCCAGCTAGAGAGTTTCTAGAAATTCAGATTTGGGGGCTGCTGCCTACAAAGTCAGAATCTTTGAGGGGAGGGCCCGGGTCTCTACATTTTAATAAACACCACCAGGGAGTCCTCCACCGAGTCAAGTTTGAGAATTACTACTTCCATGGTGAGGTACCCCCGCCCCAACTGACTTATGCAGAAACATTATTTGCCTGTTGACTCCAGTATTCATTGTGAAATGATGACAAGAAACACCAAGACCAGGTATGGCGATTTTGATGTGCAATGATGGAATTCTGGATAAGTAAGAATTCCAGGATGGAATTTAATATTAGCTCTTTTCCTGGGACTTTCCTGGTAAAATGTTGGGGCGGGTGGCTTGTTTATGGTCCACTGAGTCCTGGATTTACCCCTTTTCTTGGATGTGGGCATTTGTGAAAATGCCCTTTAGTCCAACTTCACTCTTGTCTGTTCTGGGGTTTTATGTGTAAACAGCATGTCGTATTCATGTTTCTCTCCTTCACCTTGCCTGGCCACTAGGAAAGGATCCTTAGGAAAAGATCAACACGTGTTTCCTTATGATTCTCCTTCATTCTACTTGTGTATCTCTTGAAAGCTCACAGAGTACCTCAACACCCGTTATTCTCATATCCTACCATTCTGCAACATGTATAAAGATGGTCATTTCCCTTCAGAATTAAGTTAACAAAAGTCCGAAGTGATTAGGCAGTGTGCACATTGTCAAAAGATAAGATAGTAGCAGAGCTGGAGGTCACACGATGGTTTTCTGTCTCCAAGTCTTGCGTTCTGCTCAGACAAATAATGAGTTAATTAATTAATTAATTAAAAGCAGATCAAGACCTTCTGTCACCAGACTCTGTAGCCTACATTCTCTGAAGCCTCCCTGGCCCTCACCTCCCCAGCTCCAGTCTCTTTCCCAGTCCCTCTTTAGGTTGGGTGTCAGCCTCTGGCCTGGAAGGAGGCCAATAGAGCTGTGCCCTGGCCTGGAAGGGCTTTCAGAGAAGCATCTCGGCACACAGGGGTCATGTCACCCTGGCATGGGCAACCACGATCCTTCCGGGCTCTCACTCCCCGACTCTTTACTCCGCTGGAACATGACACCTGATATTGCTATTGAGGCTGCAGTAGAGACCAACAAGAACACTGTGGGGAAGAAAAGGTCACGGCAGAAGCCCATGAACGGGGCTGAAGGAACCCCCACGGAGGCATTTGTCCTGGTGCTGAAGTGCTTTGTCACTTCGGCGGTCGGTTAAAAGGTGTTGGACTATGTAAATGGTTGCTAACTTCATGACTAAAGTTTCAAACCTAATTTTTTCAAACTTTAGAAAATATATTTGAAAAGCTCTTTAAATGGAAACTTTTTCCCTGCCAAGTTCCACCATAGCACACATTTTTACAGCCCTTATAATTCCTTGAAAAAACTCAATGTATAATAGAAGTGCTGACAGATGCTGGGCCATAGCAGCTCGCCTAACAGCTCAGCTGTATTTATTTTTCATTACACTTGACTCTAATTGCTGCCAGTTTAACTGTGGCTCATACTAGCCAGAACCTTTTAACTCAAACATCAGCCCAGGGAAATTGGCTTTTTTCCCCGTATCTTGGCTCTTAATATTAGCAACTGCCCATATTTCTTCCTCATCAAACTATCTTTATGTTTCTTGAGAAGCAGTCAGAGTCATTCTTTAAAAAGCAAAGGATTCAGAATAAAATACGTATCTACATTCTAATCCAGGCTTTTTCATCCATCAAGTGACCTTTAGAAAGTGGTTTGACCTTTGTGAACCTCAGTTCCTTCATCTATAAATAGAAACCATAAGTCCTGTCTTGCACAGTGTGGTGAGGTTTAGATATAAACCCAGCCAAGTGCCTGGAGCATAATAGGAGTTTGATACTTGATATTATTTTATTCATATTCCATTCATATTCTATTCATATTATTTTATTCATATTCTAAAGTATGAGTATTACAATTCAGGATGATAATATTTTACATAGCAAAGAACGAACTGTCTGATTGGTTCGTGTGGTGTTCTCTGCTACTGTGATGACTTGCAAAGCCACTAACACCTGGAGAGCCACTTTGACAATCCCACACAGACCATTCAAAAGCTAGCATTCCAAGGCAAGACATGGGCCTGAGGTTCAAGGTTGCCTGGGTCTTCCCAGCTGCTCTGAGATGCTCTTAGGTGTGGGAATTCTTCAGATGACTCTCAAGTGGCCTCCTTACAGATGTTGACAGGTCCAATCAAACTCTCTTCTCCTGGGCTCAGAGATGAAAGGAAATGACAGAGGTGTCCAAGAAATTAAAAAGGTGCCCCAGATAATCCCAAGGAAGTTCTCTTGGAACAGAGCAACACACAGACCAAGTTCTTGAGTTCTCGGCGGTATATATCCTCAAAAGAGGCAATGTTCACACAAAGACTGTCTGCTCATTTAAATAAAACTTTTGAATCGAGGTCAGAGGCCCTTTAGCTATAGGAAAGGGCCCCCTAAGGAAATCCAAAGTGGACTTACTCTGTCCATCTACCTGGGTTTACTTTATAAAAGGCAGGGGGAAGAAGAGCTTTCTCATTTAGTGACTGCTATGCACAAACGACTTCACTTAGGTTACCTTGACTGAGCCTCACATCAACCACTTCAAATCCAGTATGATTATTTTGCTGCTGAGGATGTGAGACTTGGAGAGGTGGAGTGGCTTATGAAAGCCACACTGGAACAGAAAGGGCCTGCATTTGAACCTCGGTCTCCAAGAATGAAAGCTCTTGACCACACTCCCAGATGTGAAGGAATCGAAGGAATTCAAGAAGTCATGATAAATTTTATTCCACAAAAACATAACAGCCAAAATAGAAATTTTAAAATAAAAAACAGAATCACACAGAATTCTACCACCTTATCGAACCACTTTTTATTTTCTATGCTTCCTTCATCTTGGGCAGAGGCAGAACTGTAATTACACAGGTGAGGATGATTTCGGGAAAGATGTATTAAGCACCTACTGTATGCGGTAACTCCTGGATCTAGATGGTATATGGCAGTGTTGGATGACATGTTCTTTGTCATGTACTGGTTGGGACGACATAAGTAGCCATCAGGGTCCCTAAACAAGGCAGAACACTATCTACTGATCATGAAGCACATACCTGAACAGAGAGTGTTAAAAAGAAGAATACCACTGTGGGCTATCATCATGATCTTAGAGGTTTTAAGGAGCCTGACTGCTGTCCTATGTAACTGGCAGCATCAGTTGAGCCCAAGAGTCCCTAAATTTTGGTACAGAAAGGAAGAGACACACAGAAGTGATGAAGTGCCTCTTCCAAGCTCAACACAGTGAGTGGACTTTTGCTTTTATTATACCACTCACATTTTTCTGCTCATCAATATAATGTATATTCATTATAAAAAACTTAAAGTTTATGAAAGTATTTATTTAGCAATATAACCATTCATAGTAACACCATCCGGAGAACAGTTGGTATTATTTTATGTTAGTTCCTTCCAGCCTGTTTATATGCCTATTTTTACTTAGTTGAGATTATATACAAGTACAGTTTAAAAATCTTATCTTTCCAGTTAACATTATAACATTAGAATTTTCAAATGTCATTAAAATTATTTCAAAAACATTAAAAGGCTGCACAAAATTCCATGGTATGAAAGTACTGAATGTAGTTAACCATTTCTCTATGCTTAATATTTAGGTTGTTTCAAAAGTTTTACTATGAAAATTAATGCCGGCTTTCAGTCAAGATGGTCCTGTGAGTTCCCAAATAAACCACTTTATTCCACCTTTGTACTCCAGATGCATATCATAATAATTGGTTAAAAATATGTCAAAAGAGAACCATGCTTAACAATAATACTGTTAACTCCACGGGCTGTAAATGATGAAACTATACACTGGGAAGATGAAATGTAATCTTTCTGGACCCCATAACCCAAACAGGCAGAAGAAGCAGGAATTAGACATGTTCAGAAGTAGATATGGAAGACCAGAGCAAGCAGGACTACCATGTGTGGTTGGCCAGGTGGTGCACTGCCCAACTGCTAGAGATGCCAGTCATAGCATAAGTAAATGCTTCTCACCCTCATAACTGCCCCCCAACCTCTGCCAAGAAGTTGTGTTAAGAGAGAGTTTCCTTATATGATGAACAGTAATGGAAATCTACCACTTGTGAACAGGAGGCACAAAGAGTAGCAAACCCTTCCCAAAGATACAGCTGATACTAACTTGCTGCCTAGAAATTAGGAAAGAAAGAGATATCTGATTGACCAGGACACTGGACTAGCTTTCCCCTGTTTCTGAAAATTGCTTTACAGTATCTTTGCAAGATGAAAACTCAAACCATTAATAACAACACATGACCTAGTTCTGAACAAGGAAAACTACTGCACCAGGGAGAAGGCAGTATAAAACTGCCAGAAACCATAGAGAAAAGAAGAAATGAAATTCACACAGAAGACAAGTTTGCGATTGAAATTATCAAAGCACATGGAAGAAATTTGCATCATAAAAGATGATGACAATTATAAAATAACATTAAAAGCACTCATTCATTGAATGCTCCCAATAGGCCAGAGATTATCGTGTTTTACATGTATTTTATCTCTTTTGGTACTAGAACAATCAGATATTGACTTGAAAATCAGAGAAACTGGAAAAACTCAGTGGAACCCAAAGCTGATTCTTGAGAAGATCAACAAAATCGATAAAGCTTCAGTCAGACTGATCACAAAAAAAGATAAAAGACACAAACTACAAACATCTGAAAGAGAGGTGACAATGCCACAGACTCTACATATAATAAAATAATGAGAAGAAAATATTATTAATAAATTTATGCCAAAAAATGAGAACTTAGATGAAATGGAAAAAATTCCTTGAAATATACACACTACCAAAATTCACTCAAGAAGCAGATAATCTGAATAGCCAGGTATCTATTTTTTATTAAAACTAAATTTGTAATTTAAAGCTTTCCACAAAAACAACCTCATGCCAAGTTGGCTTCACTGATGAATTATATCAAATAGTTAAAAAAAAAAAAAAAGAAAGAAATCATATCAGTTTTACAACTCTCTTCCAAACAGTTGTAGAGGCTGAAAGAATTTCCAACACATTCTATGAAGTGATCATTAGCCTGATGCCAAAACCACACAAGAACATTACACGAAAATAAAACTATATGTTAATCTTGCATCATGAACATAGATGCAAAAAATCTTAACAAAATTTTAACAAATTGCATCTCTCAATTTATAAGAAAGGTAATATGTCATAACCAAGTGACTTATTATCATCCCGGAAATACAAAACTGGTTCAGCTTTTGAAAAACCATCAATGCAATTCACCATATACCAATAGACTAGAAAAGAAAAACTCAACAAATGCAAGAAAATTGTCATTTTGCATTTGCCATCTCAACAAATGCTAAAAAATTATTTGAAAATTTGACATCTACTGAAAACTGTCATTTTGCATTTGCCATCTCAACAAATGTCAAAAATTTATTTGAAAATTTGACATCTACTTAGGACAAAAAAGAGAGGAAAACTCTCATTACTCATTTTATGGAATTGGTTTACTTTATCCAAAACAAGATAAGTATGTTATGAGAAAATAAGAGTATATCCCAATGTCACCGGTAAATATAAATGTAAAAATCCAAGTGTTAGCAAATTGGATCCAGAAATATACTTTTAAAAGCATAATACATCAGATTAAATAACATCTACCTTGGGACTATAAAGATGTTTAATATCAGAAAAAAATCTATTAATTAAATTTGTCATAATAAATTTAAAGATTATTGGTAGTCTCAGTACTTGCAAGAAATAAAATATTTAACAAAATTTCATAGTTATGGATGTAAAACAAATAAAATACCTATAAGCGAACAAGAAATAAAAAGAAACTTCTTTAACTTGAGTGCCTGTGAAAAAGTAGAGCAACATTGCATTAAATGATGAGACTCTGGTAACATTTTCAATAAAATCAGAGACAAAACAAAGGTGCTGGCTAGTATCCTCTGTTGTCCACAGTCCCCCATTATATTGGAGGTCCTAGCCAACGGAGAGTGAAGCAAAGGAGAAGGAAGAGAAGAAGGAAGAAAAGGTATATGGTGGGAAAGAAGAGCCAGGTTTTCCTTATCTGTGGACAGTACTATTGTCCACATAGACAATCCAAAAGAATCAACAAAGTAATAAAACTAACAAGTGGGTTTCCCAAAGTTGTCAATTATAAAATCAATATACAAAGTAAAGAGCAATGATCATTTGGAAATTTATGCAGAAAAAAGTAAAACATCTTATAATAGCAAAAATATATATATAAGGAATAAAAACGAAACAAAACAAAATTGCAAGACCATTAAAGAGGAAGGCCAAAGCCAAATACATCTTTTGCATATGTGAAAAGACATATACATCTTAATCGTTGGGGCCTGTAGGGTGGGGGGTTAGGGGAGGGATAGCATTAGGAGAAATACTTAATGTAGATGATGGGTTGATGGGTACAGCAACCCACCATGGTACATGTAACAAACCTGCACGTTCTGCACATGTATCCCAGAACTTAAAGTATAATAATACAATTAAATTTAATTTAAAAAAACTTAATCATCTCTGATTTAATCTAGAAATTCAATGTAATTCCAATCAAAATTTTATCAGGAATTTTTGTGGAACGTGGCAAATTCTTAGGTTCAGGAAATGGCCAACAATAACTAAAATATGCATTTCCCAGATCGTACAGCAAGGCACTTAGGATGCTACAACAAACTGACAAGGGTTCCATAAGGTATTTTTAAATTTCAAGGGAAATCTAGCAACATCTATTGGACATCCCATGAACTACTCAAGAAAGAGTAGTTTCAAGAAAGTTATCAGTTTCAACACCAGATCAAGCTGCATTTCTGTACGTGATGTGATATTTGCAAAGTTGAGTTTACACTGGCTGTTATAATAAAAAGTAAGTACCTCACAAAAACAAATGTGGGACAGCAAATGAGGGTGATGGTGTCTACTCTCATTGCAAGGTTTGAGAAGCTGTACAAAGCTCAACAGCCACACACATTTCATTAGTAAGTGATTGTGGCGTTTATAGATGAAATAAAAATATTGTTTTTTCTTTTAATGTGGGTATATTTTTTCAAATGGCCACTAAGCTGTTAGTACACAAAACCTCATTAAATCGTTGGGAACTTAACTATTTAATAGAAACAATTGTTAGTTACCTCTTTTGGCCGAGGCACTGTGACAAACCTTTATCATAATCCATAAAATGCTAGGAACCTCTTGTCCAGAGAATAAGGAAAATTAAGATGAAGGATAATTTGTCCTATCTGATGTTAAGGCTTATAAGAAAGTAATAGAATGTGATAGAATGTGATTATTCTATTACAAAGAATATGTAATGCTCGTATATGTTCATTGCAGCACTCTTCATAATAGCAATTGGGTCAGTCCAAATGCCCATCAATGATAGACTGGATAAAGAAAATGTGGTACATATACATCATGGATTACTATGCATCCACAAAAAGGAATGCGATCATGTTCTTTGCAGGGACATGGATGGAGCTGGAAGTCATTATCCTCAGCACACTAACACAGGAAACAGAAAACTAAACACCATGTGTTCTCACTTATAAGTGGGAGCTGAACAGTGAGAACGCTTGGACACAGGGAGAGGAACAACACACTCAGAGACCTATTGCGGGTGCAGAGGGAGGGAGAGTACCAGGATAAATAGCTAATGCATGCGGGGCTTAATACCTAAGTGATGGGTTGATAGGCACAGCAAACCACCATGGCACGTGCTTACATAGGTAACAAACCTGCACGTCCTGCAGATGCATCCCAGAACTTAAAATAAAATAAAATTAAAATTTTTAAAAAGTAATGGAATGTGATTAAAACACCATAATTAATTAAAGCAGATAGATCAATGGAACAAAAAGAGAGTCCCCAAACAAATTCAAGTATCAACGGGAATTTGGGATATTATAGCTGTGGCATTGTAAATCAGTGGTAACAATATAGACCTCTCAGATGTTAGGATCACTGGTTTCAGTTGTAGGAGAAAAACAGATTCTTACATCAAGTCAAAAACAAAAATTGATTTTGAATGTGTTCTTCTCCATTTGGGTGGCTAATACATATCTCAAACTTAATGATACCAAAACTTCTGAACTATCCACACCCTTCCTCCACTCAGCTGATGATGAGTTTATCCACTCAGTTCAGTTGCTCAAACTAAAATGCTTAGAATTATCCTTGATTCTTTTCCTTAATTTACACATTTAATTCATCAGAAAATCCTGTTGGTTCCATCTTAAAAACAGGTCCAAAATCCAACTAGTTCTCACGACCCCTACTGCCACTGCCCTGGCACAACTACCATCATCTTTTGCGTGAATGAATGCAATAGTTTCTCTGTCTCCACAATTACTCTTTTATGATCTATTATCAACAGAGGAGCCAAAACATATTTTTAAGTATATTTAACCAAGTCAGTAATTAGCTCCAAACCTTCTTCAATGACTTCCTGTTTGACTACTTATATGAGCCTACGAGGTGCTCTAGGATCTGGCTCCTGTAAGGTCTCTGACATTCACTCAGTTTGAAACCCACTGGCCTCCTTGCCATTCCTTAAGCCCACCAAGCATGGTCTCCCACTCAGGGCCTTTGCACTTGCTCTTCCCTCCAACTTGACATCTCATGGGAATCCACCTGACTCACTTGTTTACCTCCTTCAAGTCTTTGCTCAAGTATCACTTTGTTAATGAGGTCTACCCTGACCATCCTGTTTAAAAGTTTAACCCACTCAATCTGATACCCCACCTCTCTCAATTGCCCTTATTCTGCTCTAGTTTCTTTTTGTGATCCACAGCACGATCACTTTGTAAGTAATCTATAATGTTCTTGTTTAAAAATTCTTGTATATATGGTCTATCTCCTTCCAGTAGAATATAAATTCCATGAAGTCAGACATATTTCTCTGTTTTATTAACTGATACAGCCTAAGTATGTAGAATAGTGCCTGCATATAGTAGATGCTCAGTAAATATTTGTTACATAAATGAATTACAGATTTATTGCAAAAAACAAAACCTTGAAATAATTAGAAAAGTAGAGTAATTTATGCAATTATGTAGTTTTAAATGCAAAAAAATATTACATATAGCTGATATAGAGTAGTTAGAGGTATCTAAAGTTAAAAAAATTAGAAGAACATATACCAATTTCATATTAATTATTTCCTCCTTGGATAGAGTAGAATGGATATTAACATGAGAACAAAAGGGATATAAACTTTACTTAAACTTTTATATTTTTTAAAATATAAAATAAATGACAAAATATTAAACTTTTCTTTAAATTTTTGGTAATGAATATCTTATTATTTTTCATATTAGTCTTTTCACTACTCTTTTTTTAAGTTAGGAAAAATACAAGGAAAAAAATTTGTAATGAACATTCTCGTCCAAAATTATTTATTTCCCTAAGATAAATAAATGGAAATGAAGCCATAGCACTGATTCAACACATTTTAATTAATTGAGTATTTTAAACTTAATTTCACATTGCTTACCAGAAAAAGTTTGCCAATTTTAATTGTTAATTATAGTGAATATGTGTAAAGAGCTATCTCCTTGCATTCTTCCCAATTTAAATAGTATCATTTTTTCACCTTTGCTAAACTATTGTATAAAAATTATTGACATCATTTTGATTATTTCCAACATTGATTTTTTTCATATATTTACATATATTACTTAGAAATATTTAAGTATGTTTCATGCATTCATTAGCCATTTGTCTTACTTTTCTATTAACTTTATTGTTTCACACTCTTTGCTGATTTTTCTAACCAGGTGCCAGTTCTTATGTGTATAATAAAAACTTTATTTAACTTTTGCCCTATTGTTACTGCTACAATTATTTTTTCAGTTTACTGTTTGTCTATCAAGTATTATTTTATTTTACTATTAAGCTAAGCTTACCAGTTATTTGTCATGTGAATGGCATTATCACTATTAAGCTTAAGAAATGTTTCCTCAGGTTGGGCATGGTGGCTCATGCCTGTAATTCCAGCACTTTGGGAGGCTGAGGCGGGCAGATCACCTGAGGTCAGGAGTTCGAGACCAGCCTGGCCAACATGGTGAAACCCCATCTCTACCAAAAATACAAAACTTATCTGGGCATGGTGGTGGGCACCTGTAATCCCAGCTACTCAGGAGGGTGAGGCAGGAGAATCACTTGAATCTGGGGGGTAAAGTTTGCAGTGAGCCGGGATTGCGCTATTGCACTCCAGCCTAGGTGATACGAGTGAAACTCCATCTCAAAAAAAAAAAAAAAAAAGAAATGTTTCCTCAATGAAAGACTCCAACAAAAATTTGTCTAATTTTCATGAATTTTTAAATTTAATTCCTTTTATTATATGACATAATACATTTTCTTCATCCTCGATTTTCAATAGTTTCCTATGATGGACGTAGGTGTGGATTTGTTTTATAATTATTTTGCTCAGAACTTAGGTGGTACGTTTTACCGAGGGGTTACACCCATGTTCAATTCTGGAAAATTCTCAGGCATTGCTTTGCCACTATTTTCATTAGGTGCATCCTGGAAGTGTGCTTCATTAGATGTGATTCATTATTTGTATTCTAACTTGATTATGTTCTAACAGTTAACCTTTTGGCATAATATCATTTATTTTAAAGCTCCACCCTGTCGATGGTCTTATGATAGAAGCTTTATCAGGACGTATTGTGATCACCTCTTTCATTCTATCCATTTATCTCCCTTTTCCTGCGTCTGTACCGCAGTATATTAACTATAGAGCTTATCCCATACTGACTTCACAGCTCTTTCCTCTGTAATCTCACATTTCCATCTGATATTTTTCTGCTGCATATGGTAGTGAAACAAGACAAGTTAAACTCAAGTGTTGGCCTCAGGGGTTTACTTGAAGTAAGAAAATATAAACAATATCCGTGCAACAATTAATGTTAATTAAATGCAAACTGTTGTAAAATTAGTCAAAAAAAGCATTATCAGGCCAGACGTGGTGGCTCACACCTGTAGTCCCAGCACTTTGGGAGGCTGTGGTGGGTGGATATTTTGAGGTCAGGAGTTCAAGACCAGCCTGACTAACATGGCCAAACCCTGTTTCTACTAAAAATTAAAAAAAAAAAAAGAATAGCCAGGTGTGGTGGTTTGTGCCTGTAATCCCAGGTACTCAGGAGGCTGAAGCAGGAGAATCTCTTGAACCCAGGAGGCAGAGGTTGCAGTAAGCCAAGGTCGTACCACTGTACTCTAGCCTGGGTGACAGAGTAAGACTCCATCTCAAGAAAGAAAGAAAGAAAGAAAGAAAGAAAGAAAGAAAGAAAGAAAGAAAGAAAGAAAGAAAGAAAGAAAGAAAGAAAGAAAGAAAGAAAGAAAGGAAGGAAGGAAGGAAGGAAGGAAGGAAGGAAGGAAGGAAGGAAGGAAGGAAGGAAGGAAGGAGAAAAAAAGCATGACTGTTTGCCAATTTTTTCAAAACGTTTTGCAAGTATTTTCTAAATTTCTGCAGTGGTATATATGGCTTTCTACATGACTCTTTAAGGTTCTAGAAAGATGTGAAGAATAGCAGCAGAAAAGGTAAATTCTGGATAGGTGGAACTACATGAACAAAGAAAGGACTGTAGGAATAAAACTGCAAAAGCTGGGGAGAGTGCTTTAGAAAACAATAGGCCCCAAGGTCAGAGAAGTAATGGGTTAACTCCATCATAGCAACTTTACCAGGTAGATGGTAATTTCCTAGATTGGGATGTTGATTATCCCACCTATTTCCATTTTTCCAGAGCTATTCCATTCATTTATTTACTCCGCAGAGTTGCTGAGACCCTATTAGATGGTACTGATACAGAAAGGCATAACGCTTGACCCCAGTCATCAGGGTCCCCACAGTCTTGTTTGCAAAGTGACACCTACACTGATGACCAACGATGTAAAAGGCAATCACTGGAGGCAGCTCCAAGAGTAATGTGAGCAGAGGAGAGGGAGTGATCATGAAACTCAGTGTGGGAAGGTTTTCTAAAGGAGAAAACATTGAGCTGAGTCTCTAAGGTTGAAAGAAACCCACTATGCAGGGAGAAAAACAGTGTGTGTGAGTATTGCAAGCAGGAGGAAACACACAGGAAAAGGAGCAGAGGTGTGAAATGTGTGGCAGGCTCAAGAAGTCCCCAGTACATCCACCTCAGCAGTAGCCCAGGAGAAACAGGCAGCGAGAGTCTCCTTCCACTCAGCACACCTGGAGGCTTGTACCCCGGCCTACATCAGGGAGATAGATCATGGTGATTTTTGAGCAGGAGAGTGGCCATCTGAAAACAACATCTAGCATATGATGGAAACAACAGTACATGATGGATTGGAGCTAGAGAGAAGCCAGATGAGAAGATTAAGAACATCACTGTCCAATAGAAGTAGAATGTGAGCCATATATGTCATTTAACATTTCCTAGTGACCATATTTTTTAAAATAAAAAGAAGCAGGTAAGTTGATTTTAGTAATGTATTTTATTTAACCCATGTATTTCATGTATTTTATTTACTCAATACAAAAAATCGCCAATGAAATATTTTACTTTGTTTTTGTTTTTGAGGCAGAGTCTCAGTCGCCCAGGGTGGAGTGCAGTGGTGTGGTCACAGCTCACTACAGCCTCAACGTCCTGAGCTCAAGCAATCCTCCCACCTCAGCCTCCCTAGTAGCAGGGACTGCAGGCCTGCACCAACATACCTACCTAATTTTTGTATTTTTATTTTAGAGACCAAGTCTCCCCGTGTTGCCCAGGCTAGTCTAAAACTCCTGGGTTCAAGAGATCCTCCTGCCTTGGCCTCACAAAGTGCTGGGGTTATAGGCATGAGCCACCATACCCAACCTTACTTTTTCATACTCATTCTTCAGCATATATTTTACATTTACAGCATATCTCAATTTGGACTCACCTTATTCCAAGTGCTTAGTAGCCACATGTGGCTAGTGTCTATGAAACTGGACACTGCAGAATGAATGAGAATGAAAAAGAACAAAGCAGACAGAAACGTTAAATGTAGGCCTATCTGATTTGTTGATAAGTCATGGAAATTGGTTGGAAAGGCAAGTATTGAGCTTCCTAGGCTTACAGGGAAGGAGAAACCAGAATCATTGAGATTTGGGAGCACACAGTTTGGATAAGAGAATGCTTTGGTTGAAAGGACTTGGGTGAAAATGAACATCCTCAAGAATTTTTCACCACCAGTTCCATTAGATTATTTTCATAAACAGGGAAAGTACTTTCAAGAAGCAAAGGAAGTCAAATGCATTCAGGGAACCAAATGAGCAACTGCTATTTAAATCTGATCACTCAGAGCAATAATGCAAATAAAAATAGCCAATATTTGTAGAATGCTTTTTGTTGAGTGGCAGGTACAGTTCCAGAACCTGCATTAATTAAAATAAATTTATCTTCATGCTAATCCTATATTATTATAGATAAGTTATAGATAAGTTATATGTAGGTATACATAGGACTTAGGTATGTATGTTAGCATAATTCATATTTTGCAGATGAAGACATAAGTCAGAGAGACATCAAAAAACTTGATCAACCTCTCACAACAAGTTAAAAGCAGAGCTGGGATTCACCATCATTATTTTATTCAATCGTTGCAATAATTAGATAGTTATTAATAGCCACACTTTACAGATGTCCAAACCAAGGCTGCAAGAGTATGGCATACAAATAGAAGCTAGATTTAAATTCTAGTCTGTCTAATTCCAAAGCCCTTGCATTTCTCCAGCACCATTTTGAGATATTTAATATAAAGCAGGCCGGGCGCGGTGGCTTAAGCCTGTAATCCCAGCACTTTGGGAGGCTGAGACGGGCGGATCACGAGGTCAGGAGATCGAGACCATCCTGGCTAACACGGTGAAACCCCGTCTCTACTAAAAAGTACAAAAAACTAGCCGGGCAAGGTGGTGGGCGCCTGTAGTCCCAGCTACTCTGGAGGCTGAGGCAGGAGAATGGCTTAAACCCAGGAGGCGGAGCTTGCAGTGAGCTGAGATCCGGCCACTGCACTCCAGCCTGGGCGACAGAGCCAGACTCCGTCTCAAAAAAATAAAAATAAAAATAAAAAATAAAATAAAAAAAATATATAAAGCAAACTTAGTCCATAAACAAGTTAAAAAAACATAAGATTATTTGTTAGATTCTTTGGACCATGACCCAAGTGGACTTTTTTTTTAGGTAGACTGTTTCCACCTGAGTTTCTAAGAGTTTTCCAAAAATTTAGAAGAATCCTTCTGGAAAGAGCCCAGATGCAATAAGGCATCATATTTCCAGCCAAGATTAGAATTGCATCCATCAGAACCTTAACTGTATGTAATAGTGATATTGATGATACCTTCAAGTTACAAGGAAATTCGAATAACTATTTGAACGATAAGAAGTCACCAAAAGAAACAATTTCTGCTTTTCCTGTAGAAATGGGAAAGGAGTGCTCACTGGATCCTGCAAAACTTGACTGAAGGAGTTAAAAAGCTGGAAGAACATTGACGAGGACAAGGGCGCCTGCCTGCCCGTCCTTTTGTGTCAACCTGAGCACAGAACTCTTCAGCAAGATAAACTCTGAAAGTCTCAGGCCTGCTCATGAGTAAGTGACATATGCCTTGGACTTTGGCACCATGTGACTCTGGTTTAGGTGCTATATCAGCCCTGTTTTTGTTTCGTTTTTAATTATTTGAATTTAACTTATATATCATGTCTTCTCTATTCACCAATGGGATAGCCTAGAACTTGGCATCTAGGAAAAAGTTGCAAAATATACCTTTCTGGAGACAAGGAGTTGTTTTTGCTCAGAAGTCATGCTTTCATGTTTGCGTTGTTCTTATTTATGTTGTATGTGGTCATATCTCACCACTGGATTATGGGCCTCTGATTTCAGGCTATTTCTTGTTCATCACAGTATTTCATTCATGTCTGGCAATGTCGTGCATGTCATGGACTCTATAAAATGCTGATAAATAAATGACAAATTTGAGATAATGAAAAGATGAGATTTGAAATTTAAAAACTCGAGTCCCAGCCCCAGCTGCCACCCTGACTGAGCCACTATATCCACCCAGGTCTCCTAGAAGGTAAAACCTGAGGCCAGGATGAAAGTGCTGATACTCTATGTGGAGTTGGAAGGTCAGGGTAGTGAGAATGAGGAAAAGGATGGAAATAAAGTAAATAAGGTGCAGGGTAATGTCATGTGATGCTTCACTACCCTGCCACCCAAGGCTTTACCCAGATTTGTTAGCAAACATAGCAGCTCACTCTCAGCAGATGTGCTTGACTCCCATGGGGTCTTCTCCAGAGGTGTGTGTTATGGCCTGAATTGTGACCCCCCCCCCCAAAAATTCATAAGTGGAAGCCCTAACCCTGAGTAGCTCTGAATGTGATTATATTTGGAGATGGAGCCTTTAAACAGGCAATTCAGTTGAAACAAGGCCCTTTCAGTAAGCCTAATCCAATCTGAGTGGTATCCTTCCAAGACATGGTATGCAAAAAGGGACTCCAGAGATGCTAGTGCATAAGGAAAGACCATGTGATGACACAGTGAGAAAGCAGCCATCCACACGCCATGGAGAGAGCCCTCAGGAGAGACCAACCATGCCGACACCTTGATCTTGAACTTCCAGCCGCCAGTATTGGGAGGAAATAAATTTCTGTTGGCTACGCCCCCTATTCTGTGGTATTTTGTTAGGGTGGCTCTAGAAAACTAATACAATTTGGTAGAAAATCTGCACCCCAAAGCTGTATACAGAGAGGAGAAAGGATGAGAAAGCTGTTTCCTCCCAACTCTCATCTCAATGGTCAAGATTTATTCTACAGGGAGCAAATGCCTGCACACACTGGGGCTGCGTCCTCTGACGTCTAGGTGGCTGCACCCAAAGCCATGACACAGCTCGTCTGTGTGGCATTTCACCCAGGTCTGGAAGTGGAAAGTCATGAAAGAGGCCGTTGAGAAAATGTGGAAATATGAACAAGGTTTGGTTCCTATAATCACTTTCCCACTCTGAATTTCAGTTTAATATAGTATAATAATGACAACTGCATAATGTTATTGAAGGCATAAAAAAAAATCATGATGTAAAAGGGTTTTATAAACCATAAGCTATTCATTGGCCACCAGTATTATCTAGTACCAGGTAAACTATTTCTCATGCTTGCTTCTTGGTTTTAAGAGTCTAAGGCAGCTTGTAGAGCCTCAACTGAATTATAATACACTAAATTAGAGCTGATTAGTCCCCAGATGCCTCTAACTTGGATAGTCCATTTCAATCTTAAACAATACACTGGTGCTGGATAAGGGTACAACTCTAGCCTGACACAGTCCTTTGAGTTCAACCTGGTTGGCTTTGAACAGATGCAAAAATTACATCCCTGCTTCCACCAGTGGAATGTAGACATATGAAGGCGTACAAGAACAGTAGACCACCTTCCTCTGTGGCTTGCCTTTCTGTCCATCAAGAACAGAAGGGGAAAAAAGAGAATCAGAGAGTAAGATTTGAAAGGAGAAAATAATGACAACAATTCCTGCCATTTCTTAGCACCTATTATGTGCCAGGCACTGTGCCAGGAAATATGCAACTTATTTGTAAGTCTCACAAAAACTCTTCAGTAAACATATTATTAGCCATATTTTAAAATAAAGATAACATGGATAATTGAGGTTATATAGCCACTAAAATCATCCAGCTAATAAGTGGTAGAGCCAAGCTTTGAATCCAAGTTTGAAAAAAAGGGAAAGGAGAAAGAGGGAGAGAAGAGTGAAGATTAAAGAGAAGAAAAAGAGGGAGAGGGGGAAGGCATGAGAGAGGAAGGAAGAGGAGTTGGAGAGAAGGAAGAGACGGAGAAAAGAAAGAAGGAAAAGGAAAAATGAAACAACCAGATATGGATCTGGATGACAGAGAAAAAAAGAAGGACCACTTAGTAAATGTGAATCTCCCTCTTGGGAAGAATGTTCAAATGGGAGAAGTCTGTTCTTTACTGGGCCTTGGCTCTCATTCTTATAGAAGAAAGAGACTCTTATTAGAATTTCACTGTCACCAAAATAATCTGATGTTTCAAATTCACTTATGCTCCTTCCCAGGAAAACAAATGTTCACGATCACAATTCTCAAAAGTCTATGCCTTTAGAAAGCAACTGCCCGTGCTCCATGGCGCCCAGTGGTTCTAAGGATGCCTGGACTCCAGGGGCCTTTGAACTGAGATGTTGTCTAAGTAAAATCAGGGTTTCTGAAATTTTGGCAGTATAAGATGAGCCCTGAACTTATAGGATGAACTGTCAAGACCTGTATTAGGTGTTCACTACAGTGCAAAATTCAAGGTACTTGAATATATGAGGCAAATTTGATTTAGAAGCTACAAGTTTAAGGAAAGTTACAGATCTTATATTCTGTGTAACAAGACTTTGTTTTAACAGAAAGAAAGCTTTGCTGGAAAAAATAATAATAATAAATGTGACAAATGGAAACACAAAATAAAGCAGAAGAAAAAAACACTGGTTAGGCATGGTGGTTCACACCTGTAACCCCAGCACTTTGGGAGGCCGAGGCGGGAGGATTGCTTGAGTCCAGGAGTTCAAGACCAACCTGAGCAACATAGTGGAATTCCGTTTCTATGAAAAAGACAAAAAATTAGCTGGGCATAGTGGTACACTTCTGTAGTCTCAGCTACTGCAGGGGCTGAGGCAGGAGAATCACTTGAGCTCAAGAGATGGAGGCTGCAGTGAGCTGAGATCAAACCATTGCACTCCAGCCTGGGTGACAGTTATATCTTTTCTCGAAAGAAGATAGGTCAGTTGTCACAACAGATCTAAAGAAAGAACTAAATTCTCTAGTCTGTACGCTGAGATAATCATTCTTTTTCTTTGAGAAATTTAGTTACATAATGATTACAAGAAGAGATACTGTACAATATAGGACATTTTTTACTATAAACTATAAAGCTAAAATAAGTCAATGGATGTTCGATGTAAGAACCAGAAGTTAGAAAGAGAAGTTATACATAAGCAAGAAGTGTAGACCTAATCCTGTGGCACTAGATTAGAATTGGGCATATCAGCATGAACTTACGCTTAGTTTAATATAGATACAGATTTATATGTAAAGAGAAATAATTATAGATATATGTGCATACATGGGTTAGTATACATACTCACATTTTTTAGCTCTGTCCACTGAAAAGTCCTAGAAGCAGTTACACCCCAGTAGCAATAAACACAGCTAGCACCCACATCTTGGTTTCTAAATACCATTTTCTAACAAAAAAGAACCAGAACTTTTTGAAGAAATGGTAGGTTCTTTAATTCCATTCATCTCTACTCCAACATAAAATATAAGTTAAGCCTGGAGCATGCCATAGTGCCAGAAAGTATGGAAGTGCTCAAAGAACAAAAAGATGAGAGCATGTCAAAGAAGCACAGAAGTTAACCTGAAAGAGCTCCCAATGGCCAAAGCTAATACAATCTGAGCAACAAAATAAATAATGTACTTGGGTCACAGAAGAAATCAAAAGAAAATGTAAAAAGTATAAATAAATAATGTAATATTGAATAATAATCCATTTCTAACATAAAGTATAAAATAAGTGTATATTAGATCATACCAATACAAATAGATTACGGAATACATTAATAAATAGGAGGGGGGAGAGAGAAAGTTTCTTTATGGAAGAATATCACATAATATATGTAAGATACTCCCCATCTGGGAGGTGGAGTTTAACCTTGTCCGCCTCCCAGGGATGGGCTAGATTTAGTGATTCACTTTGGAAGAATAGACTAGAGAAAGGGAAAAATAGTAACTCTGTAGTAGATAAGCCTGGAAAACACCACCTTAACCAAGTGATGAATGTTAACATTACCAGTGATGTCATGTGGATCTCATATGCCCTCTAATATGATATGAAGTGAGGAGCACATCACCCCTGTGAGGTTCTTCCCAAAACTCATATCTCAATTCTAATCACGAGAAAAGCAACAGACAAACCAAGTTGGGGACATTCTGCAGGCTGCCTGGCCAGTACTCCTCAAGATTATCAAGATCATGAAAAACAAAGAAAGACTGAAAAACTGTTACAGATCAGAGGAGGCTAAGGTCATATGACAAATAAGTACAATGTGGCACCTTCAACCAGATCCTGCAACAGAACTGGTTCCTTCATTTTGCAATCATGCCTTGGCAATGTAAGAGATTCACAACAGGGGAAACTTAGTGAGGAATATATAGGAACTGTCTTTACTTAGTGATGTCTCTGTAAATCCAAAACTCTTCCCACAAAAAAAATTTATCTTAAAAAATGTGGAGCACAGAAAAGAAAATAATAGTCTTTAAAAATGTAGAACACAGAAAAGAAAATTATAGTCTGATCTTACATATCAGTAAAATAAAAAAGAGATCAAATAGTAGCCTATAAAAAAAATCCAACACAGAATAAACAATAACAATACATTCACACATGTATACGTAACACTCACATCACAGCCAAGCAGGGTGTTTTAGTAACGTGGGCTGATTTAATAAGAGAAAAGCTTTTAATGTAATTAAAGGTAATCTTATCATCATCTCAACTGTTGCAGAAAAATATTTTTTAAATTTGATACCATTAAAAACAACCACCACCAGAGTCTGGGAAGGGTAGCGGGTAGGGGGAGAAAGAAAGGGGTTGGGTAATGGGTATAAAAACATAATTAGAAGGAATCAAATCTACCATTTGGTAGCACAATAAAGTGACTATAGCAAACAATAATTTATTATGCATTTCAAAATAATGAAAAGAGTGGAATTAGAGCATCCCTAACACAAAGAAATGATCAATGTTTGAGGCGGTAGATACCCCAGTTACCTTGATTTTATTGCTACACATCATATGCTTGTACCAAAAATCACATGAATCCCATAAATATGTACAATTAGTAGTATTCATAATAATTAAAAATAGAAAATTAAGCACCAACAACCTCTTAGCAAATTAGAATAGACAGCAATTTTATTAACTGCGTAAAATATTTTTTCAAATACTTACAGTGAACATCATATTTAATGGTGAATTATTAGAAGCAAGAATAAGATAAAAATGCCCACTATTAACATTTTGACTTAATATTTCATTGGAGGTCTTAGCACAAAAAGCAAGAAAAATAAATGGTATAAAAATTTAAGATAAGAAAACTAAACTGTCATTATTCGCAAATATTTTTATTGTTCATATAGAAAAGTTAAAACAGTAGTTAAATTATGAAACTTAATAAGACAATTTAGCAAGAAAATAAAGTTGTTATCCAAAAATGGATTTTATTTCTATATGCTAACAGGAAAAGTCAGAAAATATCATTTTAAAAATATAATTTATAAAAAGCAACAAACAGCTTTTGAATATGCAAAAGACTTACATGGAATATAAGAATAAATTTCAAATATATAAAAGATTTATATGGATAAATGCATTAAATATATTGAAGAATAGTAAATAAGACCTAAATAAATGGAAAAATATACCAGAGCTGTAGATGGGAAGAATTAGTATCATAAAGACATCAAATGAGAAACTGATTGCAATTCTAACCAAAATCCTAATGGCTTTTTCATGGAACATAACTGATTTAAAACTTAAAATATAATGCAATGGGCAAGGATGAGCCAGGACATGCCTGAGGAAGATCAGTTTGGAAGGAATTGCCCTAATTGCTATCAAAACTGAAACTAAAGCTATAATAACTCAGAAACTATTTTTTCTGTTCAGAGATTAATGAATACATGAAAGTGATAAAGTAAACACCTCAGAAATTGATTCTGATCCTCACTTTGCTGTCTGGTGGGGAAAAGGGTGGTCATTTAGTAAACAGAGCTGGGAGGATTGGTTCGCCATGCAAGAAAAAAATTTAATTTGGATCTTTATCTCATGCCACATACAAAAATCAGTTTCATGTGGATTAAAGATTTTACTGTGAAAGACAAAACTAGAAAACATATGAGGACAGGTTACGATACTATTATTATAATCTCAGGGTTATATAGAAATAGAGTAACCAAAGGAATAAATGTTGAATACACGGACATGGATTTCACATAGGCAATGTCCAGCCAACATGAAACTGACAAAGTCTACTTTCCTGAAAAATGTTATGAAATTTCATATATGTTATATGTAATTTGTAATATGTAGAAAGATATCTTAGTATAACAATTTAAAAATAACTATAAAATAAACACCGAAGTCCCCAACTTATTCAATTCATGAAACAAGAGGTTGGTGCGTTCTCTCATTCAAACCCTTCTGTAAATGGTAGATATATTTACACACTATGGTTATACAACATATTACCTAAAACACTATTAATTCTGTAGTGGTTAAATAAAACTGGCAAAGTTTCTGCCTTCACAGTACAAATTCTTAATGTTTTCAGTAATGACCTCCCTTATAATAGCCAGGATGCGGGCATCAACCACACTCCCACGACTCCACCCCACAGGCACTGCACTTCCTTCACTGTGGGGTCAGCTATTGCTAGGGTGGCCATAAGTCTCATTTGTACAAGGCAGTCACAGTGTATTCCCAGAGCCCAGGATTAATCATTAATAATGTCTTCTTTCACTCTCAGAATAATTCCAATCACCCTACTTGTTTCAACCTCATATCCATGTGCTTCATTTATTCATTATCCGCAAGACCTGGCCAATGCTTCCTTTTGTTAAAATAACACATTTTGCCCTTCTGTCACTTTATGTCTTTTGTTCTCTACCTTTCTACAAGGCCCTCCCTTCCCTGGGACTTCTCATAAGACCATTGATGCACTGTGGCTTTACTCTTCCCAGTATGTACAACTTTGCAGGTGCAATGTCATAAAGAGATGACCTAAAGTAAAGAGACGCAGAGACCGAAAATAAGGTGAATTCCAAAGGAGGTATGGTCTTGTTATCCCTAAGCCCCCTTTATGGACTGGCAGCTGAGTTAGAATTTCTTCCTCCAAACCAGAAGTCTATCCTCTGCATATCTAGCCATTGAAAACCACAGCTTGCATATGCCATGCTTGGCAATGAACATGCATACACCCTCAGTAAAGGGGAAGAAAGCTAGCCAGTTGTGTAGAGCTGGCAGAGAAAGGTCGATCAAGACCAGATCGTGCCCTTACTCTTAGCTCCTCCTTCAGCCTTTCACTCTAAAGCTCTCTTCTTTTTGCGCAAAATTTGCTATAATTGTATCCAAAATTAGGAACTTTTCTGCACAAGACATTGAAGAAGTGATTAATATACATAGTAAACTACCCTCCTTCTTGACTTCTTCTTGACTCACCGTTAGGCTAGAGACATGATTGTCAATAATTTCATATCAACTAAGAGTTACTGGTTTTAAATATACAACTGAGAGCTCTTATTGTTTCTTTGGAATGACCTGAGACTTTTTTGTTTATTTCTTATTTTTTGTCTGTATACTGCTCAGGAAAGTTGCTGAAGAGTTATATTCTGTAAATATAACCCTGTAAGTATAATCAAATGATTCTGTTTCTAATCAAAGTGTTGGGGACACTTTATAGGCACTTGTTTATTAATTGAATTGATACTTGCATTTTTTCTCTTTCCTAAGAATTCTTGTTCAAGTCTGTATTTATGTTTATATTTAAATAAAAGAGGCATTCACTAAGCAAGGATTTTGTCAAAAGACAAATTTAAAGTAATTTAACTCAACATAGGGAGATCGCTTTATGATATATTGACAAGGACATGTAAGTTTAGGCAGCAAATTGTGCTAAAAATGAAATAAATGTTAGAATAAGTTATTAATCTTACATTTAACAAAAGGTTATAGCTGCAGTGAGATAAATCTTAGAATTTGAAGGGGCATTGTTTTTCCAAGCAAAATTGTATCACAGTATACTATGACAATTTTCAATTCACATTTGGATTGTACTGCATCATAATAAAAATCACATATTTTTAGAAAAAAAAAAATAACAGGGAGGGACTTCATTAA
Organism: Macaca mulatta; assembly: GCF_049350105.2. NCBI lineage: Eukaryota > Metazoa > Chordata > Mammalia > Primates > Cercopithecidae > Macaca > Macaca mulatta. The sequence continues at coordinate 108,598,420 of NC_133418.1, forward strand.
TTTCTCCAAGGGCTTTGATGTTTAAATCAACCTCCTTTGAAAACCTATCCTGTCGCCATTATTTTTTAAAATTTTCTCTTCTATGTTTCAACTGGATAGTCTCTGCCAGTTATTGATATGCCAACAGCTTTGTGTATGATCTAAGTAGTATCCAATATTAATCTTATGTCTTTTACAAAAAGACATCTCACTTTGTAATTGATTTGGATAGCATGGTTGGTAGTTTATAACAAATATTTGATATCTAAAGGATAGCAAACAACTGATAGCTACTGAAGCAATGGGTAGGGATAGATGTTAATGTTAAGTGGAGAACGGTATTTATAGACTAATTTATAAATGATCATTACTGTTTCAAAGACTGTCACTTCCTTTTGGAACCTGATAACTATAAGACCCAGATAATGTACTCTGGTCCGATAATGAGAAACTTCTACTTACATGATACACAGAGTATACATGTGAATTCTACTTAATGAAATTATCTTAGACTGTATTTTTCTGATATTTCATTCCTGTAGTTGGGCATTTCCTAGACCTTGAATTTCATCACTTCAAATACATTTTCAATACTGTTCACATTATTGAATTTACCAGAAAGTGTGCGCCAAATTTCATTTCTTTTTTGAATAGCAGTCCGTGTTTTTTAAGACATTTGCTCCGTTGTGTTATTTGAGCCACAGACATAAGTCTTGGGAGAAAAACATAAAATAAATACATTGATGTTATATGTCCTGAACATAACTCTGAGACCTTCTGAACTGTCCTAAAACCTTACTTTCCTTTCTGGTTAGTAAATTTCTTTGGCTCCATTTTGTTATTATAGTGTCAGTTACTTTTCATCAGAGCAAATAAGGCACTATATCAGAGTGGTTAAAAATGTGAACTCGTGAAGCAAGTGATTTTGATTAAGTTGTGTATCTGAATGCCTCAACTTCCTCATCTCCAAAAGTGAAAACAACAATAATACCTACTTCAAAGGACTGTTGTGAAGGTTCAATAAGTCAAGACATACAGCGTACTTAAATAGTGCCGATACATAGTAAGTGCTTTACAGATACTAGCACTTAGGACATCTAGTTGCTGTTAAAAGTCTGCTAAATCTTTTAATAACCATTTTGAGGTGAAGCTAAAAACAAAGACAGTACCCAGATAGCAAATGAGCAGGAATAGCTGATTCTTCACGCGAGGTTACTCTCAAAATCTCAGGGAGAAATGTTAAGAGAGGGCGTGGCTGCAGTAACAGCTGGCTAGGTAAGGGCTCCATCTCCAATCTGTGTGTGGCCCCGGTTGACTCCCTTGCTTTTTCTGAATCTTCTCCCTCAGCAAAATAAAGAGCCTGAATTAGTTGGCCCTAGTGGTCATTCTTCATTCTGGAATCTCACAGCTTAATCTGCCCCCAAATAGGCAAGACCAAAAGAGTGAAAACAAATGTGGTTTAGCCAAGGACCTGTACTAAGTAACTGTAGTGTTCTCCCTGTTCTGTGAGGGATGTCTTCCCATTTGAGGCCATCCTCAGAAGACTGGAAATGTCTGATCGTTTTTTAATAGTGAGAGTGGTAAAGTCTATGCTTAGTGATCTGGGGCCTCAAGAGAACTGAAGTCCTCACTGGTAAAAAAAAATAAACACCCCTACAAGGAAGAATATATTTGGAGAACAAACTATGGGAGCAGCCTGCAAAGTCTCTTCTTGCTCTCATCTTAGCCACTTGCAAGGGAGGGAAAAAAAAAAAAAAAAAAAAAAAAAGCTGTTATCTACTAATTGCCTAATGTGTGCCAACCACTGTGCTAGACATTTAATAGATATGACAAGAGCCATACAAGGTGGAGTTTATTTTTCCTATTTTACAAATGTAGAACTTAAGGCTCAAAGAGGGAAAGTGATTTTCTAAGTATACACAACAAGTAAATGGAAGAACCAGAATTTGAATTGCAATCTTTCTGGTTTCTGCTCTTTTCACTCCAGCAGGTTGCCATGGGCTCCACCTTACCTACTCCCGTGGCCAATGGGAACAAGACCTGATGGTATGTGACTATCCAACCCCACCAGCTGGTAGGTGGCAGAATGAGTCTGTGGCCCAAAGCCCATTCTCTGAATGCCAGGGACAAGCCTACAGATGCTTGCATATTTCATCTTCACTCTGTGTTCCAAAGCCTGTCTTCCAACTATAAGAAATGCCTAAATTAAATTATAGAATTATTCTTACATTGATCTTAGTCCAGCTCCAATTCTTAAAGATGTGAATTAATTCAATTTGGATGATTTAGAAAAACAATATAATATAGTAGAAAGAACACAGAATTTGGATTCATATCCTGGCCTCCACCACTTATAAACTGGATGAGACTAAACAAGTCACACAATCTCCTTGAGCTTTGGTTTCCTCATATGTGAAGTGTGGATAATGATGCATGATTCAGAGGTTATTGCCAGGATTAAAGGATAAAATGCATGTAAATTGCCCAATACAATGCTTGATAGATTCTAGGTAACTGCCAATGCCCCTTTTGCACCAATTATGAGCATTTCATCATCCTGATTCTCTTCCTATATGGAAATTAAGGTCCATAAGGGAGCGAAAATGAGAACACAGAAACAGATCCATTTATATACGGAATTTTCACATATGACAAAGGAGGCATAGAAGAGAAGAGTGAAAAGGCAGAGACACTGGTCTGAAAAAAATATTTTTTTACATGCAAAGATTAAATGGAATGCTACCTCACACCACACACAAATAGCAAATTTGGATCCAAAGTTAAGAACAAAATTGCAAAATTTTTGGAAGAAAATATAAAAGTAAACATATTGAGCCTTAGCATAGATCAAAATTTCTTAAAAATGATACATCAATGTTAACCATAAGATAAATTTGATTCACTTGACTGCATTAAAAAATAAAAATTCTGTTCATGAAAATCCTCCTTTAAATTTTTTTAAGAAAATTAACAAACTGGAAAGACACTTGTCATGACATATCAGACAAAGGGAAAAAAGTATATAAAGTACTTTTTTTAAAAAAACATAATAAAAAAGACCAAAGTCAATTGAAAAATAAAGATGTGAGCAGACATGTCAAAGAAGAGGAAAAACCAATAAAAAGATGAAGATGCATTGAAATTCATTCTTACTCAAGGAAATGAAATCGAAGCCACAATGATATATCCCTTCTGACTGACAGAAACTGAGTAGTTAGACAATAAAAAGTGATGAGGAAAATCTGAAACAATGGCTCTCATATATAGCTAGTAACAATGGTGATTTGGGGCTATCTCATAAAGTTTAACTTTTACATGCTTTATGGTTATGCAATTACATTCCTATACCTAAGGAACGTGTTTCACATGTGCCCAGGAGAAATGTACAATAATGTTTGTAGAAGTACTTCGTGTAATAACAAAAAATTAAAAACAAACTGTATCAATCAGGGTCCAGTCAAGAGACATAAATCACACAGTAATTTGAACAGGGACTTTTATACATGAATAAAATATTAATTATAATGGGGGATTAGAGTAACAGGGAATTGGTTATTCAGAGGTTAAGAGAACCGTAAAGGATATAAGAATAGAAGATATAATGTATAGCCAGTACCCCTAGAGCTGAATTAGAGCACTAAAGAAAAGAATACACCTAAAATAGTACCCCTTCCCAAAGTTAACATGCAGACACCACTGGAAAAGGCTCTGCTGTGGCTCACAGGATAGTAGAGAAGTGCACTGAGTTGTCCGATGGGAATCCACTCTCTAGGATGCTGGTAGAAACCACTCACAGGGAGGCAATAGTGTAGCCACCTGAGGGGTACCACGGGAAGCTTCCTAAACAGGAGCTCCACACGTTGCCAGCCCCATGTGCTGCTGCCTACCATGTACTACAATAGCCAGCACTGGAGCTGGCACTGGAGGAGCCTTCCCGAGGAGAACACTGGCACTGGAAGAGAAGTCTTGTGTTGCCATCTAGTACCCATCACTGACAAAGGTGAAATGTTTACAGGGGCTGTACCCATTGTCACAGAACAGCAATGAAGGGTGGCTCGGGAACAGAGACAACGAAATAATGGCTGACACACATCCCAAATGCCCGTTAAGGAGAAAATAAGGACATTCGCATCACAGAATATTATCACCATGGAAATGAATGAACAACTTTAAGCAACAATATCCATAGCTAGAACATGGGTGATTCTTAGTGACATAAAGTTAAGAGAGGTGAAAGGATAGCAGATAGGATCGTGGAGGAGGCCTCAGGTAGTTGTAATGGAATTGATCTGATTCCTGGGTTGGGTGGTGATTCATCAGTGTTTATTATAGTATTATATCATATCATTATGTAAAATGAAAGGTGGTCATGCATGATGCTGAGACTGCATCATAAACAATAGGTTATGAAAAACACAACTCACGTTTATGTATGTGAGGTACCAAAAATGTTTAAAAAGATAAAATAAATAATTAGAAATATAGTCTGACAAAATTTCACATTATTACATTACTCTGTGAGTACCATGTCTTTCAGTTTGTGCTATAACTGCAAAGAAAAACATTTAATAAATTTCCCAATTTCTCTAGTATTTCCTAATGCAGTGTTTCTCAAACTGTGTCAGAGGACCAATTTATTTGCTTGTTTTTTTGTTTTTCCCAATCGTGATGTGCTGATGCTTTTGTACCTCTACTCTGTTCAAAGCAATGAGTACAGTGATCATGATCTTATTTGTAGGGGCAATGTCAAATTGCTATAATGCTTCAAATGGTTTCTCTTTGATTCTGTACTCATCTAGGATGGACCAGTAACAAACAATCCCAAGCCTGGCACAAGTCCTTTATCTAATGGTTAGAAACACGTGCTTCAGAATCAGATAGGCTTAGGTTTGATTTCCTCCTCTATCACTCACGACCTACTTGAATGAGCAGATTAGCTCTCTGGGCCTTTGTTTCTTCCTCTGTAAAATGAGAATGAAAAATATTTGAGAGGACGATTAAAAGGAAAGTCTGGAACAAGATGAACCAAGCACTCGCTCTCAGGGTCCTACAAGTGCAGGGTTCACAGCTGAGAGTGAGGCCTCTCAAAACTTTGCATCCTAGGTGTCTTGCTTGCTTTACCTAGTCTGTGAGGGCTAAATGAAATTGGGTAAATAAAGTGCTTAAACAATGTGTGGCACAGAGTAAGATCTTATGTAATGGTGTTCATAATTATGATTCCAATTTACTCTTAATACTATTTATACTATTTTTGTTGTGTTATTAGTATCAACTGGGCTTAATTTCTTAGCTCTCCATTTCTGTTCATTAAGCTAGAAATATAAGGAAAATCCCTTTGGAGGGAAAATGTTTATGTAGAAAAAGCAAAAGATTAAACTTTCCTCTTCCCTCATCCATTTATTCATTTGGCAACACTTTATACAGTGCCTAATACATGTCAGAACTATGTTGTTTCCTGAAGATAGAGAATGAATAAGGCACAGTCTGTGTATTCTCAAAGAACTCACAGGCTGACGTCAAGTGGGGGTACATTTAGGGAGTGATGGCAAAATGGCCACTGCTATAACAGAGGTTAAGTTGGGTCTAAGTTAACCCAGAGGAGGAATCACCTATGCTTGGTGAATCACTGCCAGAAGGCAATGATCATGGTGGACTTGAGTCATGAAAAATGAGTGATACTTTTACAAACCTTCCAAAATATAATGGTTTCATTTCCCCCCTGTGTGTTCTTCCACACAGCAAAAATGCATAACACATAGAGGAAAAAAAATAACACTTCTGAGATGAAATAGATTGCAGAGATCATCACGTGCCAGTGGTGATCAACCAGAGAAAGTACCGCCCTCTAAGGGGCATTTGTAAACATGCTGGTGTGTGTTTAGTTGTCATAACTGCAGTTGGGTTACTAGCATTTTGTGGGCAGGGAGTTCAAGATGGTAAACATCCTATAATATACAGGACAGTCCAACACAAGGAAAAATTGCATTTACAAAATACCAATAGTGTTTCCTTTGAGAAGCACTGAAGATAGTTCATGACTTATAGATCTACATGAGGTCACATAGGGGGAAACAAAAATGCCAAAGCCATTCACACAATTATGTGTACCCTATAGTGACAACGGTCTTCCTGGAGCTAGTCTAAGCCTTCAAGCGTCCTCTTGTTTGTGAATCACAAACACTGCCGAGTGCACATCAGTGATTATTCAACATGGGCCTTGGTCCTTTTTTCTACAAAGTATGACCCTCCTTGTCAATATGCCACCAAGTTGGACATTCCAAACCATGTTGACTGGCAATTTTACATGGTAACAGACAAATGTATTGTGGTTTGTTAGTTTAGTGTCCCTGATACCTTTCCTTCTTCCACATCAGTCATTCTTTCCAAGCTTCAAGAAATACCTTTCTTTCCCTTCTGTCAATATCCCATTCCTTCTCAAAGATCCACATTTGTGATGATCTCTATGTTTAAGATGAAAGGTTTTAAATTTTTTATTTTCTTTTACTGAAATTCAAAAGTTATTTATTAAACCAGGAGGAATTAATTTCAATTTTGTTTTTAACATGTTCTATTGCATGAATAGCCAGTTTTCATTTAGCTAAGACCCACAACGCACCAGGAATTTTCATACAGGAATTTAAGGAATTTTACTTATACTGAAGTATGACCATAGGAAGTTTTTACCTAGAAAATGTGCAAATGTTACTAGACAGCATTGAGCAGTATTTTCCATATTTATCTACAAATCACTAATAATCTTTATGACTGCAAAAAGTTTACATAAAAGGTATTATAAAAACTAACTCAATGAAAAACCCAGCATGTTCAACATATTTTTTTATTTCTGGAATAAAATAAATAAAATCATTTTTTAAAGTTTTGCTACTTTAGAATAAGTCCGTAAATTTTTAACAATATGCACTACAATGTTTGTATGTATATTTTACCAGTTGTGTATACTTCCTGGCTTGGCAAACACTGGTATGATGTATAGAAATTGTTGTAGTTTGTGTCAAATCAGCAGTCCATCAGATCTGTCATTATGCGTTTTAGATCTGATTCTAAAGATTCGATTGTATAGTCATTGTGGCAAGACCTTGTTTGACAGCCACTGGAAGAAGAAAAGCCAAGGTGATGATGACCTGCCCATAAAATTGGGAAGCAGATGGTTATTGCTGTGGCTCTAAGAATGAGTCTAGCTTTCTTTGTAGCTTATCACAAATATTTCTACAAAAACATGGTATATAGAGCTATAAGAGACTCAACTTCATTTCAACTAGAAAAATTTGTTTTCCAGAACTGGAAGACACTATGAAGATTTTCCAAATACACTTCCTATATGGATAGGGAAGCAGAGACCCAGTGATGATACTTCATTTGTGCAAACCCACATAATGAGATAATGGGAGAGCCAGAATAGGAAATCACATTGGTCTCAATTGAGACATATAGACTCAACATTAGAAAAGCCCTATGGGTCATGTGGTAACCAGCACTCCCCATCCCCACTGTCCACTGCTTTCTGACTGCCAGGCCAAGGATGTATCAGCATTCTGTGACTTCCCAGAGACCCACACTGATGATGATCTCTGTACACAAATTGAAGAGATTTAAAATGTTTATTTTTCATTACTGAAATGCACAAATTAAATTCTTTCTTATACCTTGAAAAAGCAAGAAAATATCTGAGCATGCCAAAAATGTCATTAAACTCATGGTCATAATTAACCAGACATATTCCAGTCTTCTATATGAAGCCTGTCGATATTTTCTTTCTGCATATGGTTACTAAACAGATCAATCAGGAAGAAAACACTAGAAGCAAGAGTTGATAACTGAAAATCTGACCATGAGGACTGAGACAGAAAAATTTAAAAGATAGAAATGAATTTAAGAAACTTAAGTATGACCATTAAGAGGTGGAGGCATTCATATCCCAGTAGATGTTTGTAAAGTGGGAGAGAAAAGGTCTCAATTATCTGGGCCATAAGCTTATTGGCACAAGAGCCACACAGAATTATTGTCAGTAAGCTCATCTCCATTTTCTTGATTACATCTAGAAAAGTGTGTTTTGCCTGGCTGGGCACGGTGGCTCATGCCTGTAGTCCCACACTTTGGGAGGCCAAGGCAGGTAGATTACCTGAGGTCTGAAGTTTGAGACCAGCCTGACCAACATAGAGAAACCCTGTCTCTACTAAAAATACAAAATTAGCCAGGAGTGGTGGTGCATGCCCGTAATCTCAGCTACTCAGGAGGCTGAGGCACGAGAATCACTTGAACCCTGGAGGCAGAGGTTGCGGTGAGCTGAGATTGCGCCATTGCACTCCAACCTGGGCAACAAAAGTGAAACTTCATCTCAAAAAAAAAAAAAGAAAGAAAAAGAACTGTATGTTTTGCCCAATGGAGACTAAAGCCACTAAAAAGAAATATTTAAGTAAGTAATACAGATACATTTGCCAGAAATAGAAGAAGGCGGAAAGACTTCAGAATGAAAGAAGAGAGATGAGTGGTAAAAACTAGATCAGGATATATTATAACGAAATTAACAATATCAAGAGAAAATTATAAAAGTTTCAAAGGAAAAGTACAAATTATTTATGAAGGAACAAGAATAAGATGATATTTGGTTTTTTTCAGCAGCAATACTGATGCAAGAAGATAATGAAAGTAGTATTTTTAGAGTACTGAAGAAAAAGAACTTAGAATCCAAAATGTAATTTCTAGCCAAACTGTCGTTCATACATGAAGTCATGATAAAAATATTACCTGGCATAAAAAGTTTCAAAAGTTTTTCTTCACAAGGGCACACATTGAAAAGGGATCTAATATTTGGTAAAATTTGTAATTATCTAGAAAATAACTTAAGAATAAAGGAAAGAGAAATATAACTATAATAATCCATAGTTTATCCACAGTTAAAAAATGTAGGCACTATCAACATGGTGGATGTGAATGGGGCACTCCAGGGATCTTGAGAGGCTACTAAGTTCTTATTTTACTTAGATAGATAGATAGATAGATAGATAGATAGATAGATAGATAGATAGATAGATAGATAATAGATAGGTAGATATTGAAAAATATAAAACAAGAGTTTTTAAATTTCAGTAGGTTTTTGGGGAATAGCTGTTGTTCGGTGACATGAATATGTTCTTTAGTAGTGATATCTGAGATTCTGGTGCACCCATCACTCAAGCAGTGTACACTGTACCCAATCTATAGTCTTAAAAAAAGGAGTTTTTAATCATAAAAGGTGGGACACATGGAAATAAATCTAGTAGAATGGCAGAAACAAGCCCAAATATATTAATAATTTACCTAAAATTAAATTGATGAATTCATCAAAGGAAAGAAAAGATTATATTGATTTTATAAATTCATGATGTTTACCAAAGACACACATAAAACATAAGATTAAAATTAGGCTGGGCGCAGTGGCACACGCCTGTAATCCCAGCACTTTGGGAGGTGGAGGCAGGCAGATCACCTGAAGTCAGGAGTTCAAGATTAGACTGGTCAACATGGTGAAACCACATCTGTACTAAAAATACAAAAGTTAGCTGGGCAAGCTGAGGGGTACCTGTAATGCCAGCTACTTGGGAGGCGGAGGCAGGAGAATCTCTTGAATCCAGAAGGCAGAGGTTGCAGTGAGCCGAGGTTGCATCACTGCACTCCAGCCTGGGCAACAGAGTGAGACTACATCTCAAAAATAAATAAATAAATAAATAAATTTTAAAGATTAAAATTAAAAAGATAAAGTAAATACAAGACAAATGCTAACTAAAAGAAAGCTGCTTTAACTAAGCTTTTTAAAACCTACGTTAAACAAGTAAAACTAATTTTGAAGTGTAAAACATTACTAAGAATGTAGTGAGTTATTTTCTGATGATTGAGCCATCCTTGCATGACTAGAACAGTCATTTCAATTAATTTAGAAGCTACAGCAACTTTTATATATTTTTTGACCTTAATAAAAATGTGTTAATATAAGTGAAGCAAAATATACAAAGAGAAGTGAATAAATTTCCTATTATATTTTAAGATTTCAACACATCTCTCTTGATTATTGATCACACAAGCTGAAAAATATTAGAAAGGATATAGAAGAACTGAAAAATGTCTCAGTTGTATAGTCATTGTAGCGAGACCTTGTTTGACAGGCACTGGAACAAGAAAGCTAAGATTATGATGGCCAGCCCATAAAATTGGAAGGCAGGTGGTAATTGCTCTGGCTCTAAAAATCGGTCTAGTTTTCTTTGTAGCTTATTATAGATATTTCTGCAAAATCATAGTATTACAGATAATTAATTAAGAATCTTGACTAATGAGCAAATATAAAGTCTCCTTCCTATAGTTAGATAATACCTACTTTTTTCAACTACAGTATGGGTCATTTAGAAAAACTGAGCAGGTAGTTGGGCACAGTGGCTCATACCTGTAATCTCAGCACTTCAGGGGACCAAGCTGGGAGAATCTCTTGAGACCAGGAGGTCAAGACCAGGCTGGGCAACAGAGTGAGACCTCATCCCTACAAAAAAATAATAAACCAATATTAGCCACACATGGTGGCATGCACTTGTAGTCCCAGATACTCAGGAGGCTGAGGCAGGAGGATTACTTGAGCTCAAGAGATCAAGGCTGCCATGAGCTATGATCATGCCACTGTACTCCATCCTGGGTGACAAAGCAAGACCCTATCTCTAAAAAAAAAAAAAAAGAGAGAGAGAGAGAGAAAGGAGAGAGAGAGAGAGAGAGAGAGAGAGAACTGAGCAGGTATTAGCAAAAGAAAGCCTTAATAAATTAAATTTCAAAAAGAATTATACAGGCCATAACTTTTGAACACAATATAATAAAATTATGTTTAGAAAATGTTTTAAGTTTCCATTTTAAAATTTTAATATAAACACTAAAAAATTATATGTTACTGAAGAAATCATAATTAATTTTCTTACTATTTAAAACCCAACAATAAGGAAAACAAAATATATCAAAACTTGTGTGAGATACCATAATATATTTTTTAATACAAGCCATAGATAATATTAGAAAGGAAGAAGGTCTTAAAATTAAGGAGCTAAGTGTCCCTCTTAAGAAATCAGAATGAGAGAATAAAACCATGGAGAGCAGAAGCAGAAAATAATAAAATTAAGAGCAGAGATCAACACAATAAATACAAAGATACAATTAAAAATATCAAAAACTCAAAAGTTGGAAAAAAACAAACATGACAAGATCGATCAAGAGAAGAAGATAAAAGACACAAGTTAATAATGAAAAGTGGGGTATAATTTGGGCCATAAAGACAGATAAACAAGAGATTAGAAAAGACAAAAAACGAATATAACAACTATTTGTCTGCAGCTTTGAAAACTTAGGTAAAATGGACAAATATTTTTGAAAAATATAAACAGAACTAACTCAAGAAAAAATTAATTGGATAGTTTTATAATTATTAGATAAACTAATGCAGCAATTAAAATCTTCCCACAAAGAAAACACCAGAGCCAGATGATTTTACATTCAAGTTCTACCAAACTTTAAACAAATATATTCTCTCTTAGACAGCAGAAAAAGAGAGAATGACCCAATTTCTTCAATGAAGCCAGTGTAACCTTAATCCCCAAAACAACCATTTATTTTACCAACATTTGGTAAAATTCATACTCATTCTTTTTTTTTTTTTTTAATCGAGATGGACTCTTGCTCTGTCACCCAGGCTGGCATGCAGTGCCGTGATCACAGCTCACTGCAACCTCCACCTCCCAGGTTCAAGCAACTCTTCTGTCTCAGCCTCCCAAATAGATGAGATTACAGGTGCCTGCCACCATGCCCAGCCAATTTTTGTACTTTTAGTAGAGACGGGGTTTCACCATATTGGCCAGGATGGTCTCAAACAGCTGACCTTGTGATTGTCCTGCCTCGGCCTCCCAAAGTGCTGGAATTACAGACCTGAGCCACTGCGCCCGGCCTCAACACTGTTCTTAATAAGACTCTTAGAAAATTTGAAATAAATAAACCCAATAAACAATGCACATTAAATATTTAAAGCAAAACTTACCCTATATAAAAATTGTTGGAGGCATTCTCTTCTAAGTTAGGAATGGAAAAAAAAAATTATTCTATTGCCACATTTAGGCAACAATGTATTGAAGAGTTTTGCCAGGGCAATAAAACCAGAAAAAATAAAAAGATACATAAAAACTTTTTAAGTTGATAAAAAGCTGTCAATACTTGCAGATGATAATGCTTTTTTACTTACAAAACCGAAAGGACCTACCTGTACATGATTAGAAATAATAGGAGAGTTTGCTGGGTACGTTGGCTGACACTTGTAATCCCAGCACTCTGGGAGGCCAAGGAGGGTGGATCACCTGAGGTCAGGAGTTCGAGACTAGACTGGCCAACATGGTGTAACCCCATCTCTACTGAAAACAGGAAAATTAGCTGGGCATGGTGGCGGGCGCCTGTAATCCCAGCTACTCAGGAGGCTGAGACAGGAGAATCGTTTGAACCCAGGAGGCAGAGGTTGCAGTGAGCCAAGATCGTACGACTGCACTTCAGCCTGGGCAACAAAGAGGGAGACTCTGTCTCAAAAAAATAAAAAAGAAAGAAAAGAAAAAAAAAATAATAGGACAGTTTGGCAAGGTAACTGGGTACAAGATCAATATAAAAATGTCAACTGCTGTTCTAAACACAACCTGAAACATAGAAAACACGAAGAAAAGACAATAAATTACAACTGTCAGAAGATGTTTCAGACCTCTATAATTTTTTCAGTTTACAGAGATATTAAAGAAAATATATATAAATACAGAAATATATTCATGAGTAGACTACTTACATGTTATCAGTTCTCCCCAATCAATCTATTGATTCAAATGGATTCAATGCAATTTAAATAAAAATCCCACCTAGGGGATTGTTAAATGAATTTTAATAGGATGATTTTAAAATATATATGAAAGAGTTAAGGGCTAAAAGTACTCTTACAAGGATACTTCTGAAAAAGAACAAGAATAAGGAACTTGCCTTACCAAACATCACCTCACTATGAAGCTATAGTAATTAGGTCAGTCGGGTATTGATGCAAGGACAGCCACATTGACCAATGGAATAGAAAAGAGAGCTCAGAAACAAACGAATGCATGTAAATAACTTTATGATGTGACAGAGGCACCATGTCCTATCAGAATGGAAAAGAGAAACTATTGGAGGATATAGGATACATGTACCAAAGTACCCATTACAGCAATGTTCTCATGGCAAAAACAATTAGAAACAACCCAAATGCCTGTCAAAGGGAGAGTAAATGCAGTGTTACATATTCTCACACTTGTATATTATACAGCAGTTATAAAAGAAATGTAGAGAAATGTAACAATATGTATTAATCTTGAAAATGTAAAGTTAAGTAAAAGAAGTAAATCTCAAAGGATTACATACAGTATAATATCTTTTTGGTAAAAATAAAAACAACTAAAGTGAATATGTTTGCATTTACACACAATTATATATAATATATACATACTGTATAATATCTATACACAATGTGTTACATAGAGAAGCAATAAAACTTTATAATAAAGGAAGCAAGTGAACCAACACAGGATCTCAGACATTGGTTGCCTTGTGAGAGGGAACAAGGAAGCAGAAGGATGGGTTGGTTTTTGGTGGGTTGGGGAGAATCTCATTGTTAGACATAGGTTATGGTCAAGGTCTTAGCTTTTGTTTTAGATGGTGTTTTCGAGAATACTTGCTGCATTTTTAAAAATAATTAAGGATAAGTAAATAAAAGTCACCAATAATGGACCAATAATTAGTGCATATCAGGATTATAATTAATCCAAGTCTATGCAATCTGAGATCCAATAAAATAAAACAATAAAATAAAGGGTAGACCATTGTAGAAATACAAGGCCATGTTAGTAGTACTAATCCTGTTGCAGTTTTTCTTTAGAGACTTCCTTGGTCCCAGCGTCAGGATGGGGTGCCATGGTTATTTGCTTGTGTCCCCATCCAGTTCTTGTGGAAGCATTTTCAACAGGATAGTGAGCCATTCCTCTGGTCAAAGCAACAGTAACATCAGCTCCTCAGACTTCACAAAATGACAGAGCCCCACTCATTCCCAGATCAGGGCTCCACATTGATCCTATTATTTTCCAGGCCCTGGGGTCACTTTCTAGCCCTTCTCTTGACCCAGGAACTTCTTATCATTCTCCTTCATCAAGTCAGTTAAACATCTCTGCATGTCAGTTGCACCTGCATTGGTCACTGGTTTTGTTTCCAGTGGTTCATTCCATGGATGGAGGACTCAGTTTCCCCAGCAGTCACAACTTAATGAACATCGCAAATGAGTTAAACTGGCTAGATATCACTCAAGAACAAAATTGACAGTCATGGTCTGACTTATCCACTATTCCCCTTTCAGTCAGTGATGTCCATGTGTATTTGTTCATTCTCACACTACTATAAAGAACTACCTGAGACTGGGTAATTTATGGAGAAAAAAGGTTTAATTGACTCACAGTTCTGAAGACTGTTCGAAAGTCTTCAGGAAACTTACAATCATGGCAGAAGGGTTAAAGGATGTCCTACCACAGTGGAGCAGAAGAAAGAGAGCAAAGGGGGAAGTGCTATGCACTTTAAAAAAACCAATCTTATGAAAACTCACTCACTATCATGAGAACAGCAAGAGGGAAATCTGCCCCCATGATCCAATCATCTCGCACCAGGTTCCTTCCCCAACATTGGGAATTACAATTTGACATGAGATTTGAGTGAGGACACAAAGGCAAAACATATTACTCAGTGTCTGGTCCCCCCCAAATCTCGTGTTCTTCTCACATTTCAAAACAAAATCATGCCTTCCCAACAGATCCTCAAAGTCTTAACTCATTCTAGCATTAACTCAAAAGTCCAAGTCCAAAGTCTCATCTGAGACACGGTAAGTTCCTTCTCCCTATGAGTTTGTAAAATCACAAACAAGTTAGTTACTTCCAAGACACAATGAGGGCACAGGCATTGGTTAATGCCCCCATTCCAAAAGGGAGCAACTGGCCAAAATAAAGGGACTACAGGCTCCATAGAAGTCCAAAAATCATCAGGGCAGTCATTAAATCTTAAAGTTAAAAAATAATTTCCTTTAACTCCATGTCACACATCCAGGCCACACTGATGCAAGGGGTGGATTCCCAACACCTTGAGCTGCTCCAGCCCTGTGGCTCTGCAGAGTAAAGCCCCTGCAGAGTGCCTGCAGTTTTTCCAGGTGGATGGTGCAAGCTGTCAATGGATCTGCCATTCTGGGGTCTAGAAGATGGTGGCTCTCTTCTCACAGCTATACTAGGCAGTGCCCCAGTGGGGGACTCTGTGTGGGGACTCCAACCCCACATTTCCCTTCCTCATTGCAATAGTAGATGTTCATGAGGGCTCTGCTCCTGCAGCAGACTTCTGCCTGGACATCCAGGCATTTCCACACATTCTCTGAAATCTAGGCAGAGGCTCCCAAACCTCAACTCAAGCCTTCTGCATACCCACAGGCCCAACACTACATGAAAGCCACCAAGGCTTGGAGCTTACACCCTCTGAAGCAGTGAACTGAGCTATACCTTGGCCCATTTTAGCCACAGCTGGAATTGGAGTGACTGGAATGCAGGGCACCATGTCCAGAGGCTGCACAGGGCAGCAGGACCTTGGGCCTGGCCCATGAGACCATTTTCCCCTCCTAGGCCTCCAGGCCTGTGATGGGAGGGGCTGCGCCCAAGGTCCCTGAAAAGCCCTGGAGGCATTTTCCACATTGTCTTGGCTATGAACATTTAGCTTTTCTTTATTTATGCAAATTTCTGCAGCCTTGAATTCCTCCTGAGAACATTTTTGTTGTTGTTGTTTGTCTTATCACATGGTCAGACTGCAAATTTTCCAAATATAAGTTCTAGTTTCAGGTAATTTATTTGTTTATGCAAATGAGCATAGGCTTTTAGATGCAGCCAGGCCACATCTTGAACAGTTTGCTGCTTAGAAATTTCTTCTGCCAAATACCTTAAATTATCTCTCTCATGTTTAAAGTTTCACAGATCCCTAGAGCAGGGCACAACACTACCAGTTTGTTTGCTAAAGCATAGCAAGAGTGACCTTTATTCCAATTCCCAGTAAGTTCTTCATCTCCATTTGAGACCATCTCAGCCTGGACTTCACTGTCTATATCACTATGAGCATTTTGGTCACAACCATTTGACAAGTCTCTAGGAAGTTCCAAACTTTCCCTCATCTTCTTGTCTTTTTCTGAGCCCTCCAAACTGTTCCAACCTCTACCCATTACCCAGTTTCAAAGCCACTTTCATATTTTCAGGTATCTTTATAGCAATGCCCTGCTTCTCTAGTACCAATATTCTATATAGTCCATTCTCACTGGAAGCCTGACTGAAAGGTCTCAGGAAACTTACAATCATGGCAGAAGGGTGAACAGGAACCAAGCATCTCTTACTATAGCAGAGCAGGTGAGAGAGAGAGCAAGGCAGAAAGTGCTACACATTTTTAAATGACCAGTTCTCATGAGAACTCACTATCATGAGAACAGCAAGGGAAAAATCTGCCCCCATGATCTAATCACCTCCCATCATATCCCTCCCCCAACACTGGGAATTACTATTCGACATGAAATTTGGGTGGAAACACAGATCCAAATCATATCCCCACATAATCTTGCCCTGGTGTAAGAGACACCATATGCAATGAATGTGCAGATTAGAAAAGGAGTCAGACTAGGAAAACCTCCCATGCATTGATTGCTTTGTTTCCTCACTTTTATTATAGCTTACCCATCCTTCCCTACCTCCAGAGGTATGATTTTGAAAACTAAATCCAAAGAAAGCCAAAAGCTAATGGTGGCTCCCACAGATGGTTGTTTCTCAAAGGGTTTACAAAACCTGATTGATTATCAGAGCCATCTGAGGAGAGCTTTCAATGTGGAACAGTGGTTCTCAAGGGGTGGTCCCTGGACCAGCAGTATCAGCATCACCTGGGAGCTTGTTATGAATGCACATTCTCAGATGACACCTCAGACTCACTGAATCAGAAACTCTGGGGTTGAGTCCAGCCATCTGTAGTTTTATAGGTGATTTTAAAGGAAGGTAAAAATTGAGAGACCCTGAGAGCATCTCAAGTCCTGCTACTGAAGAGTTGGGAGTTCTAGAGGGGCCCATGTTTCAGAATGTTAACAAGATCCCCCTGGTAGATGCTAAAGACTACCAGATGGCTCTCAAGAGCCTGAAGCCATTTGTCTTTCTTTCTAGGAATATAAATGACAAATACACCACTAACTGATGAGGATCTCTCCTCCTACCCTGCTCTATTTTCTGCCTTGTTGATCTCACTCTGGACTCAAGGCAGTTGAATCTGTTCCCCAAAAGTCTATTTCTGTGTGATGTTCTGGTGTTAACAGAGGATTGCACATAGTTTCTTGGTGGGAAAAAAAATGAATCAAATTTCTGCTTTTTCAGCCTAAATTATATATTCTTTTTAGACACTATTTTCCAATTATCAAAAACAAGCTTCGCACAATTGTTCCAGATTTCTCACTTGTGTCGACAGAGATTTCATGAAGATATTTACAAAAGCTTTGAGAAAAATTAAGGCCATAGCAACCTGGTCCAGGGAATACAACTTGGGGTTGGCCACAGGCCATGGGAGCCCTGGTGCACATGTGGAGATCAAGGTTCCTCTGAGTAAGACTGCTTGCCTCAAACCCACATCCCATGCCCCTGCCCTGTCTGTCTCAGTCTTGAAAGCTACAGAAATAACACTACATCTTCAGACTAAGATTTGGTCTTTTGGTCTTAGAACTCTCCCTACAACAACCCCTCTGCCTTTTCTTTTTTTATTGTAGTAAAATATACATGATGTAAAATTTATCATTTTATCTATTTATTTATTTATTTTTACACAGGGTCTCACTCTCTTGACCAGACTGGAGTGCTGTGGTGCAAGCTCAGCTCACTGCAGCCTCGACTTCCCTGGACTCAGGTGATCTTCCCATCTTACCCTCCTGAGCAGCTGGGACTATGGGCATCTGCCACCATGCCCGGCTAATTTTTATATTTCTCACAGAGACAGGGTTTCACTATGTTGCCTAGTTGGTCTCAAACTCCTGGGCTCAAAAGATCTGCCCTCCTAAATTTACCATTTTAACCAGTTTTAAGTTTACAGTTCAATGGCATTAAGCACATTCATATTGTTATGCAACCATCCCAACCATCTATCTTCAGAATTTTTTATCCCAAACTGACATTCTGGACCCATTAATCACTCATTATCCCCTCCTCCCAGCTCCTGGCAAGCCCTAGATTACTTTCCTTCTATATGAACTTGACTATTCTGGATATCTCTTATAAGAAGAATCATACATGCCAGGCACAGTAGCTCATGCCTGTAATCCCAGCATTTTGGGAGGCCTAGGCAGGTGGGTCACTTGAAGTTAGGAGTTCAAGACCCACCTGGCCAACATGGTAAAACACTGTCTCTACTAAAAATACAAAAATTAGCTGGGCATGGTGGCGGATGTCTGTAATCTCAGCTACTTGAGAGGTTGAGGCAGGAGAATCGCTTGAACCAGGGAGGCGAAGGTTGCAGTGAGCGGAGATAGTGCCGCTACATTCCAGCCTAGGAAACAGAGCAAGACTCTGTCTCAAAAAAAAAAAAAAAAGAAAGAAAGAAAGAATTATCATACAATGTTTGCCCTTATGTGTTTGGCTTACTTTACTCATTTAGCATAATGTTCCTAAGGCTGATAGAAGTTGTAGCATCTATCAGAATTTTGTTCTTTCTTAAGGCTGAAAAATATTCCATGGCATATACATACAACATTTTTTAATCCTTTTATTTTGATAGACATATGAGTTATTTTCACTTTTTTTCTATTGTAAATAATACTGCTATGAACATGGGTGTAAAAGTATCTGTTCAACTACCTTCTTTCAGTTCTTTGGAGGTATATATGTAGAAGTGGGACTTCTGAATCATGTGGTAATTCTATGTTACTTTTTGAGGAACTGCTAGACTATTTTCCACAGTGCTGCACCATTTGACATTCCTGCCAGCAAGGCACAAGGGTTCCAATTTGTCCACATCCATGTCCACATCCATCTTGGGGAATTTGTAAAAGGTGTTTACTACCCGGCAACAACATAAGGAAGAAACAGTGTCTTGCTCATGTCTGTCATGCTAGCAATGAGTACAGAGTCTCATACAGAGCAAGTTGAGTGAATATTTTGCAGATTGACATGGATTGAGGGAAATAACACCCATTTAGTCTTTCTTTCATTAAATCCCTAGAAATCCCCGCCCATGGGGTCGCCCTACTTTTTGTATTCCCACAGTAATTTACACTTCTCTAAAACTGCACATCACATTTTACTTTACTCAATTTTCAGAGTCATGGGACTTCCATCTTATTTTTCTCTAAGACTATGAGTCTCTTTAGGGGAGAATCTGAAGATAGACTCTCCTTGAGCTGTTCACATCTTTCCCATTCTTCAGGACTTAAGTCTTCTTTCCCCAGAATACCTTTTTTAACCATTGCACTCAGAGAACTTTTGCCCGACAGAGTAATAGTTTTTATTTAATTGGCCTGATCATTGACAGCCTCAATCAATATCAAATGACTCAATGAATCAAAAACTAAAGGAAAAAATGAGCAAACAAATAACCCATTTAACATAAATTATTCTCTACGTTAACACAAGTTACTGACTACCCACCATGTGCTAGGTGCTTGGGAATATCAGAGGAATAACACACCATCCTTGCCCTTCAGAAAAACATCTAATATTTATTTATCTCATTAATAGGAGGCTGTGCAGGTAACCATAAGAGTGCAAAGATACCAGACAGTGTCCTAAATAAGGGAATAAGATGCAAAGTGTATAAAAGTCTTCATGGAGTAGATACTTTTTGAGATGAATCTTTAAAAAGTAGAATTTTCTAAATATACAAAACAGAGACTTTGCATTCCAAGCAAAAGGAATGGGAGGAGGAAAATACAAAACCATAAAATAGGCTGACCTTGTTAGAAGCCTACAAGTGGGGCAGCCTTGTTGAAGTGGAGAGGTGGAGAGTGAAAAGCATGTGTGGCGAGCTGTGACTTCCTTATCCAGACACATCTCATCTGGCTGATACACATACCCATATCCCTGTCACATTGGTCACTGTGTTCACCAAACATGCAATGTTTGCCCCTGCCTCTGTTTGTGTCAACCCCACCTTCCTACTTGGAATACTTCCTACTTGGAATACTTCCTACTTGGAATACAGTAGAATACTTCCTACTTGGAATACCCCACCTTCCTACTTGGAATACTTCCTACTTGGAATACAGAGTCAAAAGAGATTCTGAAGATTATGGAAACTACTTTGATTTGCTCTGCGTTTGAGTTATCAGTGTTATGACTAGAGATTCATACAATGCTGAAGAGACAAAGAAATATTCTAACACTTCCATTCAAGATGGTAGACTGAGCATATACACTACCTTCAGCTCCTTCCAGAAATTCCAGTAATGTATCAATAAACTGACTTTTTTACAAGAACAACAACAATTGGTGAAAAGGACAATTGCAACAAAATTTTGGCAGCTCTGGAGCAGGAGGATCAGTGGATTAGTGACTTGGCTAAGTCCAGAAAACTGTATCCTAAGCCAGTGATGGAGAAAGCTTCCAGAAACAGAAGAAATCTCAAAAGGTTCTGGAATTTGTGGCTCTATGTACATCTAAAAGTGAAGATACAGGTGAAGTTAAAAACAGGAGGATCAATTAAAATTATATTTGATGCTGTAAAAGATTTCTTCCTTCACTTCGACAGAAGAATAAAGACTTATTCTTTGTTGATTGCAAAACAGAGGCTCCCTTGGCATATGAAGAGAAGTATAGCTGAGAATAAGTGGAAGTTGAACCCCCACCCCTAACCCTACCACCATTCAGCTGTCTTCTCTCACTCAGCCTCAGAAAGGGAAGCCAAACTTACAAAGCTTAGCAGGAATTTGGAAGAGTCTCCTTTGGGGAAGCTGACCAGCCCAATAATAAACCTAGAGGCACTGACATGAAGGGTTCCTGCAACATAAAACTCAACAAGAGTTGCACTCTAAGAGCAACCTGAGTTGATAAGCCTTATACTCCCCATACAAACACCAACAGCTACCAATGAACCTTTTGGTGCCCCATTCTTAAAAATAAATGGAGAGCTCAGTGTCACTACTGTCTTGTACATTTCAGCTTTGATGAACTTGCAACATTTTGATCAGCTGTAGCCTCCTTCTGGCCTGATCAGATTTGCATAGCAAAGAAACATTTCAGCCACCAACTAGTCAGTACATACAGGCAGTGTCAATGTGATGAAATCAATAGGCAGAAGCCATTTTTGCATTTGAGGTCGGAGTTAATACTCTCTGTATCTTTTTTTCTTTTTTTTTTTAATTTTGACACAGAGTCTCGCTCTGTCACCAGGCTGGAGTCCAGTGGCACGATCTTGGCTCACTGCAATATCCACCTCCCAGGTTCAGGCAATTCTCCTGCCTCAGCCCCCCAAGTAGCTGAGACTACAGGCATACACCACCACGCCCAGCTAATTTTTGTATTTTTAGTAAAGATGGAGTTTCACCATGTTGACCAGGATGGTCTAGATCTCTTGACCTCAAGTGATCCACCCGCCTCAGCCCCCAAAGCGCTGGGATTACAGGCATAAGCCACCACACCCGGTTGACCCTCTGTATCTTAATGAGAATGGTGGTCTGAGAAGTCACAGAGCTGTAGTCTAGAAGCTGTGCTTTTGTGCAATCTCTAAAACAATATTTAACCTTTTTTATTTTTTTTAAATGTTTATTGCTACATAGTATTTTAGATATTCATGGGGTACATGTGATATTTTGTTAGATAGAATGCATGCATAATGATCAGGTCAAGGTATTTAGGGTATGCATTACATTGATTATTTATAATTTCTAGATATTGGGAACATTTCAAGTTCTTTCCTCTAAGAGCTACTTGAACTGTACAATTCTTTGTTGTTAACTATAGATACCCTACTCTGCTATCAAACATTAGAACTTATACCTTCTATCTGTCTGTATGTTTGTGCCCATTGGCCAACCTCTCTTTATTCCCCCTCTCACCCACACGCCCTTTGCAGCCTCTGGTATCCATCATTCTATTCTCTACCTTCATGAGATCAAGTTTTCTAGTTCCCACATATGAATGATAACGTGTGAAATTTGTCTTTCTATGTCTGGCTTATTCCACTTACCACAATGACCTCAAGTTCCTGTAAATGACAGGATTTCATTCTTTTTTATGCTCAAATAATATTTCATTGTGTATATATGTCATTTTTTCTTTAGTAATTCATCCATTGATGGACATTCAGATTGATTCATATTTTTGTTATTGCGTATAGTCCTACAATAAACATGCAAGTGCAGACATCCCTTTGGTATGCTGATTTATTTTCCTTTGGAAATCCCAGCAGTGGTATTGCTGCATCATTTGGCAGTTCTACTTTTAGTTTTTGAGAAATCCTTATTTTGTTTTCCATAATGGTTGTACTAATTTATATTCCCACCAACAGTGCATAGGAGATCCCTTTTCTCTGTATCCTCATCAAAATCTGTTTTTTTCTCATTAGTAATAGCCATTCTAACTAGAGTAAGATGATATCTCATTGTGGTTTTGATTTGCATTCCCTGATAATGATGTTGAGAATTATTTCATATACAAGTTAGTCATTTGTATGTCTTCTTTTGAAAAGTGTCTATTCATGTCCTTTGCCCACTTTTTAATGGAATTACTTGTTTTTATACTATTGAGTGGTAAATGTATTCTAGATATTAGTCTCTTGTCAGGTGAATGGTTTGCATATATTTTCTCCCATTCAACAAGTTTTTCATCATTCTACTCATTGTTTTCTTTGTTGCAAAGAAGCGTTTTAATTTAATATAGTTCCATTTGCCTATCTTTGTTTTTATTGTCTGTGCTTTCAAGGTCTTAGTCATAAAATCTTTGCCTAAACCAATGTCCTGAACTGTTTTCTGTATGTCCTCTTCTAGTAGTTTTATAGTTTCAGATCTTACTTTTAAGTCTTTAATCCATCTTTAGTTGATTTTTGTTTATGGTGAGAGATAGGGATCCAGTCTCATTCTTCTGCATATGGACATTCAATTTTTCCAGAGCCATTATTGAAGAGTATGTCTTTTCCCCAGTATATGTTCTTGACACCTTTATCAAAAATTAGTCGGCTATAGACGCATGGAATTATTTCTGGATTCTCTATTCTGTTCCATTGATCTGTGTGTCTGTTTTTTATACCAATACCTTTCTGTTTTGCCTTGTAGTATATTTTGAATAGTGTGATGCCTCCAGCTTTGTTCTCTTTTGCTCAGAATTGCTTTGGCTATTTGAGCACTTTTTTTATTCCATACATACCTTAGGATTATTTTTTCGATTTCATGTAAAAAATGGCATTGGTATTTTGATAGGAATTCCATTGAATCTGTAGATTGCTTTGGGCAGTATGGCCATTTTAATAATATTAATTCTTCTGATACACGAGCATGGGATGTCTTTTTATTTACTTATGTCCTCTACAATTTCTTTCATTAGCGTTTTGTTGTTTTTCATGTATAGATCTTTTACACCCTTGGTTAAATTTATTCCTAATCATTTTATTTTATTTTTGTAGCTATTTTAAATGGGATTGCCCTCGTCATTCCTTTCTCAGTTAGTTCAGTATGAATGTACAGAAATGCTACTGATTTTTGTATGTTGATTTGTATCCTGCAAACTTACCGAATTTATTTATCAAACCTAAGAGTTGTTTGGTGGAGTGTTTAGTTTTTTTCTAGCTGTAGGATCATATCATCAACAAAGAGGTACAATTTGATCACTTTTCCAATTTGGATGCTTGCCTTTTATTTCTTTCTCTTGCCTGATTGCTCTGGCTAGGACTTCCAGTACTAGGTTGACTAGGAGTCACAAAAGTGGGCCATCCAGTATGATGCTAGCTTTGGATTTGCCATATATGGCCTTTATTATTTGTAAGTATTTTCCTTCTATGCCCCATTTGTTGACAGTTTTTATCATAAAGCAATGTTGAATTTTATCAAATGCTTTTTCTACATCTTTTGAGATAGTCATATGGTCTTTGTCCTTTATTCTGTTGATGTGACGTATCACCTTTATTTATTTCCATATGTGAACCATCCTTGCAACCTGGGAAAAATTCCACTTGATCACGGCACATATATACATATTTTTTTTATGTGCTGTTGGATTCAGTGTGCTCAATTCCTGAGAATTGTTGCATCTATGTTCATCAGAGATAATGGCCTGCATTTTTTTTCTTGTCATTGCATTCCTGTCTGGTTTAGGTATTAGGGTAATGGTGGTCTCATAGAATGAGTAAAAGGGAGAATTACATCCTCTTCGATTTTTTAGAATAGTTTGAGGAAAATTGATGTTATTTCTTCTTTGAAAGTTTGGTAGGATTTAGCAGCTAAGTCATCTGGTCTTTACTTTTAGGGGAGATTTTTTATTACAGATTCAATCTCATTATTTGTTATTGGTCTGTTCAGATTTCCTATTTATTCCTAATTCAATCTTGGTAGGTTGTATGTGTCCAGGACTTTATCTGTTTCCTTTAGGTTTTCTAGGTTGTGCACATGCATGTGTTTGTGACAGTCTCTGATCATCATTTGTATTTCTGTGATATCAACTGCAATGTCTCTATTTTTATTTCTGATTTTGTTTATTTGGGTCTTTTCTCTCTTTTTGGTTAGGCTAGCAAGTGGTTTATCAGCTTTGTTTACATTTTTAAGAAGGCAACTTTTCATTTTGTTGAACCTTTAGACTGTTTCAGTCTCTGTTTCTTTTAGTTCTGTTCTGACTTTTTGTTGTTGTTGTTGTTCCTTCTATTAATTTTGGGTTTGGTAACTTCTTGCTTTGCTAGCCTCTTCAGGTGCATTGTTGATGGTTTACTTGAAATATTTCCACTTTTTTATGTTGGCATTTATTGCCATAAACTTCTCTCTTTTTTTGCTATATCCCATACATTTTGATATGTTGTGCTGTGATTTTCGTTTGTTTCAAAAAATGTTTTTCAACATTGGTGCAAAAGTAATTGCAGTTTCAAACTGTGAATTGTAAATCATTATAACTAGGCTCAAACACATCTTTATTAAAGAAAATAGGAACCATTACAATCAACACATTTTTGCAAACGAGAAATAAGTTTGTTCCTTCCTGTAGCATAAAAATCCATGCTTCAGGATTCGATGAACTCTTGGGAAGCATTTTCTGCATCCTGCTGGTTGTGGAAGCATTTTATCTGCAAAAAGTCATTAAGCTGTTTGAAGAAGGGCTAGTTGATTGGCAAGAGGTCAGGGGAATATGGCAGATGAGGCAAAACTTTGTAGCCTAATTTGTTCAACTTTTGAAGCATTGGTTGTGTAATGTGTCATCAAGTGTTGTTGTGGAGAGTTGGGCCATTTCTGTTGACCAGTGCAGTCTGCAGGCATTGCAATTTTCAGTGCATCTCATTGATTTGCTGAGCATACTTCTCAGATGTAATGGTTTCACTGGGATTCAGAAAGCTGTAGTGGATCAGACTGGCAGCCAACCACCAAACAGGGACCATTACTTTTTCTGGTGCAAATTTGGCTTTGGGAAGTGTTTTGGAGCTTTTTCTCAGTCTAACCACTGAGTTGGTCATAGCCAGTTACTGTATAAAATCCACTTTTCATCACACATCACGACCTGATCAAGAAATGGTTCATTGTTGTTGCATAGAATAAGAGAAGATGGCACTTCAAAATAATGATTTTTTAAATCTTCAGTCAGTTAATGAGGCACCCGTTTATGGAGCTTTCGCACCTTTCCAGTTTGCTTCAAATGCTGTATGACCATAGAGTGGTTGACGTTGAGTTCTTTGGCAATGTCTCCTGTAGTTGTAAGACTACAATTGCTCTCAATCTTCTACAATTGCTCTCAATTGGTCATTGTCAATTTCCAATGGCCGCCACTATATTCTTCATCTTCAAGTCTCTCATCTCCTTTAAAAAACATATTGAACCACTACTGCACTGTATTTCATTAGAAGATACTGGGCAAAATATATTGTTAATGTTGTGAGTTGTCTCCACTGCTTTACAACCCATTTTGAACTTGAATAAGAAAATCATTCAAATTTACTTTTTGCCTAACATTATTTCCAGGGTTTAAAATAAACAGCAAGAAATAAGTCACTAGCAAAAAAACATAAAGCAAGAAGTGCCCATTAAAATGATGTGTAATACAACCACATTTATTTAGGAATGTATTCCAATATCAAATAGCAAATTCCAACAATGCAAAAATTGCAATTACTTTTACACTCACCTAATATATCTTCCTTAGTTTATTTCTTAACCCAATGGTCATTCAAGAGCATGCTGTTTAATTTCTATGTATTTGTACTTTTTCTAAAGTTCCTCTTGTATTGATGACCAGTTTTATTCCATTGTAGTCTCAGAAGATACTTGGTATGATTTTGAGTTTTTAAAATTTTGTTACGACTTGTTTGTGTTCTAACATATGGTCTATTCTGGAAAATGTTTTGTGTGTTGATGAGAATATGCATTCTGTAGCTATTGAATGAAATGTTATTTAAATGGCTTTTAGATCCATTTGATCTAATTTGCCGTTTAAATCTGAAGTTTGTTGAATTTTTGTCTAGATGATCTGCCTAATGCTGAAAGTGGGATGGTAAAGTCCTCAACTATTATTGTATTAGAATCTATCTCTCCCTTTGAATCTAATGATATTTGTTTCATATATCTGAGCACTGTAATGTTGGGTGCATCTATGTTTAGAACTGTTACATCCTTTTGCTGAATTCATCCTTTTATCATTATATAATGACCTTCTTTATCTCTTTTTACTGCTTTTTGACTTAACGTCTGTTTCATCTGATACAAATATAGCTACTCCTACTCACTTTTAGTTTCTATTTGAATGGAATATCTTTATCCTTTTATTTGCAGTATATATGTGTCTTTACAGGTGAGATGAGTTTCTTGTAGATAACACAAAGTTGGGTCATGTTTTTTAATCCATTTAGTCAGTCTATATTTTTTAAGTGCAAAGTTTAATCTGTTTACATTCAAGGTTATTACTGATATGTGAGGGCTTATTTCTGTCATTTTATTAAGTAATTTCTGGTTATTTTGTATATCTTTTGTTCCTTTCTCTTTCTCTCATATTGTTTATCATTGTGGTTTGGTAGTGTCCTGTAGTGGTAACATTTTAGTTTTTTCTCTTACTTGTTTATGAGCTTGCTCTGCCAGTGGTTTTCATATTTTCATGTCTTCATGATGGTTGGTATTGTTCTTTCACTTCCAAGTGTAGCACTCATTTAAGCATTTCTGGTAGGGTCAGTCTAGTGGTAATGATTTTCCTCAGCTTTTGCTTAGAGAATGAAAAAAACTATTTATATTTCCCTTATAAAAGATAACATTGCTGAGTATAGTATCCTGGGTCACCAGGGTTTTTTTTGTTTTGTTTTGTTTTGTTTTCCCGGCACTTTTAATATATCATCCCATCCTCTCCTGCCTATAAGACTTCTGCTGAGATATCTGCTGTTAAGTCTCATGGGGATTCCTTTATACGTTATTAGGTGATTTTCTCTTGCTGTTTGTAAAAATTTACTTTGTCTTTGACTTGACAGTTTGACCATAATATGCTATGGAGGAGACTTTTTTTAATTGTATTTATTTGAGAATCTTTGAGCCTCCTGTATCCAGATGTCTAATTTTTAAATAAACTTGGGAAGTTTTCATCTATTGTTTCATTAAATATGTTTTCTTACCCTTTCATTTTCTGTTTGCCTTCTGGGCCAAAAATTCAAATATTTGGTCATTTTATGGTGTCCCATATATCAATGTAAGCTTTGCTCATTCCTATGTCCTCATTTTTATCTGACTGGGTTATTGCAAAAAGCCTATCTTCTAGTTCTAAGGTTCTTTCTTCCATTTGATCTAGTCTATTGTTGCAGCTCTTGAATGTATTTTGCATTTAATTTAATAAATGTTTCAGTTATAGAATTTCTATTTGGTTATATTTATAATATCTGTCTCTTTGGTAAATTTCTCATTCATATCATGAATCACTTTTCTGACTTTTTTGCATTGTTCTTTAGATTTCATAAATTTCTTTTTGATTGTGATCTGTTGCTAGAGAATTCTTGTGTTCTTTTGAAGGTGTCATAGTTCCTTGCTTTTTGATGTTTCCTGTGTCCTTATGTTGATATCTGCACATCTAGCATAACAGTCTCTTCTTCTAATTTTTTAATTTGATTTTTTTAGGGGAGGACATTTTCCTGAAGCTGTATCTATGGTGTTGGTTGGGTAGGGTACTTCGGGTTTGATTCTGGGATTGTGCAGTAGTGTAGTCTCTGTATGATTTCTTTGGCTAAGAACAGCATCAGTGTTATCTGTGATTTCCTCATTGGCTTAGGGGGCAGTTGTTAGTGGAGACAGTGGTGAAGTTTTGCTGGGGACTGAGACACCATGTGGGCCAATCTTCAGGCCCCAGTGATGGCAGCAGCAGGCTGAGCATGCCTATCCTTGGGTACCAGGGTGGTGTATGCTGGCAGGTATTAGCTAGTCCAGGCAGGTTGATTATTGGCCTTCCAGGTGGCTTGCCCAGGTGTCAGGAATGGCAGTGGTGGGCTGGGCAAGTGGGTTATTGAGCCCCTGGGCAACAGGTGTGGCATGGGCAATCACGGTAGCAGTGGTGGGACAATCTTTGGGACACAAGAGATCCCTGCTGTTTTTGATGATGGCTACAATGGGTTGGATGGGCCAGTCCCATCCAGGTCTGCAGATGGCACATGCAGATGAGTGGCAACTGTGGTGGTGGTGGCAGGTTCAGGGGGTCCAACCTCAAATACCAGAAGGACTGCTCAGGTATCAACAGTGGTAGACTAGATTGAGCAATACCCGAGCCCCTGGATGGTGTGCTCAGGTACTCAAGTTTCAGTCTTTGAGGATGAACCTCCTATAGTCATGGGTCACTTAACAACAGGAATATGTTCTGATAAATGCATTATTAGATGATTTCATTGTTATGCAAACATCACACTTACACAAACCTAGGACGGTGTAGCCTACTACGAACCTAGGCTATATGGTATAGCCTATCGCTCCTAGGCTACAAACCTGGACAGCATG
The DNA here is from genome assembly GCF_049350105.2 of Macaca mulatta. Lineage (NCBI taxonomy): Eukaryota > Metazoa > Chordata > Mammalia > Primates > Cercopithecidae > Macaca > Macaca mulatta. Next base: position 108,627,641 of record NC_133418.1, read on the forward strand.
TTAAGGTACTGAGTACTGTATGCAATTATAACATTATGGTAATTATTTGTGTACCTAAACATATCTAAACATGGGGAAGGTACAGTAAAATATAGTACAAAAGGTTTTTTTCAGTGGTACACCTGTATAGGGCACTTACTGTGTACAGAGTTTGCAGGACTGAAAGTTGGTCTGGGTGAGTCAATGAGTGAGTGGTGAGTGAATGTGAAGGCCTAAGATATTACTGTATAAACTTTATAAACATGGTACACTTAGGATACATGAAATTTGTGAGAAAAATAAAGTAATTGAACAATGATGTGGTGGCTACAACATCAACAGGGAATAAGAATTTTTCAGCTCCATTATAATCTTATGGGACCACCATTATATAAGTGGTCCATCGTTGACAGAAATATCCTCACGTGGTGTGTGACTATCATTTGTAAAGCAACTGATAACTGTTGGAAGATAGCAAGTGGAGAGAACTGTTTTCCAAACTGCCCCTTACCCATCACAGTCAGCCCCTAACACAGGCCCCCACTAATTCCTTTGAGCCTGTTGACAGCAGACTCCTTAATGCTTGTGTCTATCTCTGACATCCACTGTGAGCTCTCTCCTAACATACTTACAACTCCATGGCAAGGTGAGATCAGAGCTGTCCAGAGGAGATTAGTAAAGCAGACAGGAGGACATGTTAAGCTGCCCCTGACCTCTTATCCCACTCCCACCACCCAGACCCCACCCTCTAGTTTGCTCTTGGGTGTGCAGAGGTGCTTTCTCCTCTTCCCTTCTGCTGTGCTTTCCCCAAATGACTAAGCAGACCTATTTTATCATTATTGAAAATCAAGCAAGTTGCACTCTGTGAGTGCCCTCTCTGGCTGGGGATCTTTCTCTGATGAAGCTTGGTGTGGCTGCCAAGTATGGAGAGTGCAGAAGAGGCCACAGATACTGTTTCATGAACTCAACAAGACCTAAGCTTTTGAACAGTGTGTTGCAGCACCAGAGAAGCTTCAGGTATGTAAGGAGATTCTCTTTGGCTTCTTGAAAATCCCAAGCATAGGTATTGCAAGTCAGCATGTTTCTGCAGGAAGAGTATGGGTTAGAAGGTAGGAATCCTGGGCCCCACATGGCACCAGGGATGACAAGTCCCATTTCCTTTAGATTTTAGTTTCCTCATCTATGGCATCCCATGCCTAAATGCATCTTTAAAGCTCCACTCCTTTTAGCATCCTGTGTTTCTAAGAAGAGTCTTTGAGAAAATTGAGATGTACACTGGGAATGGCCACCAGGAAGGCAGGCCAGAAGGTGTTTGCCTGATGACCCTTTGGTAATTGGCAACAATGTATTTCTCCTTTTATACTTTCCAAGAATTCTAATGGACCATCAAGTATCAAATCAGGACCATTGGAACGTCTCTAAATGAGTTATCTTTAATCTTCCTCCATTCTTAAGTCTTGCTCGTTTAAGTTCAGCTAAAATTGCATCCTACTCTGTGGTTTGTAGAAAAAGTCCACAGTGGTTTTTGTCTCCTGGTTTCAATTTAGGGTCCACTCTCCTCTAATCACTAGATGCCAGTGTGTTTTCTAATAATTCCTGTTTTGCCAGTTTCTGAGTTAACAGACTTCCTCTGCCCCTGGGTCTGAAGCTCTGCCCTGCCAGTGGCAGCTGAGACACTTCAGCCTTAATTATGAGATATCTTTCTAAGCTCTGGATGAAGCCAAAATAACAATTAGCTTCATGTAAATATTGAGCCAGGGCATTTCCTTCTCCTGTTCTGGAGAAGGTATGAGCTTGTCCTGGTAAAATGCCTGGGCATATACAAAATTTCATTTCTTCTGGATGCTTGAATCCTGAATCCTAACCAGGGTTCCTCATAAAGCACTCTCTGTGAGTCTTGTGGAGATGGGTGGGGTCGCTCTGGGGGCTGCTCCCCCCATGCCACATGTGTTGGGCACTTTGTGGTGGTGGTAGTTCTCCGGGTCAGCACCACCCCCGCTACCCATATGCCTAGTGATGCTTTGCAATACTGGCTGCCTTACAGTCTGTGGCTATGTCTACTGGGACAGTTTGCTGTGGACTCCTCAGGCTCAGTTTCATCTTGGGGATCTGCTGCCCTCCAAGGGAATCACACTGTTTGTTTATTTTGTTTGTCTGTTTGTTTGTTTGTTTTGGTAAGGCAAATACCCAGGCCATTTCCTGAATTGGTCTTTGGGCTTAATTCAATACACTCAGAAGCAATTGCCTGGGCTATCTAGATTAATCTGATTGTGTCCCCAGAGCCTTCTACTCAAAACAATCTGCTTAACGTCTGAGTTTTAAGAGTTAACCCCTAACACTGCTGACAGCCTAGCTCTCTGCTATATCAGTGTGCTCTGCACTGAGATGCAGCCACACAAAACAGCAGTGCTTATTGCTGAGAAAATCCTCAGTCATTCAGTACCGGGGTTCCTGGCCCCAATCTCCAAGACTATAGGGGCCAAATCAGGAAAAAATATTCTCAACTCTGGGTAATATCCCTGAAAGCCAATATAAGCATTCCTTTATTTTATAGGATCTTATCCCTACGGAAAACAGGGTAAAAACAAGCAAGAAATACAGTGTCCCAGGCTGGGCCCTCTGGAAGCAGAGACTGAGAGGGAGTTTGGAGAGGAAGACATTTATTAAGGATCAATCCCTGTGAAGGAGGAGGATTGGGCAGATGGAGAAGTTTAACTAATGCAGTCCCAGCCAAGTCTCCGCTATCCAGTAGAGGCTCTCTGTAGAGTGTATTATCCCTCACAACTTCCCATGTTGGAGTGAAATGGCTGGGCTTTTGTGCCCTTCTTGCCTTGCAAAGGCACCTGATACAGGCCGCCCTCAAATCAGGCACCTGTACTGACACATTACATGAAGTATCGTTCCCTGCAGCTGCAGGAGACTTTAAAATAGCTAAAGGTTGTCCATTGACCTTGGGCCTAATGACCGTCAACGAGTCTTTTCTTGAAGGATCTGGGTGGCACATCTGTACGTCTATTTCTGGGAGGGTTGTGAAAAGAAAGTTTATATCACTGATAGTCACTGCTCCTGATCTGTAACTCGTGGTTCCACTAAAGCCTCTGTTGAATGTCCAAGGATGGGTTGCAGCAAATCTTCCCTCTCCCTTAGACAAAGCATTCAAGAAGGTGGACCAGATAATGCTGCCACCCCAGATTGTGTGTCTGGTGGGCATCTGACATCTGCAAGCATGGAAACCTGGAGTGCTGCTCAGTCCCCTGGGCCTCTGGCCAGTTCCAGAACAAAGAACTTGGAGCATTTCCCCCCAGCACTAGGCTGGATGCAACTCTTAGTTCAGCTGAAGTCCCTTTGCACCTAACAGCCAATACTGCAGTGATGGAATAAGGAGATGAACTTCTCTGCTTTCATTAGATGTGACTCTTACTGTAAAATGTGGTTAGAAATGAGCACATGGACCGGGCGCTGTGGCTCACGCCTGTAATCCCAGCACTTTGGGAGGCCGAGGTGGGCAGATCACAAGGTCAGGGGATCGAGACCATGCTGGCTAACACAGTGAAACCCCGTCTCTACTAAAAATACAAAAAATTAGCCAGGCGTGGTGGCAGACGCCTGTAGTCCCAGCTACTCGGGAGGCTGAGGCAGGAGAATGGCGTGAACCCGCAAGGCGGAGCTTGCAGTGAGCTGAGATTGCACCCCTGCACTCCAGCCTGGGCGACAGAGCAAGACTACCTCTTAAAAAAAAAAAAAGAGAGAGAGAGAGAAATGAGCACATGTTCAATATCTATGAGTAGGCATTGTGTGGTATGAAATGGATGACATTCGCTTTCCTTAGACTTCTGCAAAAGTGTTTATTTTTACAAAAGGAGTTTGTCAAACTGCAAATTAGCATGCACATATCCCTTCCTGTTCTCTGCTCCCATCTGGCTTACGCACAGAAATTACACTTCTTCTCAGTTTGCCCAAACTGTTAGCACACAATTCAGCTCCCACTTGCTTGGTGTCAATTTAATATTGCATTAATTAGACAATTAGGGAGGGGCCAAAGAAGATTCCCAGCTAAAGTACTTTAAGTGGGAGTCAAGTTGATTGGAAATTGTTTTTTATTTTTTAATTTTAAAATAGTTTTGTCTTGCCTTAGCACAGAAATTTTAGTTGATTAAAGTCTTAGAAGTTACTAATGAATTGACTCAATGAGATTAAGGTATTTCCTTGGAATCAGTACTCTAAGAAAAGCATCTGACCCTCCCCATCGTTACTGTGTGCCACCTTGGAAAAAAAGAGTAATGCGTAGCTTTGTTTATAATATGCAAACAGCCAGAAGAAAAGTGAAAGATTCAGTCTGATGGATGAGGCTATAGCTCTCCTTAGTTCCAGCATGATTGCATTGGATTGTAGTCAAGGTCCGGAGAAATCTGTTACTGCAACACAGAGGTCAGGACACTAGGCTCCAGCCCCAGCATTCTGTAGCTGTAAAATCAGGGGCTGATTGTTTTTCTCTCAGTCTCAATTTCTGCACCTGGGAAAGTGGTGGTGATTACGTCAACTTTGCAGGATCATCACCAGGATCTAAAACAGAGGTTAGGTTACACTGACATGGAATATTCAGATAAAATTGCACAATCTAAAAATGGCATAGAACTTTATAAACCTAGGCAACAGGGCCTCATCTTTCTGTTTTTATTCAAATTTGGCTACTCTATTTAGTAATGATTATGAAACTATCCCGTGTGTTCTGGTACTCTCATAATATCATGAAATGTTCCCCCCGGAACAAGACTTAAAGCCAGTCTACTCTAGTAGCTTCATTTGTGAAATGCTGAAAGAATTGAAGGGGCTTAGAAATACACATGTGGCGTGTTGAGACACTACCCCAGGCCTGTGGCTCACCCACAGGGCTTTGGCCACTATGCCGGACCTTTCCCAAACCTGATCATGCTCAGGTAAACCTTGCTAAAAGGTGCTTTGCTCTGGAAATGTTTTCATGGAGATATCATGAGATTACCTAAAGTGAAAATATATACATATTACATGTGTGTATGTATATCTCTCTCTGTCTGTGTGTGTATATCTCTGTGTGTGTTATGTGTATATATGTCTGTCTTTCTGTGTCTGTGTGTGTATATCTGTGTGTGTGTATATGTGTGTGTCTCTCTCTCTCCGTGTATAGCTCTCTGTGTCTCTGTATGTCTATATGTGTGTATATATGTATGTGTGTATATATATAATGTTTCTCTGTGTGTTTGTGTATATATATATTTCTGTGTGTATATGTCTGTGTGTGTGAGTATATATGTGTATCTCTGGGTGTGTGTATGTATCTATTTCTATCTCTTTGTGTGTGTGGGTGTGTATGTGTGTGTGTATGTGTGTGTGTGTGTGTATATATATCCGTGTGTGTGTGTGTGTGTGTGTGTGTGTGTGTGTGTGTTTATCAAATTGAAGGACCTTCTGGACTGGATTTGGCCAAGGCTGCCTGCCTGAGTCTGTCTGCCAGTGGATATTTGGCCTTCTCTGGCTTGCTCTCAAACTAAGGTCTGTCGAGATTTCAAAGACAAACTTAACAAAGTTCAAGTCTGCTCTCCAGCCCTGGGTTTTCTGACAGAGATGAGTTGAGGGCTTTTCTAGTGACAGCTGACCTCAGTCTTCTATCTTAACATCAGTTCATTACCCTGGTTGAACCTGGAATGTGGGCAGGTGCGTGGCTTGCTGCATGTGCTTATGGCCAAGGAGCAGCCCAGCCTGGTAGCAGAGTGGAAGCGGGGTCTGAAACAGAAACCACGTTCCCTCAGTCAGGTGCAGGCAGGCAGGCATGACCGGCATCTATCAGAGGGTCCCTGGTAGAAATAACAAAACTTGCTTTTCCACTTCAAATTCTCACACTTAACACTGAGAACATCAGCTCTTCCCTTTCTCTGTTATAGAGACACTAATGATATGAAAACACACTGGAGAGAAAATGGTACCTGAGATTATGCCATTCTGGTCTACAACAGGAGAATGCAGAGTATGTTTTGAATAAATGAATAAGTAAATGAATTCCCTAAATGCATAATAATCAAGCCATGATTACATTTATAAGTTGAAAAGGGAAACTTCGGACCAGGAATGAATTGAATCAAGTTGTATTGTTTCAAATTTAAATGTTTTAACTTAAATGTCTGAAGGGGGTCTTACCAGAGCCCAGCATCAACTATGTAACTGCAGAAAGTCAAAAACTGGGTTGGAAATTACATGTGTTTGGTATTTATGACATATTTGGTAGTTTCTACTAGCTTACAATGGTCCCTGTAGGAACCTGCAAGAGCCCCATGGAGTAGGAATTTTGCTGCCTTCTTCATCAACCACAGGAGATCAGTTAGAAACTTTCGGTATCTGTAAAACCAACGCGGAGGAGCACCCGCATTCAGTCCACACGTGGCCTGGAGTCTCCTGCCTTTGCATCTGCATCCTGTGGCAGGTCTGGGTGCGTGGGATTTGCTCCGAGAGTCCTGCCAAGCCCTGGCAGGTGGTCAAGGCCTCGTGGGTGCTGGAATCTCTTTGCTAAGTGGCCCGCCCTCCTCTCCCACTGCCCCCAGCATATGCATCCTAGAGAAACAGAACCACTTTCCCTTTCCAGACCCAAGCATCATCAAGCCTGCGGCCCATGAATCTGGGCAAATGTAATCCCATTCTATATAAATATAGATAAAGTCCCAGCCTTCTTTTCCTAAGGACGGACATTGAGGTATATGCAGAATCCCACTATCCCAGGGGTCAGAAGTCCTGGCTGGTGGACCCAGCGCTTCCACTAGCTCCCAGAACGTCATTGGGCAAGTCACTTTCCCTTTCTGGGCTCGATGGCCCAGGCTGTAAAAAAAGAGAGGTGCTCCGAAAGGGTTACACTCTGGGATGCAAAGATGGGGGGTGGGGGAGCACATTCCTGGGGAGTGACACAATTCCAAACACGGAGATCAAAGGAGCCCCACGGAGGGAGGCCCCAACCGGGAGCTTGCAGGCCTGCGTCTGGGGGTCGGTAATTAGCTCCTGCAGCCACCTTCCTCTCCCGTGGGCTCAGGGCAGGCGGGTGGGCGAGCACTGTGGGCCCTGAGACGGGTCCTTCCTAAAGCAGAAGGAGGTGGGTGGGGGCCAGGGGGAGGGAAGAGAGAGCCCACCAGGAACTGTGACATCTGTATTGAACTTTCTGTTAGACAGATGCAAAGTTTAAACATTTTAACAAAAAGCAGTCCACTCCAGGCTTTCTCGGCACCAGTGTGAGAACTGCACTGTGCGGATACCTCTTAAAGTATTTGATGAGAGACTAAAAGGCTGACAGGCTAACACTTCACTTCCTTCCAATTAGGGGCCTTTAACATCAAAGGCCCAGGCCCCACTCAGCCGGGCTTACTTGAATGAATTAGGGAAGAGAATGAGTCCAGGAGTTGCTTCGTTCTCTCCCTCGCAGAGACGTGGGGCTCTAGGGGCTTTAATAAGATGTTTGAGGTCAAAAGGGTCAGGTCTCTGACTGGGAGCACCGGGAAACTGCCAGAGTGTTTCAATATGTGTGGTGTTTGTCATGCAATCAGCCTCTCCAAAGCCTCCCCTTGTGGGGCCCTGTCTTTCGGGGACCCTTCTGGAGATAGAGCACTCAGGCAGGCAGGCAGGAGGGGCCCCTAGGTCCCACTCTGGTGGGTGTTCGAGGCCTGGGTGCAGGAGGAGCTAGGCCTGTGGGTCTGGCTTTTTCCTGAAAGCCCCAGCCTAAGATCTAGGAGGTGAGGTGCCGAGAAGCAGCCATATTAGGTGGCATTGCATTAGCTTTGGAGGTTTATTGTGGAGACACAGGCTTCAAGAAGGCGAGAGGGATCTTCGCCACTGAGCTGGCCCTCAGCGTCCGTCAGAGAGAGAATGCAATTCCGTGGGCCATCAGGGCCAGGAGAGAACAAGAGCATTTCTTTTCATTTCACTTAACTTTATTATTACAAGAGGCCCGAATCTCCTCCACAGCAGCCCCTGCCAATGGTTTTCACTTCCTGCCTGCACATGTCAGCGTCCGGCAGCTCACTGTCCTCAGACTCTATGCGTTCCGTAGCGAGCAGCTCTCCTTGTCTGGAGGACTAAGAAGATGCCTTCCTGCAATGCCCATCGATCACACTTTGCCTTGCTTTATGCAACTGAAGGAACAGCAGGATCTCTGGAGCTAGATAGACATGGGTTCAAAACCTGGATCCACTGAAGCCTTTGCTTCCCCGGCCTAAAAACTTAGGCACATGACTTCATCTTTACCCTTCTGCTTCCTCATTGGAAAAATGCGACTTTAGCATTGACTTTTGAGAGTGAGAAAACAGTGTTTGTAAAGTACCCATCAGAGAATCTTGTACATAGCAGGGATTTAATGAAAGGCATGTATTTACGTCCTGTTCACAGCTCAGGGGGCTTCCCTTTACCCAGCTTAACTTCCCTCATCCCTGACCCCTACTTTGCTGCAGGGTGAGGAAGGCCTGGTACAGGCCACAGAGAGAGTAGCCTCTGGCCTCAGGCAGTAGAGTGACGATAGAGACCTTCCACAGTGAGGGCAGGTGAGTTGGTTCCAAGATGTTCAAATGAAGTTGAGTAAAATGGGGAAGCACATAGTAAGGAGGGAACAGCAGCAACACAGAGGAAAAGCCTGAAATGCACAAAAGATGTGCAGAGGACAGCGTGGGGGTGGGGCTTGTCCAACCCTCTAACCCACAGCCCAAGGGCTGCATGCAGCCCAGGATGGCTTGTGGCCCAATACAAATTAGTAAACTTTCTTAAAACATTATGAGATGTTTTTGTGATTTTTTTTTTAAGATCATCAGCTATCATTAGTGTTAGTGTATTTTGTGTGTGGCCCAGGACAATTCTTCTTCCAAAGTGGCCCAGGGAAGCCAAAAATTGGACACCTCTGGTCTAGATCATTGGCGAAAGGAAAGAGAGAAGGCCCTCAGCTAGGCCAGGACTCTTGGGGAAAGAGCTCTGTGCGCCATGCTAAGGCACTTCAGGAGTGTCCACTGTACCCCAGAACTGGGCTTTTGCCATCAACATGAGATGACTTTTGATCCTCAAAACAAAGCCAAAAAGTATTGTTATCCCCATAGTTTAGATGTGGATACTGAGGCTAAGAGCATTTCAGCGACTTGTCCCAGTCACAGTAAATAGTGCAATTCCCTAGAACCTAAGTTTCCTAACGTCACATCCAGATTCATGAAATGACTCATGACCTTGCTGAAAATACAAAAGCAATATAAACAGACAATAAAAATGGAGAGGGGAGGGTTCAGGGTGGGCTGCGCTATGAAGGAAAAGCTTCCTGGAAAGGTGGGCCACGCATGCAGTCTTCTGCACACGGGGCTCTCCTGGCTCTTTAAAATCATCCACCTACCCTCCAGGTCTGAGGAGCAACAGTCAGTTATGGAACACGAGTTCAGATTTCACCTCAGAAATATGCAAGGGGTCAGGCAAATCATGGAAAGTATTATTGTGTGAGTGTCAAAAAAAAGAGGTGGCTATGCTGTACAGACTAACGTTAATTAGACACCTACTGTTCGCTAGGAGTTTTTTAAAAAGCTCTGTGGGCCGGGTGTGGTGGCTCATGCCTGTAACCCCACCACTTTGGGAGGCTGAGGCAGGTGGATCACTTGAAGTCAGGAGTTTGAGACCAGCCTGGCCAACATGGTGAAACCCCCATCTCTATTAAAAATATAAAAATCTGTCAGGCGTGGTGGCGGGCGCCTGTAATCCCAGCTACTCAGGAGGCTGAAGCAGGAGAATCACTTGAACCCCGGAGACAGAGGTTGCAGTGAGTCGAAATCACTCCACTGCACTCTAGCCCGGGCAACAGAGAAAGACTCCATCTCAAAAACTAATAATTAAAAAATAAATAAAATAAAATAAAATAAAAGTTCTCTGTGTTCATTTTGATTCAGCCTTGGAGGGTTGACATCTTTGTCTCCAATGAGGAAACTGAAAGACAAAAGGTTAAGTCCCCTGTCCAAAGTCAAAGCTTTGGTCTAAAACATGGGTCTCTTTGGTCCCAGTGGAGGACTCTTTCCACCCGTTTATTTTACTCCTGAACTAAGAAGCTATGCTTTGTCTGGGATCACATCACATGGACCTTGTACCCAGTGACCTCACAGCTCCAAAGCCACAGACAGGAAACAAAGTGATATCACCTGTGCTTTCGTTTCCTGGAGCAGAAGTCAAGTGACAGGCACCAGCCCACTTGGCCACTCTGATTTCCTATTTATGCTCTGAATGAAAAGATCCTGAGGACATCTCCAGGAGCCCTGTTGTATTTCACCATTAATTAGCTGGGTCATTATTTTTAAAGCCCTGTCAATATTCCCCTGGGGCAAAGTCAGCTTTAACCCACCACATTTACATACAAATTGCAAGGCATCTCTACACCTTAGTCACTTCCACTAGGAAGAGCTACTGTGATCATTTTGTTCCTTCCTCTTTGTAGCAGCAACAAAAGAGAACTCCAACCAGAATGCATGGAGCGTGTACTATTTCCAGGACTCCTGGGTCCATGGGGAGCCAGGGTCTAGGACCCCAAAGAGCTGTAGGTGTAATTGGGGTGACAGTGATCAGGACAAAAGCAGAAAGCAGAAGAGTAAATGTAGTGAATGCTTTTCTGTGTTAGATATACACACACTAGCAGTTTCTCAGTATTGCATGAAACCACGACTGCTCCAATAAGCTAGAGCTTTCCTCTCGGGGGACCCATTAGATTGGAGCAATCAGACACCAACATGAGAGCTGGTTTCATTATTTTCTGCAGTAAGTATAAAGCACTGCAATGATATCATCACATCACCAAGCATCAAGATGTGGTTAGCTCTCCCTTTTCTTTTCCTTGGCCTTTATAGCAGCACCCACTGAGCTAGACTCAGGATCTATGCAACATGAATAGAGCAAAGATTACAAATTCAGTAGATAAGGACATTGTAAAGTCAGAAGAGAAAAAAAGTGGTTTGTGTATAAAGTACACATGTTATATGTAACTTGTTATTTCTGTTTATTATGAGCCTCAGTTCCTAATGGGGAAAAAAAGAGAAGCTGTTTTTATTTGGTAAGTCACTGTGTAGAGGGACTCGGAGAGTTAGCGATCCACATGGACTTCCTGGAGTCAATGGGGCTTGGGCCTTGAAGGTGAGGCAGGATTCTCTAGAACCTGAGCAGTGGGAAGGGCGAAGGAAGAGGGGATCACACCCTGGACAGAATGAGGTGACATGTGGGGCAGTGAGACCGGGCCGAAGTTCTCAGCAAGGGGAGTGTCTGGAGAGAGAAGCAGTGATCAGATGGTGGCCTGCCCTGAGTGCCAGGCTGCAGAGGAGCCACCTGGCTTCTAAGGGTGCACCTAGGAGCACCCCCAAAGGTGATTTTATGAGAACCTGAAATCCTCTGTGTGGTACCAAAGCCAGAGTCTTGCTCCCTGAGAGAGACCACTGGATACACTTCCCTCCAGCCAAAGCACTGATCCTGCTGGACCCCCGCACGCCTAGGGTGCCAGTCACTCGAGGCTGTGTTTACTGCTCCCACCACCTGGGACATCCCTTGTGCCTTTCAGCTTACTCCAAACCCAATCATCTTGTAAAATTTGGTTCAACTCGTTCTCTCTCCACTCTCCAAGCCTCCACTTTTCATCTGTAAAATGAGAGGAATGACCTCCCTGTTCTGTGTGGGAAAGGACTGTCCCCCACAGGAGGGAAAATGGCCTGTGCACTGGAAGGCACTATCTTCAGGGAGTAGCAGCACTGAGGAAAGAGCCAGAAAGGCCCAGACAGTCCTCTTTTCAGAACAACCTGGGAGAGTGAAATGAGCCCTCGGAGCTGCACTGTCATCATCTGGCACAGGAGGTACGGAGGCCTATGCCCAAGAGCCATCGGGAAGTCAAGCGCAGCACAATGGGCAAACGGACTCAGCTTCCTTCCCTGCCAGAGGCAGCAGCCTCTCTGTTGCTATCATTACCTTTTTTCTCTTCCCTTCCTTTACTCTGAGAACAGAGCCGAGTTCTATCTCCATTTTCCCTAACCCAGATGGGGATCTCATAGTTTTATAGATTACAGAGCTGGTCCTTGAAGAGCAGCAGCTCCCAATTTTTCCCCAATTGTGGGTGCTGACACATGATTCACTAGGTTGTTGGGTAATTACAACATGTTACTGAGTCTCTGTCCCCTCCCCACCACCCATCCCAGGTGGATGTGCTGGCCTCTATGGCAACCATCAAACAGCAAGCTCATAAAGCCAGCTCATCTTCCAGGGAACAGGGCAGCTCCAGGGGCCATATTGCAAACGTTTGACCCCAGGTACCTCCAGGTCACGGGGATTTATTAGTTGGAATCTGCAGTTCAGCAGATGACATTTTAAAAGGCGTTTTATTGCTCGTGACCTGTGTGCATTGCAGGGTAATTTTGAGGCTTTGTGTCTGCAGCAACTGTCCAACCTGAAACGCCCCCACTGTGTTGCAGCCTTGCTTGATCCACACAGGAAATCCAGGTGAGGCCACCCTACCCCCGTCCTCAGTGCCAGTGTCCAAAGTGTCAGACTCCTCTCCATCCCAAGCTGGGACCTGATGCCCAACCCAGGGACAGGGCTTTCTTGCAGAAAACCTGGCTAGAAGGAGATTCTCATCAAATCGTCCCAAATGCCAAATGTGAGGGGACTTAACCAAAGTCAGGCAGCTCATATATGATAAAGTTCACAGGGGAACCCAGGGATGGCCTTATCATCATTTCTCTTCTCCAGCTACAGCTGCAAAATCTTTCCATTTTGCTCTTTTCTTTAAAAGCAATGATCCAGAGGGCATGGCTTGAAGGGTGAGTCCTGGCTTAGCATTAGCAGTGACCCTACTGCAGAAAGTGGCCTGGAGGCCAGGCTATTAGGGAAGATGCAGAGGGAACCTGTCTCTGTATGGGGGACAGACTGACTGGGTGATCTGTGGCCTCTCAAAGCAGCAGGGTGCATTGTACACAGCAGCACAGCCTGTCTGCTGGCCAAGCAGCAGTTCCCTCTGCCCATTCCCCTGGTTAATTTCTGGCAGGCCTTGGAAAAGGAGCATGGGAGCCGCCTCCTCTCGATCACACAGTGAGACTCAGAGGCTGTCCTTCAGGCCCTCGAGTTTCCCTGGATTATGGCATCATCCCCTGTATTACAACGATCTACACTGTCTTCTGATCCTGCCCCTGACTATGACTATCTGCGGGCAGAGATTGGGAATGATTCACCCTTACCCTTTGCTACCCAAGACCTCCTCTATGTGTGGCTCATCCCCTGGTGGGACTCATAGCAAATGTTCGTTCTATGGTGGATGTACTGAGTTGAGCTCCAAATACGCCACCCTCAGGGGATGATGTCTCTTGCCTGGTGTGTGCCTCTGGCGAGTAATAGAAGTGTTGAAGAAGATGCTTCCAACCCAAAGACGTGCACTAAGGCGTGTGATCCAAATCCTGCAAGGCTTGGCCCATTCTTGGTTTCAGATTAAGATGATAAAAATCACACACACACACACACACACACACGCACAGCTATTTTGTCAAGCAGCCTCCTTGGGAGCAGAGACATGTGAACTCCTTCATTGGCTTCTCATTCAAAATCAATGAAACACATAGTTTAACCCAAAGAGGTAAAGATCTTCTCTCAAGGTTGCCAGCCGCTCCTTTTTCCCTGAGCCAACTCAATCTTGGCTCAGTTCAACAGACTCTTATTGACTGTCTAATCTGAGCCAGCAACTGATTGAGACACTCAGATGACAAAATAAAGAAGGTAAAATACCTACTTTCAGAAGTCCGTCTGTCTACCAGAACCAAAGAATAAAAAATCAGATCATCAGGGTGTAAAAGAACATTTGCTGTATGGAAAGGGGACTGCCAGTATACAGAAGCACTGAGGAAGGACTGTGAACTTGGGTGCTCATGGAGTCATCTTCCACTGGAGGTGATGCCTGGACTGTGTATCAGAATAAGTAGAAGTGGTTTTGTGAAGGAGAGCTCAGGAGGGCATCGTAGGCAGTGTTGACAGCATAAGCAAGGGTATGGAGGTGTGTACAAGGAACTTCTGACTTTTCCGTGTCGTTGGAGTGAAGAGTTTAAATTAGGGAGAGGAAGATTTAGAAAAACAGGCAGAAACTCCATCACAGAGTCTTGTATGGCAACCTAGGAAGATTCACCTCTGTGCTATAGGCAAGAGGGAGTCATTACAGGACTTCAAATATGGCAGTGAAGACTTAAGTGCCACCTGTAATCCCAGCACTTTGGGAGGCCGACGTGGGCAGATGGCTTGAGCCCAGGAATTTGACACCAGCCTGGGCATCATGGTGAAATCTTCATTTCTACAAAAAATACAAAAAGTAGTCAGGCATAGGGGTGCACCTGAAGTCCTAGCTACTGGGAAGGCTGAGGTGGAAGGATCACCTGAGGCTGTAGTGAGTCGTGATTGCACCACTGCACTTCAGCTTGGGTCACAGAGTGAGATCCTGTCTCAAAAAAATAAAAATAAATAAATAAATAATGAAAGATTTGCTTTCCCTCGAAGATCCCTTTGGTGGTCACGGCAAGGGTAGATTGCAGTCAGAGTTGGTGGAGAAACGGGGATCATTTATAGGACAGTTGTAACATACCAGAGGGAAGATAGTGAGGTCTGAATTGAGCAATGGAGATGGAGTGGAGAGAAACAGAAGGCTCTTGGGCTATCCAGGGGATTTAGGACAATCAGGCTTAGGCATGCAGTTAAGCGTGCAGAACCTGGTCTTCCTCCCTGATAAAGCTCCCCAACAAAGGACAAGCTCCTGGCCTGTGGAGCATTCAAGGCCTGTAGGTGGGCACACATGATATGCACATGCCAGTTGGAAATATGCCAGGTGGAGCCCTGTCCCTTGGACTGACTGGGCAGAACTCAGGGCATCAAGAATGAAGGGAAAGCAGCCAATATCTTGGGAGAAGAACTGCAGGATCATAAAGACCACATGTGCTGGCCTGTCAGTTACTGACTCTATAACTCCCCGGCTCTCTAAAGGGGCACTGTGGTTACGGGCACGGCAGGGTTCATTTAATTGGTAGCCTTTGAAATGTTTTTGCTCCCCAATCTTCATAAAAAGGAAATGAGGGCTGTGGTGGGTGGACGAGGTGTTGAGCTGTTCTGGCTACAAGGAAAGAGATCAGGCCTTTGATGAGCCGGGGAAATAATCAGTAGCACATGTCCACAACACACTGCTCAATTCACTCAGGACCCCAGGAATGCTAAGGGAAGTGGTGAGGAGAGGCGAGGGAGGGAAGACGTTGTCAGGTGGCTAACTGGATGGTTTGCCAGTTTCAGTGATGATCCTAAGAGCTGGTTCAAGGCAATGAGATAGGAGAGCATTTGCCCTTGAAATTGGGACGAGGCCAACATAGAGGTCCTGCCCTTACTACTGACCAGCTTTTGGGCACTGAAAGACTGTCTTTTCTCTTGGCCTGTTCACTCATCTGCTTAGATGGGGACCCTCGTGCCTAGTTCACAAGTTTTCAATGACAATCCAGTGAGGGGCAGCAGAGGATAGTGGTTAAGAAGCATAAGCCCGGGGCGAGGTGGTGAGACTGCCTCAGCTCAAATCCCGATTCCATCACTTACAGGCAGCATTACCTTGGACAAGTCACCTTACCTGCCTAAATCTCTGTCTATCCTTCTAAAACCTGGGGTTACAATAGTGCTCATATCATAGGCTGAATCTTGAGATTAAAGTAGACACCACATGTGTGTGGTGGCACCCACACAGTGCTCCCTTGTAGGGAGCATGCTTGTGAAATGAAAGAGCTGAGCACTGGATTCAAACAGGGAGGAGGCCTATTGTGCCCTGGGCCTGGACAGAACAGGAGGACAGGAGTTTACCTCCAATTCAGTGTCAAATATATTCTAGGCATAATCCACTTTTGTCATCATTTAGCTCCAGTTCCAACACTGTTATAGTCATTTTGCAAACAAGGCTAGAGGCATGAAGAAATTAAGTGACTTGACCAGGGTCGTACTCGCAAGGATTTGAACTCAGAGCCCATGCTCTTGCCCATCAGGTGGCACGCTTGGTCACGACATCGTAAGGGCTGCTGGTTCCTGTACTGGGGAGCTGACACTGAATCGTCCTTCCATTGGCCTGGCATTTACTGGGAGGCTGTGGTATGCCCAGCATGTGCCAGGGACTTCACACATCTTGTTGCATCTTCATAGCCATGTGAGCGGACTACGGTTGTCCCCATCTTACATACCATGTAAGAGATCTGAGAGGCAGCTCCCGGCTGCCTCGGGACTGCAGTTTGGACCTGGGCCTGTCCAGGCTTCCTTCCTCACCCCCGCCATGTTCCTGCCACTGCGACAGAGTGCAGCGGAAGGATGATAGCTCTGAGCGGGCTTGCTTGCATTTTCCCTCAAGGTCCTTCCACAAACCTTTTCTTTTCTGTACAAAGCAGATATTGTCATTCCTGTTATACACGAAGAAACTGAGAATGAAGTGTATTAAGCCACTTTCCAAGGTCCCAAAGCAAGCCTGCAGCACCTTGCTCAATATGCAGGGAGTAGCATTTAACTCGCAGCTTGCCCCCAGAAGGAAGGCATTTTTTGTGTCCCATCCCAGACAACCAGCTCTCGTTGAGAATTTGGGAAAGTGCCTCAAGAGGGGAAGGCCACGCGCCCCTGGCCACTAGAAGCTGCACGCGTGGCCCCTACCTATGGGCTGGCAGCGTTGGATGCGGCTTTAATTAGATCACCATGGTAACGAGCTACAGGAGAACAATAGACAGTTGTGTACTTGTGAGAATACTCAGCCTCAGACAAGGCCCTGCTAAACTGTAATTACGCTGGAGTGGAAGCGGATCTTCGTTTCTGGGAGGGAAATAAACTGCCATCCTGGTCTTGTTATCTTCCCATGTTATTCCAACATCAGGGTTCAGGATTCCAAGTGGGTTTATTTTGTCTTATTTTATTTATTTATTTATTTAGACAGAGTTTCACTCTTGTTGCTGAGGCTGGAGTGCAATGGTGCTATCTCAGCACACTGCAACCTCCACCTCCTGGGTTCAATCAATTCTCCTGCCTCAGCCTCCCAAGTAGCTGGGATTACAGGCACACCACCATGCCCCACAATGTTGTGTGTGTGTGTGTGTGTGTGTGTGTGTGTGTGTGTGTGTGTGTGTTTTTAGTAGAGATGGGGTTTCACCATGTTGGCCAGGCTGGTCTTGAACTCCTAACCTCAAATGATCCACCGGCCTTAGCCTCCCAAAGTGCTGGGATTACAGGCATGAGCCACCGTGCCTGTCCCCAAGTTGGTTTATTGTTTGAATTTATATTTTAGAAGTGGTCAAGCCCCATATAAAAATGACGATAGTTTCATCCTGGGTTCTGAGTGGTGTATTCCCAGAGGGGAGATGAGGCCAAGGTAAAGAAGGTCATAATAATCACACAGGGAGCATTTATTGAATATTAGATGTACTGGATGTTCCCTACGACTTCCCCTACTGTCACTATGAGCATCTGTGGTGGGTGTTGTGAGTCCCACTTTGCAAGGCAGGAAGTCGGCTGAGGGTCGTGCCTGGTGCCCTCGTCGCTGAGGAGCCGCTAAGGTTTGACCCCATGGACCAAAGGCATTGGCCTGAGCTCACATCGCTGTTCAGGGACAAAAGGAGATGAACCAGTTCAGCTGCCCTTCTGAGACATCGGGGTTCTTAGTTCTCCTTTTGGTGACATGTGAGGGATGCCCTTTAATCCAGTTAGTTTTGCTAGTCTGATAAGACGCAGTTCACCCTGGCCATCGGAGTCGGCGAGACCAGTAAATAACAGAAAGATCATTGAAAAATAAATTACCGACTGAAAGCAGGGAAGACGCGTCCATGGATTGCTGCTCTCCAGGCCTGCCATAAATCTGTTGTCTTTTTGACTCGGCAGTGGCCAGGGTCACAGACCATAAAGAGCTTCCACAGAAAAATTTGAAAAATCCTAGCAAGATGGGACACGCTGGAGTCATAGGAAAGGCATCTGGTTTTCTGCCTTGGCCCCGGTTGAAGGATGGAGCCCGCTGGCTGGGCCGGCAGGATAGGGTGGGCACACACGCGGGAGCCAGCTGCGGCCCTGCCCTCAGGGATTTCAGGGACACCATGTAAAGACCCCAGTCCCTGTAACATGTTCTGGTGCTTGACCCACTTTTTCAGAAAGGAACGGCATTTCCTGTCTCACTGCAGCATGAAGCTAAGATTTCCCTTTGGAAATTGGACCCTGTGACCCCAATTCATGGGACTGAGAGTGAGTCTGATTTCACATTTTAATTTTCCAGAGAACTCAGTTGTTTCCGAAGAGAGGGGAGATGGAAAGAGGTGTCAGAGAGCACTGTTCAGGGGTGAGGAGCGCTGGAAGGTGGAGATGGCAGAAGGCAAACATGGGGCGCTCCTAAAGGCAGCCCTGGCTGTGATGTGAGAGAGCAGGATGGCATGGTGGCCTCAGGGAGCCTTTGCACAGGTAACGAAGCAGGTGTCAATGCCTGTTGCCTCATTGCGTTGTGTCAATGATCAAGTGAAATGGTGCCTCCAGCCTTCTGTTCAGAAAGGTCACCGTGAGTGGATTACCTCTGTACCTGTGCTTGGAGCAGCTCCAGGGGCATGTCGCCCTGCCTCCAGATGGTGTCAGGGTCCCCTCCCCTTCCTCGCATATTTTAACAGCCAGCAGGAACACTTTAAGAATGCATGACTCACTGAGAAGGTCCAGAATCGCAAGCCATTGGCAATTTGAGCTGCAAGTGCCTTTCCAGATTGTTAGATGAGTGGCTTAAAACTCTGGGGCTGTTAACCTCACAGAGAATGTGCTGAGAGCCAAGAACCTTTTCCCCTGTGGGAAAAAGGCATCTGTGGACATAGGTCCAACCATTTGTGTACAATCTCAGAGTCTCTCCCACCCCTTGATCCCCATCCATAGACTCCCTCAGAGGACTCAGACTCCAACTGAAAAATCCTTGCCCTGGCCCAGCCTCCTCTTTTTATAGCTGGTTAAACAGAAAGAGGAAGTGACTGCCTCCAGGTCAGAGAGCCAGGGAGCCCCACGCTGCTCCGGCCCCATTCCTCCCTATCTCTCCCTGCACAAACTGCTACAACCACTTTCAGTTCCACTTAGCCTCGCTGCAATGTGTTCTCTACACAGCAAGTAAAGTAGCCCTTTACAAATACAAATCCCACCCTGCACCTCTCCCATTCAAAATCCTTGACGATTCTCCACTACTCTAGAGATTAGATCCACTGTTTTCTGTGACCCACAGGTGAGGGCACTGCATGACACGCCTTCAGAGAAGTCATTCGTGCCATGGCACCACCCTAGGAAAGACAGGGCACCCCATATACAGCCATGGCCAGGCCCTGCCTAAGAGGTCCCCCTCAGCACCCCCCTCCAGCCTCATCAGGTGCCACGCTGCCCCCGCTCCAGCTGCAGAGGTCCTCTCACGGTTCCTGTAAAGGCAGAAGTGTGTTCACATTGCAGAGCCTTTGCACACCCTTTTCCTTCTTCCTGCCACACTCTTCCTTCCTCTCTTTGCCTGGCTGCCTCCTATTCATTCTCCACTTCTCAGCTTTGTCACTTTCCCAAGAAGGACTTCCCCAGGTTGAGCTGACCTGAATCAGTCGGGGGCCAGAGAGGACCCAGGAGCCGTGATAGGTTATTCCAACCAGAGGGGATTTAATACAGGAGATGTGTGCTACAGGTATGGGAAGGCTGAAAAGGTTTTTTAAAATTAGTGCTGCATTTACTCAGAGAAGGTTGGGGGAACAAAAGGGAAGAGGTGGAGTTACCAGGACCTAGACATTCAGAGACAGGGAGTGTGTGGGGCAGGTGCTCTGACCGCCAAGCAGCTGCCACATGTCTGTGGCCAGGGCCTCCTCAAGGGTCCTGCAGAGTCAGCGCTTGAATCTTTGAGTGGACAGGGGACACTTTCATAGGCAGCACTAGCTTCTCAGAGGGCCTCCGCACACCTGGATGGCTGCTGCTCAGAGTACAGTGTAGGGCACAGCTGTGTCCAGGTTGCCACAAACCCTGAGTGGCTGGAGCTCTGCACTGCTCCTTTGAGAGGTGGAAGAATGGGAAGGGTGTCCCCTTGATCCCACCTGGGATTCTAACCTGTTGGCAAGGGATTCTGGGAAATATGGTTCTCAGACTCCCAGCCCCATCATTTCAGAGTATGGAACGGGCTTGGCTGAGAGACTCAAGTCAATGACTGGCACAGCCCACACTGCTTGGTATTTATCTATTGACCTTTGCATCCGAGTATGGGCTCTATGAAGGTTGTCCAAAACCGTGGCATATCTCCATTCTTGGCCCAAAGCCTCGACTGTCAGCACTCAATCAATGTAGACTGCACAATTGAATAGAGGGAATCAGATATTTCTGAGCCTCAGTTTCCAAATTGCAAAGTAGAGAGAAATCACACTCCACAGAATTATCATGACGATACGAAGATAACGGACGTGAGCTAGTGTGTACTGCCTGGATTTGGGTCAGGAAGGAACCTGAGAGCCTTTAATGGAGAATGTCTGGCTTCACCAGGCGCCATGTTCGAAGCTGGTTCTTAACAGTGTGTGAGGATGCTGAGGAAAGAGTGTGAAGCCCACTTACTGCCTATCTGCCTCTAAAGAATTTCAAAAGCTCCTTATGCCTATTTTTGTCCTGTGGTGCTTGAGTGACTATGTGGGTTATCGCCTGTGACAAACACTTTTATATGAGTGCTGACATTTCTGGTGTTTCCTGATAGGACGACATCACCTACAGAGCCCTGTGAAAAGAAGTCAGCAAATGCTCTGACCTCAGAGTGCTGGGGGAGAAGACAGCAGACAGAGAGAGGAAGATCTGGGCCCAGAATTCCTTGTTGGTGTCCGGAAAACTATAAACACAGTGAATTCCTTCAAACCTATCTGCAAAGCCCGCTGGGCAGTTTATGTCACAGAACGTCTCGGAGATTAGAGCATTTTGCACGCACCAAGACTCCTGATCAAAGATGTATCTAAACATGCCCCTTGGGTGTGCAACTTCTCCGGAGCCAGTTTGGGAGGCTGTTTGTCACCTGTCCTCTCCCTAGTGAGGAAAGGCCCCCCTGGACCAGACATTCGGGAGACTTGAGTTCTGGTCTCCTCTTACTGTCGACCTCAGTGAGCTTGGATGAATCCCCTCTGCATTTGTCTTGATTGGTTCTCAGCCCAATCTCTGCATTTGTTTTTTGTTTGTTTGTTTGTTTGTTTTTGAGACAGAGTTTCGATTTGTTGCCCAGGCTGGAGTGCAGTGGCGCGATCCCGGCTCACTGCAAGCTCCACCTCCCGGGTTCACACCATTCTCCTGCCTCAGCCTCCTGAGTAGCTGGGACCCCAGGCGCCCACCACAATGCCCGGCTAATTTTTTTTTGTATTTTTAGGACAGACGGAGTTTCACCATGTTAGCCAGGATGGTCTCAATCTCCTGACCTCGTGATTCACCCGCCTCGGACTCCCAAAGTGCTGGGATTACAGGCGTGAGCCACCGCGCCGGGCCCCAAGCTCTGCATTTGAATCGCCTGTGTCACTTACCGCCCAAGATCTGGTTTAATTGGTTTGCAGAGGGGAGCAGAGATGATAGAGTTTGGAAAGCTTCCCAGGTGATTGTAATGCGCATCCCGGACAAGACCACTGCTCTAGCACACCTTATTGTTCATCCATCGAATCACTTGCAGTGCTTGTTAAAGCTCAGCTGCTTGGCCACTCACCCAAAGTTTCTACTTCAATCCGTCTGCGGTGGAGCCTTAGAATCTGCCTTCCTTGTAAGTTCCCAGGTGCTGCTGAGGCTATCAGGCTGGGACCAGTTTTTGAGCAGCCCTGCTCTAATCCAGAGGTTCTCAATGGTAGAGCGGTTATTCCTCCCAGGGGACATCTGGGGGATGTCTGTTTTCACAAGTGGGAAGGGAATGCTGCTGGCATCTAGTGGGTAGAGGCCAGGGATGCTGCCAAACACTCAACAATGCACAGGACATCCCCTCAAAATAAAGAATTATTCAGGCTGAATATCAATAGTGTCTCTGCTTCTGCAATTTCAATATACAGTCAATTTTAATATGAGTTGCCTGGAGATGGTGTTAGATTACAGATTCTGATACAGTCAGCCCAGGAAGGACCTAAAGATTTTGCATTTTTATAAACTCCAACGTAATGTCCAAGGTGCCAATCTTCCAGAACTCAGTTCCTTCAGCTCTAAAGACATTCTCCCTCAGCCTGAGATAACAGTGTCATTCACTGTTCTATCGTAGAGCCTACCATAGTGTAATGGCTGACATGGGAAGCACTCCATGATATCAGGAGGACAAAAGACACTCACAATGTGTGAGCTGAATGGGCTTTGCCCAACCACCGCCACCCTTCCACCAGGGGCACTAGAGAGTCAGAATCTTGTCTAGTTCTTTATTCCTCCAAAGCTGGACACAGAGCTTGACACAGATCAGGTGTTTCCTATATGTCTTTTGTACAAAATTAGATCGATGCAGTAAGCACTAGCATTCTTGGAATTGCAGGTTATCATTTTCCAAGCTGCTGCTATTGATTCTTCCTTCAAAATGAACCCCTTTTCTGGCCACTGTGCTTTTTGTTTATGCGGTACTTTAACTTGCATTTTCTCAACTGATGCTCATCACAAAATTAGGAGGACAGCCAGGCCCAATCCCACTTGTGGACGGGAAAACTGAAGTACAACAATGTGTAGAACCTCAACTTGAGCCAAAGCCCAGCATCTCCTGTCATCTGAGGCAGCTTGCTCTGCTCCAGGCCTTCTCCACTAAGTCCTGCCTTCTCTTCACTGAGGTCACACCTTCTACCCTTTCTTCCCCATCTTTTCTGTCTTTCAGTTGCTCCCACTCTGTGCATCAGAGAGCCACCCCCTCTGTCTAACTGGCTTCCTTTCTAAGGCTTTCTGTCTAGAACACTTTGGGCGACTGAGGGCTTCCTGAAATGCCAACCAGAGGCAGAGGTTCACTTCAGTTGGTGGAGGAAAGTCAAGGTCCTCCCTGGTTTTCTGCCCCCGTCCACCTGCTCCAGCTGGTCCCATTAGGTGTTCCTAATGTAGAGGCTCTAGTCTACCAGGTGCGCTGTCTGAGATCCTTCTCACCACAAAGCAGACACATGGCTGGCACCTGCTTTGTGCCAGGCCCTGTGATAGCCTGCAAAGGGGCACAGATTTATAACCTACAGTGCTCCCCCACAATATGGTGTTTAAAAAGGAGGTTGGGTTCAGATTTCCATCTAAATCCCAACCCTTGATTCTACAACCACTAGCTGCTCCTTCTTTCTCTTTTGCTGATTTCTCATTGTTCTTCCTGGTTGCTCAATGCTAGAGAATCCAGGGCCCCATCTTCTGACCTTCTACGTTCCATCTACACTCAATCCTTAGGAAGCCTCACCAACATCCCTGTCCTACCAATGACTTAGTGATTCACAGCTGAAGCACCAACCTCTCTTCTGAACTCCAGACTGATATAGGCAAACAATTACTTAACATCATCATTTTGATGTCTAATAGAAAACATAGGAATATGTATCCAAAACAAAATTCTAGATTGCCTCCCACTGCCTCAAGCATGCCCTTCCCACAGTTATCCTCATCTCTTTTAGTGCTAATTTCCTTCCATATTTGGAGCAATCTTTGTCACCTCTCCTCTCATGAGTTTGATTCCAATTTGGCTCTATGTTTGGAATATGTGCTTCTCCGCTTCCCCACCCTGGCCCAAGCCACATCTCTCACTGGATGATTGTGTGAGCCCCTTAACTGGTCTTCCTCCTCCACCCTAACCCTCCTGCAGAGTCTCACAGAGAGTGTGATCTGAAACAAAAAGTGAGATTCCTTCACTTTGTATAGCAGGTTGAATCGTTGCCCAAAGATAAATATATGGCCACATCCTAATACCTGGACCTAGTGAACATGACCTTCTTTGGAAAAAAAGTCTTTATGGATGTAATTAAATAAAACACCTTGAGGTGAGATTATCCCAGATTTTCTGGATGGGCCCTAGATCCAAGGACAAATGTCTTTAGAAGAGACAGAAAAGAAGACAAACACACAGAAGAGAAGCTGATGTAAAGCTGGAGGAAGAGATTGGAGTTATGCAGCCACAAGTCAAAAGATTCCTGGAGCCCCAATCAATTGCAAGAGGCAAATGAAGGATTCACTCCTAGAGCCTGTGGAGGGAGCCCAGCCCTGCTGACACCTAAATTTCAGACTTCTGACCTCCAAAACTGTGAGAAAATAAATTTCTGTTGTTTTAAGCCACCGAGATTTGGCAGCCCAAGGAAACTAATATGTAGACTTCGTAAGTCAGATCACATTCACTTTCTGTTCTTAATCCCCCAGTGTTATTTCATGTCATTTTTAGTAAAATCTAAATTCCATGTCGTGGCCCATAGGACCTTGCGTGAGCTGCCGCACACTCTCCCTCTGGCTGTGTCTCCCTCCACGCTCCCTCTCATGCGTCTGCCCTAGCAGCATTGTCCTCGTTGATGCATCTTGACAACCCCAGCGTGTCCCCACCTCCGAGACTTTGCAATTCACTCTGTCTACCCAGAAGAGCTTTTCTCAGATATCCACGGCTCTCTCCCTTACTTCCCTCTGGTCTCTGTTAGAAAAGCAGAGCCCTCCGCCATAGCCTGGTATAAGTAAGACGCCCCTTCCTCACGTGCTATATCCACCATAGTCTGCATCACCAGTTAATATAAAGTGTAGTCATTATTAGTCTGCTTGTTTATCTGTCTCTTACCAATAGAATGAAAGAACCATAAAGGTAAGAAATTTGCTTTCTTCACTGTTGTCTTCCCGGTGCAAAAAAGTGCCTGGCACATCCCAGGCACTCAAAACATGTCTGCTGAATGGATGTCTCTTGCCATCTGCAAGACCATGTACACATCACTCAACCTCTCCAGCCTCAACGGTAGAACAGGGACAACAGTAACCGCAAGTGCAATGGAGTTTCCCAGCACCACACCATAATTCCCTGAATGGCTGGACTGGGTCTCTTTGATGTTCTCCCTTCAGCTTTCACAGAGGGACCCAACAGCTTTGTGAGACCAGCTCCTTTCCTTGCTCTAGGGACGCCATCCAGGCCTTGAGTTGCACCTTTTTGTTGTGTCCTCACTGTGACATCACACAGCAAAACACTTACTTTAAATTAGAGAACTAGAAAAAACTTGGCTGTGCTGGTGAGCTTCTGTGTTTTTCCTTTGAGGATAGGGAGGAACATGTAATTCACAGTTTTTGTTTCTTCTTTAGCCCCCAAGATGCCCAACCTTTAGCGACTGAGGAGGTCCTTACGAATGAACATCCATGACCCACTTTCCCCTGCTTCATCTCCACAGTGATAATTTACACGTTCTCTGCTCCCGGTGTTTTACTTCTTATTTATATTTTACTATTTTCTTGGATAGAATCCCTGCATGTAAATGGAGACTGAATAAATAGCTCAACAAACAAAATAACCAAATTCATAATCTGTGGTCAAGAGAGAGCTACCCAAACATAAATCATTATAGTACAATGAGCTGGATCCGTAGCAACCTTCCAAAAAGGGCACTGAAGGAGTCTCAGAAAAGGAAGCAACTAACTGCCCAAGTGAGTCAGGGGATGCCACAGAGAGAGAGACAGTGTGTGTGTGTGTCTGAGCCAGGACTCAAAGATTAATTGAAGTTTTTCAGACAGAGACAGTGAGGAAAGGTAAAAAGAGCCTGGAGTGTTTGGGAAATGGTACATCCTAGGTCCCTGGAGCACAGGGTACAAATGTGCACAAAGGAAGGCAGAGATAAGCAGGAGGGAGCTTGGTCTAGGTTCTGAAGCAAGTTAAGCTTCATGTCAAAGATGTTTGATTCTCTCATCTTAGAAAAATATGTGCCTGAATCAGGGAAAGAAAAAGTAATTTTATTATTTTTTTTAAAAAGAAGGCTTAGCTCTTTTTTTTCAAATATCAGGGTTATAGAGAACTTTTCTGATCATCTTGGGCTCTAAGTCAACTTCCTCATTTTGGAGATTTGAATTTCAAGGCACAGAGAGGGGATGATCATTACTCAATGTCAGGCAAAACGCTTAAAAGAGCCCCCGTCTGTTTTCTCCTAGTCCAAGATTCCTTCCCATTAGCAATAGCCTTTGTTTTCTGCTGTTGGTAACTGTCAGATCTAGGACAGAGTGACCCTTCTAAAAGATGCCTAAGTCCCTTGACCCCAGGCTGACCAGGCATCCAGGCAGAACCCGGGTGGTGAATTCGACCCTCCTCTGATTTAGCCCCTCATCATAGTGCAGTGGGATCCCCTCCTGTCTGTACCCACTCATCTCCCCAATCCTCATACCTACCTCTCTACTTCATTTCAATCTACTTTATCAAGTACAATTTAGATGCAATAAAATTATACTTTGCCATGTGTATAGTTTGATTACTTTTGGTGTTCAATGACTTTGGCTTTACACCGACCACAATCCAGAAGCAGAACATTTGCCACTCCCCAGAAACTTCCTCTTGCTCCTTGACAATCCATCTCTCCCTTTACCCTTGGCCCCAGAAAACTACTGGTGGCATTTTTTTTTTTTGCTATAAATTAATGTACTATTTTATAATTTTATATAAATGGCTTCATAGACCATGTGATATCTATATTTGCTTGACTTTTTTTACTCTGTGGAATTGTTTTGAGATTCACCCAAGTTATGTTTATAAATAGATTATTTCTTTTTATTACTGCTGATAAGTGTTCTATTGTATGGAGCTCTTCATTCACTCACTGATCAACATTTGCATTGTTTCCCATTTTCCACTATTGCAAACAAAGCTGCTTTGAATATTTGACTACGTCTTTTTGTAGACATATGCTTTTATGTCTCTTGCGGAGATAACTTGAAGAGGATGTTATAGTGTATGCTCACCTTTTATAAAAATTGCTGTTCTCCAAAATGAGTATATGACTTAGCAGTATATGAGAATTCCTATTAATTTCACATCTTTACCAACATTTGTTATTGTTAATCTTTTTCACTTTATCCAGCCTAGACAGTTTATAATGGCATCGCATTATTTTTAATTTGTAAATTTCTGGTAACTAATGAGGTTGAACATTTTGCCATGTGCTTTTTCATGAAGTGTCTTTTCTTTTGTGAAGTGTCTTTTCAAGCCTGTTGTCAATTTTTAAATTATCTAGTTTTGAAGTTCTAATAGTTCTTTGTATATTCTGCATTCAAGTCTTTTGTCAAAAACAGGCTTGCAAATATTTTCTCTGTGGTTCATGTTTTAATTTAACTGTGTCTTTTAAAGAAAACATTGTGCTTTTTTTAAAATGTTGATAAAATCAGGCTGGGCGCTGTGGCTCATGCTTATAATCCCAGGACTTTGGGAGGCCGAGGTGCTTGGACCATTTGAGGTCAGGAGTTTGAGACCAGCCTGGCCAACATGGCAAAACCCCCTCTTTGCTAAAAATACAAAAAAAAAGCCAGACACGATGGCACACACCTGTAGTCCCAGCTACTCAGGAGGCTGAGGCAGGAGAATGGCTTGAACCTGGGAGGCAGAGGTTGCAATGAGCCAAGATTGTTCCTGTGCACTCCAGTCTGGCCAACAGAGCAAGACTCCATCTCAAAATAAATAAATAAAAATAAAAAGTTGGTGAAATCTAATTTCTTTTTCTTTATGTTTTGTGCTTTTAGTGATCTAAAAAGTATTTGTCTTCTTAGATCCCAGAGTCACAAAGATTTTTTATTATGTTTCCCTTCAAAACTTTTAGTGTTAGCTCTTTCATTTAGATCAATCACCCATTTTAATTAATTTTTTTGTGTACAGTGTGGGGTAAGAGCTGATGTTTGTTTGTTCATTTGTTTCCTGTCAGAGTTGTTTCACCATCATTTGTGGAAAAGATTCCCCTTTCTCCACTGAATTGAAATTTTTGTCACAAATTAATTGGCAATATATGTGTGGGTTTATTTCAGAACTCTCTATCCTGTCTTGTGATCTGTATATATAACCTTTACTGATACTGTGATATCATGATTATTGTAACTTTATATTAAGTCACAAAATCAGGCAGGATAAATCTTAACTTTATTCTTTTTTTTAAACATTGCTTTGTCTATGCTAGGTTATTCACATTTTTATATAAATTTTAGAATCAGCTTATCAAAATCTATTTTTAAGAAAAGCCTATTAGAATTTTTATTTCAATTGTATCTATAGAGAAATTTGAGCATAATTTACATTATAACACTATTTATTCTTCTTCTGATCCATGAACATAGTATATTTCTCCATTTCAGTATTTTTAAATTTCTCTCAATAATAGCTTATGGTTTTCAATGCAAAGGATTTGGCATATCTTTTGTTAAATTTGTTTTGTTTGTTTTTTGTTTCTTTTTGGGTTTTGATGGTATTGCAAATGGAACTTTTTAAGGTTTTAAAGTGGTTTACTGCATGTATGTATTACACATAAATATAATACAGTTAATTATTATTAGTTCTAATAGCTGTTTCTTAGATTCCGTAGAGTCTAGAGCATTTTCTGTGTAAACAATTAAATTATCTGCAAATAGAGAATCTTTCACTTATTTCTTTATTTTTATTATTATTATTATTTTTTGTATTGCAATTGCTAGGATTTCCAGGACAGTTATGAATAAAAATGAGAGTGGATATGCTTAGCTTATTCCTAAGATTAGAGAAAAAGTGTTCAATACTTCACTATTAAATGTGTTGTTAGCCAGAGTTTATTCATAGATGACCTTTATCAGATCGAGGGAGTTCACTTCTAGTTTTTGCCTAACTACCTCTTCAACTCAAGGCTCCAAGGAAAAATGGTGTTTCTTATGAAAAGGATGGCTCAGGTGCTGAGCAGTGCTGAGCAATCAACTATGCAGAAGCTTTAAAAAGAAGTAAGACTTTCCTCAAGAAAAAATCCTCAGCTTTCCAGACCTGGGATGGACTCTGTCCATAAGCTACTGATTGAGCTTATCATAAATCAGGACTAATTTAGCCTGTCATAAATGATCATAAATCATTTGACCCATTATAAATCATTTTGATTGAGGATTGAGAACATCTTTAACAGGAGGTAACCTTTTGTTATGCTCTGGTTTCAGGGTCAAAATATAACTTTAAAAAATACTTTTTTTGTACCACCTAAGACCAATTAGAATGGCCGCTTTAAAAAAAAAAAAAAGAAATTAGCACGTGTTAGTAAGGGTGTAAAAGCAAATTCTTGTGCACTCTTGGTGTAAATGTACAATGGTGCAACCACTATGAAAAACAATGTCAATTTCTTGAAATATTAAAAATAGAATTACTATATGATCCAGCAATTCTATTTGCAGCAAAACACCCAAAATAATTGACAGTAGTATCTCAAAGAGGTGTTTGTATACCCATGTTCATAGCAGCATTATTCACAATAACCAAAGATAAAAATAATCCAAATGTCTATCAATGGTGAATGAATAACAAAATGTGAAACATACACACAATGAAATATTATTTAGCCTTTAAAAAGGAATAAATTCTGATATATGCCACAACCTTGATCAACCTTTAAAACATCATACTAAGTGAAACCAGCCAAAGGGCCAAATACTATATTATTCTAGTTATATGAGGTACACAGAATAGTAAAATCCATAAACACAGCAAGTGGAATGGGGATTGCCAGGGGCCAGGGGAAGGTGAAAATGGGGAATTGTCGTTTAATGAGTACAGAGTTTCAGCTTTGCAAGATGAACAGAGTTCTGGAGATTGGTTGCAAGACAATGTGAATGTATCTAACACTATTGAATTGTACACTAAGAAATGGTTAGGGTGGTTTATTTTATGTTATATATATTTTACCATAATGAAAAAAATATCATCACACACTGGGTCCTATTGTGGGGAGGGGGTGGGGAGGGGTAACATTAGGAGATATACCTAATGTAAATGATGAGTTAATGGGTGCAGCACACCAACATGGCACATGTATACATATGTAACAAACCTGCACGTTGTGCACATGTACCCTAGAACTGAAAGTATAATTTAAAAAAAAAAAATTTAAATGGTTTTTGTCTCTTGACCCAATATCTACATTCCAATCCATCCTCTACTCTCCTTCCCCCAGTCACTGTCCATTACCTTGACCCTAATTCCTTTTGTTTTGTTTTGTTTTTGTTTTTATTTTTGTTTTTGTTTTGAGACCGAGTCTCACTCTGCCTGTCGCCCAGGCTGGAGTGCAGTGGCGCGATCTCGGTTCACTGCAAGCTCCACCTCCCAGGTTCACGCCATTCTCCTGCCTCAGCCTCCCAAGTAGCTAGGACTACAGGTGCCCACAACCATGCCCGTCTAATATTTTGTATTTTTAGTAAAGACAGGGTTTCACTTTGTTAGCCAGGAATGTCTTGATCTCCCGAACTCGTGATCCACCCGCCTCGGCCTCCCAAAGTGCTGGGATTACAGGCATGAGCCACCACGCCTGGCCAGACCCTAATTTATTTTCTTTAGTTACATTGGTTCATTCTTCTATTATCTGTCAGACACATCAGAATATATGCTCCACTATGGCAACAGTCTTGTCTTTCCAGATTTAGAGAAGGGCCCAGCTTATAGAAGATACTCAATAAAATGCACTAAATAGAGCCTTGAATCCAGAAAATCTCAAAAATCAATGTGAACTCCTTTTCATAAGAATGGGGTAAGAGGACTTCTCTATCTCACTGCCACACCAGAATCGAAAACAAACAGACCTGAACTTAAATCTCAGACTCACCACTTTTGACTTCTGTGACTTCAAACCAGTCACTTTATATCCCTAAGTCTCAACTTTTCTTCCCATGAATAATGAAGATAAAAACACCTGATATCTATCATAGGATGATAATAAAATACACAAAGGCATATTTATAAGTCTTTAGTAGACTATAGTCTTTGGAGCCCAAATGACTACATTCAGCCAGTGTGTCCCAAGAGTGAAACTGGCCTCTGACTTGTGTCACAGGAGATAATAAGTTCAATTGTCCCTGCAACTAATCAGGGTATTTTGATGGAATTGGGGTGGGATAATCAATTCTGATAAATTGCTTGTATTTATTAGCAAGATGTTGTCTATGTAATCTATAAAAGGTTCATACTTCCAAAATACAATCTCTGCTCTATTTTCACTAATATGCATTGATCTCGCAAGCTGGCAGATTTAAAGAACAAGCTCCAGAGAAAGCATAATCAGAACTAGTGAGCTCATTAACGATGCCGATGTACAGACTGACATCCGAGCAGAACTTCAGTGTCTCTCCATTGTCTACAGGATCCAGTGTAAACTTTTTGGCCCGGCATTTTTTATTTATGACCATTCGTAACCTGGTTCTAACAATCTAATCTAGTTTTCTGCCCTCCCCATCCAAGACTCAAGACCCAACTCTTCACCCACTCCCTTAACACATACACAGACACAAACACACAATTTTTGGTCTGGCTGCAAGCCACTAAAGCCCATTATTGCTCTGTATTTTTTGTGTCTATGTTCTTTATTCTTTGCAAGGCATACATACCCTTTGCAAATGTATCTGCCTAATAAACACCTACTCATCCTTAAAGACCAAAATCAAATGTTCTCTCCTTTGTGAAAACTCTCAAACCTATCCATAAGAAAATTTGTTCCTTCCAATGTGTTCTCACAATCCTTTATACAGCCTCAATTGCAACACCTTTTTCATTGTTTTGTGATAAACCATTTGATTCCTTTCTTCCTTACTGACCATAGACTCCAAGAGTCTTACTCATTTTTGTATTTGATATTCTTACATTGCACCATGCCTAGACCACAGTAGACATTCAGTAAATCTTCTTTTGAAAGGAAGAATAAATAAATTATGAGTAGATAGATAGATGAATGGATGGATGGATACATGACTACTTATAGTAATGGTCTGGAGTTTCAGCGTCTTTCTTCGTGGCATCTGTGTAAACCCATTCTCAGAGACACACCTCATATCTGATGTTCGGGGACCATCTACTCTGAGAGTTTTATATCTTGGAATAACCATTGATTTTTCTTCCTTTGTTTGGCCTTTCAGTCCCAATGCTATTGGTGTTCATCAGAAGGATAAGAGGAAGAAGGGTTAGAGAGCTTTTTAAGAACTCAAAAAGTCAAAATCAGATCATTAGGGATGTAGGTATCTCCAAATTTTTCCTGGCTTCCTCTGAATAACCACGATGTTTTTAACATTAACTCTGCTATCTGTCTTGGTGACAATTCCTTTCCTGCTCATAGAAATGGAAGAAATCTGTCCCCTCTGTTCTTCGACCCCTACCACTAGGACCGGGGTTCTGGAAGGATTCTAATATTATCAGAATTGAATATGATTCTGTTTCCTATTTGGGGTAAGGAAGTAGCATGGTGAAAAGTAAATAATTCCATGTTTAGAATCTGTGACCTGAACTAGAGTCCCTGCTCTCCTGCTTAGTCACTGGACAAGGCCATAACCTGCCTCAGCCTTAGTTTTTTCCTCTGAAAATGGAGGCAATAATACCTACCCTGAAAATAAAAATATAATCATCAAAATCCAGGAAGTCAACAGAAAGACCTCACTCTAACTACAGCAAAGTTTGTGCTTAATGGGTTGGCTCTTTTCTTCTCCTCTCCGCTCCTCCAAATCACATCTTTATGCAGAATACCTTGATTTCTGCCTCTGCTTTCTGCCTCTTCATTGCCTATCACTTGAAGCCTTTTGTCTAGCCAAGCGGAGACCTTGAGAATCCATGGCCAAGGATCGGGGGAGCCTGGAGGAGTGTCAGGCAGGAGAGCACTGAGAATAGGGAGGAAGAGTCTCCAACACTCTGCAAGATATGGGGGCATGAAGGGTTACTTTATATTGTTTCATTGGTTTATTTGTTTTGAATATGTAGCCTATGTAAAGCACCTGGCACAACAGAGGTGGTCAAAAAACTGTAGCTGTGATCATCAGTGTCATCATATGAAAACAAGAGAGCATACACCTCCACAAACATAACAAGTGAGCATGTGGCAGAGCAGGAAAGGTGCTGAGATGGCAGGTGAGTATTTGAACTTTGATTTCAACAAAACATCTTTCCTGGTTTACTGTGTTCACAAACCCAACCACTCAGCAACCCTATAAGGGGGCTGGGGTGAAGCTCCCACAGACGCTCGTTATTTTAAGTTTATAAAGATCAGATATCATTGCTTATCAAGTTCCCTAATGCACACCCCAACTCACGTGCACTGCTCCCAGAAACCTTGACTCAAAGTCAGCAAGATTTGAAACACAACCAAGGCTCAGAGAGAAGAAATGTCTGGGGTTTGTACCTTTGGGGATCAAACATTCCAAACTCTCTCTCTTTCTGCTTTTGTTCTATGAAGCAGAGGAGATTTCAGCAGTTCTGCCATGAAATTCTGCCAACCTTTCAGACTTAAGTTGAGACCAATTTAAATAAATTAAGTGAAGGAAACAGAATATGTTGCTTACCTTCACTCATTTCCTTATTCACTCATTCACCTATATACACTACCTTCATTCCTATACTCTTCCATCCATTGGTCCACCTGCCTACTTAACATTTACTAAGACCCTGTTGTTTTCCAGGTATCGTAGATACAAAGATGAACAAGCCAAAATTTCTGACCTGAAAGAATTCCCATCACATTAAAACAGCAAATATTAATTTATTTTTGTATAAAATAATTATAGAGAACCAATTATGTTTCTGTTAGGACCCTAGTCTCTGTAATAGAATGCCAATTATAATAAACCTGTTATCTGACCTAATGGAACCAACACTTTAGTAAGGGAAAGAGATTTTAAAAAGTAAACCAAAAAGTAATAAATACTAGTTGTGATCTGTGCCATGAAAACAAAAACCAGGCAGAGAATAATGGAGGAGGGGTTTCTTTGGACCGGATGCTTAGCGAAGGCCTCCGTGAGAAGGTGAGTACATTTAGTCTGAGGCTTAAAGGATGAGTAGTTGCTAACATGCACAGAAAGGGAAGAAAGAGCAGGCTGTGTAGAGGGAATAACAAAATCAACAATGTCCCTGATTCAGGAAATAACTCAGTGTGTCCTAGGAATTGAAAAGCAAACAAACAAAAGGTCAAGATGTATGCAGGGTAACGAGAAAAGGGAACAGCTCATGCTGCCTCTGGTGGACAACAGTAGGGCACCTGTAATTATTCTAGGGGTCGAGAGGGGTCTGTGAAAGGTGTTAAGCAGGCTGGTGGCGTAATCGCTACTATTGTCTCATGGTGAATAGATTAGAAGGCTGCAGGGGACACCTGCTAGGATGCTACAGGAAAAGTTTCAGTGAGCGATATTATAGGCTTGGACTAGAAATGGGGGAAAGTGTGCAGATCCAAGATACATTTTGGAGCCTAAACTTGCAGGTTTCTTGCTGGATTGGATGACGTGTGCAGAAGGGGTAATGAGAAGGAGATTCAAAGATGACTTTCATAATCCTGGAATGGCCAACACGCAGATGTAGGTGTCAGGGTTCCATTTATTTAGTGGTCGGGTGGGGGAGGGTATTGAATCAATCATCCCACTGACATGCTAATTTGAGATGGCAGTGAGACAACCAAGTAAATATGAGAGCATGCAGTCAGGTGGACGAGGCTGGAGCTCAGTGAAGCCTGAGCTGAAGAGTCACGTTGGATCGGGAATCATCAACACTGATAGCCTGACCTGGGTGCAGTGACAGACGACAAGTAAGCCATTGGGGCAGAGGAGAGAACAGGGCCCAGCTGCAAAGCCCGAGGCAGAGGAAAGTTACAGAGGAAGTAGGAAGAGCCCAAGAAGGAGCTAGAAAACGAAAGCAAATGAGATGGAAGAAAGCCCAAACTGGAGGTGCTGATGGGGAAGCCAGGAGAGAAGAGGATTTCAGGAACGGGGAGAGGTCACCTGTGAGGGACAAAGGTACCAGGGCTCACCAGTTGGAAACATACAGGCTTCCCAGGGTGGTGCAAGCAAGCAGTTTCCTGTGTCTTATCACGCAGAGGTAGCTGCAATGGAAAGGGTTGGTGCCCATGTGCAGGCTAATTTACAAGCAGTGATGTATGTAGAAAAGTTTAGAGTTTCTAGGTGATGTGTGATGTGCTCCCTTAAGACAGCCGGTACTTGTCAGGCAGCATCAGTGGACGCATAGCGTCTAGAACGAGGGAGGTGATGCTCTTTCCTGCTTACTCTGTCACGTTCTGTTTCTCTGAGCTTGGAGAGGAACAATAACCACCCGGGGTTGTTGGGAGGAATGACTAGGATTGGAGGGAAGCTG
The DNA here is from genome assembly GCF_049350105.2 of Macaca mulatta. Classification (NCBI taxonomy): domain Eukaryota; kingdom Metazoa; phylum Chordata; class Mammalia; order Primates; family Cercopithecidae; genus Macaca; species Macaca mulatta. Next base: position 108,662,877 of record NC_133418.1, read on the forward strand.
TCCTGTGAGGACATGCACCACGGCAAAAATAAAGAAGTGAGAGTGTTTATCCCAAAGAAAAGACCACTTAGAAAATATAATTGGTTCCTTCAAAAAGCTTAAGGACTTTTAAAGAAAACCAATCATGTGAAAAACAAGGCAGGCACCCTGTGTAGCCCCAGAAGGTTGATGGGAGTAAATTACATAGTGAAGATATCAGCTTAATATAGGAGGACTTGTCTTAATGATCAGAGCTGCCCAACACAGGGGCTGAAAACTACAGCTGGCTGGCCAATCTGCCCTGCCACCTATTTTTGTTGGTCTAGAGAGCTAAGAACGGTTTTAATATTTTGTAATGGTTGGGAAAAAGCAAAGGAAGAAGAATATTTTACAGCACATAAAAATTATATGGAATTCAAATTTCAGTGTCCATAAGTAATGTTTTCTGAGAACACACCTACACCCATTTGCTTTCATGTTGTTTATGGCAGCTTTGCACTACAGTTGCAGAGTTGAGTACTTGTGACAGAAGCCATACTATCTGAAAAGCCTGAAATATATTTACAATCTGACCCTTTCCTGAAAGTTTGTTAACCTCTTTTCTTGGCAGTGGTTCTCAGAATCACCTGGAAGCTGGTTAAAACCCAGTTTGCTGGACCCTCCCTCAGAATTTCTAACTCAGCAGCTCTGAAGTGGGCCAAGAATTTGCACCAAGTCTCCAAAGGATGCTGGTGCCTTTGATCCAGGGACCACACTGCTCAAGAGGCACTCATCACATGAAGAGTCAACTCATCTCCATGGAGCCTGTGTTCCCTGCAAGCCCATACTCTCCCCGAGGGCAGGAACTTCAGCTCTGCTTTTTTCCACAATGGGACAATGCTGGAGACTTCCTAAGTATTTGTTGAATGAATTAATGAATCCTGTTAATTATTTTGACTTTTTGATCTTTGAGGACTTTCTAATTTCCCCTGATTGCAGGGGAAATGCTCTAGGAAAGAAGATCCAAAGGAAAGGAGAAAAGAAAACAAGAGAAGAAAAGAAGGGGGAAAAGGAAGGAGCTCTTTTCACAAAGCAAGACTTTTTAGTATTGCCTAGGGGTGTCCTTGTGCCTCTGCTTCAGTGTTCAAAGGTATATAATATTCTCTTCTGCTTTCCCAGTCAGTTTGAATGAGGGAGATTGTAGGCAGGAGGGTAGACTGCATATAACACTCCTCACTCCAAAGACCCAGCCTGTGGCATAATGATGCTTTGTGTCTCTATAATGACCTTTGGATTCTGAAGGTATTATATATGCATATCTATTTTTAATGATCTGATGTATTTCTCCCAATCTCTTTTGTAGACATTTTATTTTCTTATTAAGATTGTGTTCCACCGATAATTTTATGTCCTTTTAAATTTAACATTGGCTCAAAATATTTTTCCTATGACATTATAAATTCTATATAATAATATCCTTTTTATACAGAATATTGTCTCATGTGTACATACCATAATCTGTTTAGCTACACCCCTACTGTTAGATATCTATGTTTCTCCTGACACTCATGCTTTTCCTGGTTGTTCTGCTGTTATCTTCACTGCCATGTGAATCACTATTAGCCAATTCTCCTTCTGATTTTGAAAATTATTCTTTAGAACAGAGGTTCACAAAAAAAGGCTATCAAAAAGAAATAGAAGAAATAAAATGTTAAAGTCATAAGGGACTACCTTGCTACAACTCTGTGCAAGTAAATAAGAAAAAATAGATAAAATAGGCATTATAGAAAAAACACAACTTACCAAAAATAATACTTACAAAGACAGAAAGTTTGAACTAACCATTTTTCTTAGAGAAAATAATGAATGCTAAAGAACTCCCCTACAATAAAAACACCAACCTGAATATTTTTACACAGGAATTCTATCACATTTGCAAAAATCAAGAATCCCAACTGCTCCTGAAACTATTTTACAGCACAGAAAAGCAAAGAAAATCCTCCAGTTCTTTTCTATAAAGAATGTGTCATTAAAACCAAAAACTAACTGCATCAAAAAAAGAAGACAGATCAATCTTACTAAAGAATATCAAAGAGTGCCAGGTGCAGTGGCAGGTACCTGTTGTCCCAGCTACTCAGGAGGCTGATGTGAGAGGATCACTTGAGCCCAGAGATAGTGTGCTGTAAACGTATTTGTGAATAGCCACTGCACTCCAGTCTGGAAAACATAATGAGACCTCATATCTTCAAAAAGTATATACATATATCAAATAAAGCATTAGCAAACAGAATCTGTCAGCATAAACAAATAATTAAAAAACAAAAAACAACAGTGGTTTTCCTGGCATGTCACATCCAGGAATGCAAAGATGGTTCAACACTAGGAAATCTCTCAATAGAACCCATCATTATAGCTAAGGAGGGAAAAAAATGACACCCTTATCTTCCATTTACTAACTATATCTCAAATTCACCACTCATCTATGTAAAAATTACTCAACAAAATAAGAGCTGACAGTTAATGTTGCATGATTATATTATGATTACACACACACATACATAAATGTCAACTCAAAAGCCAGCATCCTACTTAATGATGAACTAAGAAACACTAGAAGCTTTATCTCTAAACTTAGAAACACACAAGATATCTACCATCTCTATTAGTTTTTACCACTGTTTCAGTAATTAACCAATGTAAATAGACAAAAATAATGAAACTAGAGGTTAAGAATTGAATAATAAAAATAAGACTTTATCAATTACATTGAGAACCATAAGAATCAATTTAAAACTACTGTGAACCATGAGAATTTAGTAATTAACAACTCAATATATGCAAATTAATAACCTTTATATATTAAATACAAAGACAGTTAAAAGACATGGTAAAAGAGAAATATGTTACCTAGGCACAAGCTTAAATATAAATCATCCATAAGAATAACCTTCTGAAAGATATAGAAGTAGTCACTCCAGTTTAGGTGACAGAGTGAGATTCTGTCTCAAAAAATAAAATGAAAATTAGAAAAATAAAATAAAATTGTGTGTATATATATACACCCTTTGACCCAGCAAAAGACAAAAGGGTGTTTAGAGAGAGATATATAAGTAACTCACATAGAATTTAAATAAAAAATTATGTAAGGTTGTTGAGAGCCAAGGTTTTCGGCATTAAAAAAGAGACATGATATCTAAAAACCAACAACCCAGTAATTCTAAATTTGAATTTGAAATACTAGTATACACTCATGTTATATTTCCTAGCTCTGTTCACTAGAAAGATCTAGAGAAAAATGACCAACCCAGTAGCAATGAGCACCCTACCACTCAAACTGTGGTCTCTGAATAGCATTTCTCAATGAAAGAGACCAGAACTCCTTGAAAGAATGCCTCCTCCCAGAAAAGGTACAAGATAAACCCAGAATACCATATTATACATAAAGTGCAAGCAGTTATCCCTATGATTCTGGCTAGAAGACACAGGAGCCAATCCAGTAATTTGAGCCTCTAAAAGAATATGGATAGAAACATCAAATATTCAAAAACACAGGGTTATTGTGTTAGCTTCTTATTGCTATTATCACAAATTATCACAAACTTAGTGGCTTAGCAAGCCATCAATTTATTATTGTACAGTTCTGGAGGTCAGAACTCTAAAATGGGTGTGCCTGGCATTGTTCCTTCCAGAGGACCTAGGGGAGAATTCATGTCTTTGCCTTTTCCAGCTTCTAGAGGCTGCCCACATTCCTTGGCTCATGGTTCACATCACCAAGACTTCTGCTCTGTCCTCACATCCTCTATGACTTGGAACTTTTGTCTCTCTCTTCAGCTGTCCTTTGTGATAACACTGGGCCAGCAGGAGAATCCAAGATCATCTCCTCATCTCAAGATCTTTAACTTGATCACTTCTGCAGAGTTCCTTTGCCATGTAAGGTGACATTGTTTCTGGGGATTAAGTTGTGCACATCAGGGGCTATTATTCTGGCAAGCACAGTCATCATTCTAGGTTTCTATGGAACCAACTCATTATTCTGGAAATTGGTAAATAAAAGACAGGATGAAGTATTTATCCTGCCTTTTTCTCTACAAACTCTACTTCGGGGTTGTCAAATAGTTAATGAAAGAAAGTTTCTTTTTAAATAAATAACCTAACTAATAAGTTATGAGAGGAGGAAAGATCAGAATATCACCATTATGCAACCCTAATGAAGTAATGTGTCTAACAATGGTCATCAATAACTGCTAAAACCGTTTGATGGAAAGCTCTTGGTAAACTTTATATTAATTGGCTCACCTGGATGCACTGGCCAATGTTAACATCACAAAAGGAGAGACAAGCAGGTATCATATACCCCCCATGATAGTACAACAGTACTTTTGAAGTTTTCTTACCAAAAAATCAAACCTGGGGATGAAAAGCCCCCTATTGCTAACCACCAGTCTGTAAGTAACACAGAAAAGCAGCAAAATACACAATGTGGGAAAACTACATTACAAACAACCCAGTATCTTCAACAAATAGATAGCAGGGGGAAAAAAAGGGGGGGGAAGAGGAACAGAAAGTTAAGACATTTAAGAGGCATATCAACTGAATCCAATGCATTGATCTTGTTTGAATTTTTATTGAACAAACCTGGCATAAAAAAGTATTTAGAAATAATCAGAGACTTTTGAACACTGACAGAATACCTGATGATATCAAGGAATTGTGATTTTTCTTAGGTGATAATAAGATGGTGTTTATTTTTTAAATTCCATGTCTTCTTTTTTAATCTTTTTTTCAGAGTCTCCAGCTTGCAGAAAATTCCATGTCTTTTAAGGATGTGTGCTGAAATATTTACAGAAGAAATGATATGATGTCTTAGATTTGCTTCAAAATAATCCAGTTGTGGAGAGAGGGCTAGGTATATTAAAATAAGGTTGGCCATAAATTAAGAATTGTAGAAGCTAGAGGTTGGGTACATGGGAGTTTATTATTCTCTTCTATCCTTGTATTGGCTTGAAATTTCCCGTAATGACAAGTTTTTTTTTTTTTTAAATAAACAGTATGCACACAGAAATAAAATTATTGGGTATGAGTGTTTCCAAGGCATTTAAAATGTATTGTCAATTTGCTTTCCACAAAGGCTGTAGCAATTTATAGTTCCACTAGTAGCAAATGAGAATGCTGAAGATATAATATTTTAAAGAATATATAATCACTTGGATAAATGGAGGAACACATATTTCTCAGTTGTCCATGCCTTTGGAAAGGCTAATGGCCTATTATGGGATATTATGGCCCAGTCGTGACTACACACCTGGAGGCCTTGTACCTGAACAGCAGGGAAAGAATTCAAAGAGTAAATGGAGTTCAGCATGACAGTCTTGCCAATTCAGATTTATACAAATCTAAATTACCTAAATGAGGGGTTTCTCTGTTATTCCTGACACCATTGCAGAGGATCTTTCTGAACATCTATTGAGGTATTAGTTTAACGGGAAAATCTACCATTGTATCTTCTCAGTGAAATCTGATTATCTTCAAGGGGCTTCCTCACATAAAAAAGAGCGGGGGGTGGGGAGGAATCAATGCCTGGGTTTCTCTGCCTAGCATGAAAAATAATTTTCTGCTATAGGGTAATTTTGAGCTCCTGTAATCTTCCAATTATATTTGATTGCAGTGCCTCCTTCCTGTCTCAGTATTAAAGGACGGTCAGCACTTTTCTGCAACCAAAACCGACTTTCAGATGAAGCCGCCACTTATTTCAATGGCTTGTTTATAATCAGCAGCTCTTTGAGCATATGGAGCATCCCCACCTTGGAGGAGGAGCCCACCCCAGGACCTCTTCCTGACTATTAGCCAACCTGTTAACACATCACAGGGGTTAGGGGTCTACTAGGCGAGATGAGCCTTCAGGTACTCTGTATGGACATGAAGAATAATGAGTTGGGTATCTGCCCCTAGGAGGGCACCATGCTAGTGGGAGAGTCATAGGCATAGGTGTGAAAAATCACACTCCTAGAAGGCGCCATGCCAGTGAGAGAGTTACAGGTACGTATATGAAAAGTCACATAACGATTGAGCCAGTCATTCATTCCACAGATACTAAGCATGCTGGAAGTTGGTAGCAAAGAGATGAATAAGTCAGAATCCCTGCACTTAAAGTATCCATCTTGTAAGAAAACAGAAATATGAACAAATAGTTAAAATGCCACTTGGTAAGTGTAGTGCTAGAGGAATGTGTCAAGGTTTGTAGTGAAATGAGAAGGGAATTCTGACTATTCAAGGAAACTTCCTGGAGGATGAGAAGGTTGGACTGTCTGTTTTTCAGAAGGTTGGACTTAAAAGGTGGTCAGTGAGGGGAGGTGCCCTCCAGGCAGAAAGAATTGTAGGTGGAAAGGGAGGGAGACTTGAAATCATGTGAATCTTTGAGTGGAATGGAAATTCATTTGCTCCGGAGCAAAGTTAGAGGATGGGTAGGGAAGGGACAGAAGATGAGACTGGGAAGGTAGGAAATGCTAGATACTAGAGGGCCTTGTCTGCAATGCAGAGGCATTTGTTTGTTTTTTAAACTATGCTAAAGTGTGATTTTGTACAGCTGGACAACTGAGTGATTGAAGAGTGTAGAGGTGCCCAAGGATGGCACGTTGCCTTATGTGAGAACCTAGTGTCTTGAGAGGATCAGGGAGGAATGTCATGCTGAGAGTAGCCCTGGGACATGCCAAGCCTGAGGAGAAGAGATAAAACTCCCATGCAGAATTACTTGATGCAAATCATCCATGCAGATACCCTACCACCTAGGGGCTGGAGCATGACTCCTTATTCCTTAGGAGGCAGCTGCTTCCAGTGACTTTTTTCTAAGGGTGCAGTGTGGAATGGGGGGCAGAAGTCAGAGAGAGTAATTTCACAATGAAGAAACACGACAAGCTCAGCTTCAGCCAGGGGGCCAAGGTCAACATCAACAGTCATAAATCGTGTCAATGGTAGGTAACCTTGATATGAGATGATAACATTGGCATTTTATCTCTGTGGTCTCCCTCTTGATAACCCACAACCCCAGTTTAATTATGAGAGAAAACATCAGACAAATCCTAGGAGAGGGACATTCTTCAAAATACTTGACCAGTGTTCCCGAAACTGTCAAGGTCATCAAAAACAAGGAAAGTCTTAGAAACTGTCACAGCAAGAGGAGCCTAAGAAGACATGATGGCTAAATGTAACGTGGTATCTTGGATGGGATTCTGAGACAGAAAAAAAATCATCAGGTGAAAACAAAGAAGGCTGATCGCGGTGACTCACGCCTGTAATCCCAGCACTTTGGGAGGCCGAGGCGGGTGGATCATGAGGTCAAGAGTTCGAGACCAGCCTGGCCAACACGGTGGAACCCCGTCTCTACTAAAAATACAAAATGTAGCCAGGCATGGTGGTGGGCGCCTGTAATCCCAGCTACTCAGGAGGCTGAGGCAGGAGAATCACTTGAACCCGGGAGGCAGAGGTTGTAGTGAGCTGAGATCACACCACTGCATTCCAGCCCAGGCAACAGAGCAACACACCGTCTCAAAAAAAAAATCTGACTAGAATATGGACTTTAGCTAATAATCATATGTCAACATTGGTTTATTAGTTGTAGCAAAGGTATCGTCCTCAGGCAAGATGTTAATTGTAAGGGAAACTGTGTGTGTTGTAGGAGGGACCTAGCTGTACCATCATCTCAATGTTTCTGTAAAACAAAAACTATTCTAAAAAAATAAATAATCTTTTTTTAAATAAAACCAGGCAAGTCAATCCATGGACTTAATCCCAGGAGGACCTGCAGGTAGGAGCCTCGAGATACTGGAAGGGTAGAGACGAGAGTGAGTTTGCTTGCTGGAGGGAAAGCATTTGAGAGAATAGGAGAGAAAAATATCCAGGACTAGTAAGAAGGAGAGAATCCGGGGCTAAGGGGAGACTGAAGCAAGCGTGAAACAGAGGAAGTAGCCCCGGGGCTGAGTCTTAAAGCATGGAAAGAATTCGGGTAGGCAGAAATGGAGGTAGTCCTCTTAGAAACTTAGAAAAATGCGAATGATGAAAGATCTCAAAAGGAATGTGCCATGACCAGAAGAATCCATGGCTGCATTATGCTTTAAGTGGCTTTTTTTTTAATATATACGGTGAACCAAGCTTGGGGAAAACCACTTTGGATCACAGGGGTGATGATAAGGAGGAAGAGGCTGAGTAAAAAGAGGAGATACCATTCTGCAAACTTTTTTTTTAACACATCCAGGACCTAGTTTTAAAATACAAATATTGTAAAGGAAATAATTAATGGGAACATGTTAATGGGAGGGAATAAATTCTAAAATCTCTCATGGGGTTTTCTAAACTCTAATTACCCTTCTTTCCTCTCAGGTAAAGTTTGAGAGCTTGTCAGTATTCCCTGGAAGAGGGAAATCTGTCTTGACATATAGAGGCCAAGACACAGAATTTTATAACTAAAAATTGTTTGTTGAGTGAATCAATGAAATAATAGCAATTGTCAGCAGCCCTAAGTGTAACTGCTCTTATAAAGGTTTCACAGTTGGTGATTAAATCGAAATTGATCTACTTCATTCATTCATACAAGTCTGATTCTAAATGCTACTGTGATTTTAGTATAGCCAAATATCTTTTTGAAAGCAGAGGAGAAAATAATTCATTAAAACTGCCTTATTGAAAGTCTTTTTGCTAAGAGAAATAATTTTTGCTAAAAGAAAATAATTACTACAGAAACTTATCTGTCTGAAATGATCAAATTAGTGATTGGCTTGTTTTTCACTAAGCAGGTCCACCAGAAGTTACTCCAGCCAAGAATTGGTCCCCTTTGTGGCACTGCCATCAGATCTTTAAATGCAGCCAAGAATTCAGCAGGTACCATCCACAAATACAACCCTTCCATTTACTTCTAGGCTTTGTTTGAACCCTTACGTATTAAGACAGACAGAGACACAGAGAGGGTATAGAAAAGCAATTGTTATTCAGAACTGAATAATGCTTCTAACAGTCTAGAACTTCTAATTGTTTTTACCCCAATCTGAGATGATTAGCTCAAAGTAGTCCCGACGTTTATCGGATGGTTATGAAAAGAAAGCAAAACTGGTCATACCAAAAGGCCCATTTCTGCAGAAGTCCACATTCAGTACACCCAGTCGGTAGCCCCCCGGGACTTGAGGAGAAAAGAGGAGGTCTGTAATGCAGCTGCCACACGGCGATCAGGCCCATCAGAGGGCTGCTGAAGCTGATCTGGTGTCCAGATAAACGTGGCATTCATGCTAGCCATCTGTCCACAGGTCAGTGGGGACAGAAACTCAAAATCATTATCTCTAATGAATGAATATACAATGACAGTCTTGTGTGTGGCAAAGGATCATCACATAGGAACATGGTTGGGGGAAATCAGGCATTGGAAAGCAGCACTAATCTTGCAAGGGAAAACAGTTATATGTGTGTGTGTGTGTGTGTGTGTGTGTGTGTGTGTGTGTGTGTGTGTGCGCACTGTTAACCCTTAGTGTCTGGGATAAGCTTGCAAGAGAGGTGCTTTCACTTGGCACCATTGCCCTTTCTTTATCCAGAGCAGCACTGATATTTTGCAGAGATGGTTCAGTTGACAAGTTTCAGGATAGCATATCTTTTTCTTCGGACATGAATGTCCATCTTGTTACCCCATTTTTGTTTTGCTCCTCTAGGGGGCAAAGCTCTGTGACTTCCTACCTTTCCTCTACAATGCCACACATAAAACCTTAAAAAATTAAATCCTTTTCTTCTAGATGTATCATGTTTTTAGTTGAAATAACAAGTTCCTATTCCATATTCCTTTTTATTGTTTCCCAAAGTGAACTAAAATATCATATTTATGTTATTATATGGTTATCATATATTATATATTTTATATATTATATAGCATATTTTATATATTATATATTTTGTATATTATATATTCTTATATATTTTATATATTTATATATTTTATAATATATGTATTATATATGATTTACTGAGCACCTACTCCATACCAGGCACAGGCTGGGGAGATGAAGAAAATGTTTCCTGATCTTAAGAATTTTCCAGTTCAATTCAGAAGATAAATGTTACAAAGAATTATAGAGAAAATTAAATAGGAAGAGAACTACAGTAAATCAGTAATAAGTAGTAAGTAAAACAGAAGTAAAAAATCAACATGCTGAAGGAATACGGAGAAAGGAAGGAGCAGGGAAGTGACAGTTACCAGGCATACATACCTGTGTAGGGCACTTTAAAGACATCATTGCTTTTACTTTTGACGTCTTCCTTCCAAGGCAGGAATCATTGTCCCTGTTTTGTAGTCAGGAAAGTTAAATCACAGAAGGGTTGAGTGAAAAACGCAATGTCACACAGTAAAGGAAAAGCAGATCTGGCATCTGAACTCAAGTCTGCCTGACTTCAAAACCTATGCCAGTGGGAATCCATGGAGAGCTTGTGGAGAAGAAGTCATTAGAGTTGGAGAAACCACAAAGACCCACTTTGCTCCAGAAGGATGGGACAGATGAGGCAAAGACTGGGGGGAAGCTCTGGAGATGATGACACGCCCTTAGGAAGAGCCAGAGGTGCGATGTGCTGGAAACAGACTGGGCGCTGGGAAATGTAATGACATGCAGCCAGTGCTCCACGCACATTGTGGAGGGCCTTGATGCTACACCAAGGAATTTGGACTTGATGCTGTGAGGGCTGACGACCTATTGGAATGGAATCCCAGAATCCAGGACTGAGTTTGGTCTTTAAGTGTGGTCATGTCCAGGGCTATCTGGACAGCTGATGGGATAGACCCAGAAGGATCTATGTGCAATAATCTCCTCGAATGGTCCATGATGAAACCCATGGGATCTCACCTTCAGGTATGACTGTAAGGAGCAGGAACACCGCCAGTCCCCAAGTGGTGTACGGGGCTGGGTAAGGACCCTCACTGGGTAGAAGTGAGGCAGGCACAGGACTCAAATGGGACAACACTTGGAAATCAAAGGAGAGACCATTAAGTATATCACAAAGAGTTGACATTTAAAGTTTCTTCTGGTCCAGATACCTGGACTAACATCTTTGGGAGGGGGCCTTGATGAAAGTCAGTCACCTTCACACCTGGAGCACCCAAGTTTCTCCGTGAATGCGAAGGCAGGATGTGATGGAGCTCAGTGGCCTCAAAATTGGTACTTCCCAGATTAGAAAGGTACGTTCATCATGTTTTACTATGTGGTCCACTGGAAATGGGAAGGGGAAAGGACTTGTCGCGGGAATAAAAGGCACACACAAGACACCCAGACACACTCACCCGGACACACTCACCCAGACACACTCACCCAGACACACTCAGAGAACTTGAAGACAGTTATCACAGCGGGACTATAGGTGCACACATTGTGGAAGGCCTTGAATGCCTCACTTAATTCTGTGAGCACTGGGGACTCATTGTGAAAAGACCGCAGATGGATGTGGATGACAAATACTGCTGATTGTGGGGAGGGGTTCAAGAGCCACACATGGAAAGGATGTAGTTCCAAGTAAGTCAGCGTTTCCCCAAGTGTGGTCTACAGGTTCCTGGTGGCTCCCAGTGGCCTCACAAGTGGTGTGTAGGTGGTGGAATGGTTTCAAGTGAAAGCAGGATGAAACAACCATGTTCGTATACATTTCACAAATTTGCAATGTAAGATTAATGTAATTTTTCCACGAAATCTCTTCCATAATTATGACATGCTTTACAGTTTTACATGTACTATAGGGATTATGTTGTCAGTTCACCTAAGGTACTCTGTTAATAGGATATCTTACCTATTGTTTCTTCATCTCATTGCACACACTTGTACATTTTGGGAAATATATATGGTACTGTGCTGTTGCTATTGTTTTGTTGTATGTTAATGAGAACACTGGTGGCTGGCAGCCCCTAGGAGGCTTCTAAATGTGGCTGGTCACTTTTAGCCCCACCTCCTAACATCTGGGGAGGGAAGAGGGGCTGAAGGTTGAGTTGATCACCAATGGCTAAAGATGTAATCAATCATGCCTATGTAATGAAGCTTTTATAAAAACTCAAAGGACCGGATTCTGGAAATGCCTGAGTTGACGAACACACCAATGTGCCGGGAGGTGGCACACCCCAGCTCCACGGGGACAGAAGCTTCTGTGCTCAGGACCCTCCAGACCTAGCCCAGTAAATCTCTGCATTTGGCTGTTCATTTGCTTCCTTTGTTACATCTTGTATTAATAAACCAGTAAATGTAAGTAAAGTGTTTCCCCGAGTTCTGTGAGCCACTCTAATAGATTAATCAAACCCAAAGAGGGGGTTATGGAAACCAAAATTTATAGCCAATTGTTCAGAAATTCCAAAAGCCCAAGCTTATGACTGGCAGCTGAAATGAGAGGTGGTCCTATGGGACTGAGTCCTCAACCTGTGGGATCTGATGCTATCTCCACATAGTCAGTGTCAGAACTGAACTGAATTGAATTGAATTAGAGGACATCCAGCTGATGTCTACTGGAGAATCCGCTGATAGGATCATTTGCATGATATGTGGGAAAATCCCACACCCATTTGGTCACAGAAGCATTCTGTGTTGTGAGATGATGTAGGAAAAACTGAGTTTATGTTTTTCTCTATCTCTAGAGTCATAAATGAGCCAAGGAACACAACTATGGATCAAATATAAAACGTGATTTCATATACTGGAGTGCATGGATGCTCTCATTGACAATTTTACTCAAGCAGCCAAAAAAAAAAAAGAAAGAAAGAAAGAAATATGGCCACTAAGTGTAATAATATACATGCAAAAACTGAAGCTTTTGGATAGAGGATCCATTTGTCCTTAGTTCCTAGCACACTGTAATAGAACTTTGTCCTAAAATCATTTTTCAGCAAAGTCTGATGACCTTTCTATTAATCCCATCAGAACAGTTTAGAACTAATTGAGCAAAACATTGTCCACAAGAAATTAATGAATTTTTATCACTAAATGTAGAAAAGAAAGGAAAATCAAGAAAGTGTAGTTCAATGTTAAATTTTCATAGCACAAAAACACGTACAATTATACTGTTGCCAAGGAGCTTGTAAACCACCCACAAAGTTAATGGCAAATGTTGTGCTCAGAGAGAGTGAGAAAGCAACACATTTCTTTTATGAACTAATATTGGTGGATTATAGATCATATCGGTAGCAATGATTATGGCCCCTGATAGGACAGTCATGAATGAGTAATGAATGCTCTAATATTTTGTGATAATATGATCAGAGAACAGAACACTTTTCATCTTTTTAACATGTTTAGTCTTCAGATCCTGTTTAGAATCTGAATATTAATTGGCATACGTATAGCATAGCAACAAGGGGAAAGTGGCTGGGAACTTTTTGCTGTTTTGTTGTTGAAAACCGAACAACAAACAGGCAAATGGTGTTTTCATGTTGGTAATGATTGCTTTGTGGACTTTAATGCAGAAAGAAGAAGGCAGAGGACTCACCATGTATATCACAAGAAGGGGGGTGATCACATAAAATAAGAGGTCACGTATGAATGTCAGCTCACCCATTGTTTATCCACAGCTAGACAGCAATTATATATCTCCTGGCCTTGGTTCAAAATATAAAGAAATTGTGAAAATGGTGGTCATTTCGCTCTCTCATGTTTAATATGAACCCGAGAGGCGGAGCTTGCAGTGAGCTGAGATCCGGCCACTGCACTCCAGCCTGGGTGACAGAGCGAGACTCCGTCTCAAAAAAAAAAAAAAAAAAAGAATCTGCTTGTGTAAGGAAGAGGTATTCAATCAAGGTATGAAACAAGTGGTCCGATTAAAATGTTTCTTTAAGTTATAAACAATACAAGTAAAGATCATTATTTAAAATTACTTCCTTAAGTAAGTTATATCTCAGGAATATCTTGAACCTATCACTTCAAGGGTATAAAATCATGTGTGTATGTGTGTGTGTGTGTGTGTGTGTGCGCGCTCACGTTGAGAATAATATGAAGATTTCTTAAGATTGAATTTTGGTTCATCAACTTTTGATGATTTTTTTTTTATGATTTTCTTTGCTTGTCTGAAAAAAAAAAGCTGTAATATTAGAAAACTACATCTGAATCCAATAAGAGCAGAATAAATGCATCTCCAAGCCAAATACTATCAAAGAGCTGTTGAGACATCCTTTTGCAAGTTGCAACATTGAGCCTACCAGAAACCTCCATCTAACTGGTGTGAAAGAGGGCCAGCACAAAATTACTGTTTATCATTGTTTCTTGTTCTACCTTGAGACCAGTTGCCAGGGAAACACCTGTTAGAGAGGTTGGCCTTGTATCTTCTATGCTTGACAGAGCACTTAGTGCATAGTCACTCAGAAAAACATTACTAAATAAGCAAGTGAATGGACTATCAAGAGAATCTAGCTCTAATATATTGTGATAATATGATCAGAGAATAGAATACTTTTCATCTTTTTAACATGTTTAGTCTTCAGATCCTGTTTAGAATCTCCCTGCTGCGCTACCTTCTCTTTGACTCCCTGGGCTTATTTCCAAAGCAAAACTATCCAGTATCTTTCAGGTATCCAAGTGGGGCAAGCAAAGGGTTTTACCCCCTGAGAATCCCCCTGCTGGTTGTGATATCTGAGAACCACTCACAGCGTCTCTCAAAATTGGCATCTCTCCACGTCAAACACAACAACCCCGTTAAGAATATCCATTTGTGTGTTTTTGCTGTTGCAAGCTAAGGACAGAGGTTCTTTGGATTTTTATTTCTAGATCTAGTCTCTAATGGAAGGGCAGATGTTATTCTCAATGAATGGATGTTAATTCCTTGTAATCACTGAACTCTTCTCAAAATACTAACAATCTGCTTCCTATCCTGCTCTAGAATTCTCAGCAAATCAGCATTCATCTCCTCCATCTATAGCTTCCAGAATCCTTGATTTTGTACATTGTGAAAATGGAATAGTATTGACTATTTCCAGTGTTCAGACAGACCTCTGGCACTTAGTAATTTTGGACAGACGACAATAGGGGCTCCAGAGCAAAATCTCAGAATCTTTCATATCTAATCTCCAGAACAGAAGGCAGTCAGGCCCAGACTCTCCAGCCCTTTGCAATGACTGTGAGTGCCTCTATCAAGGCCCATTCCAAGGACCAGAGCCAGACAAATACGCCAGCTCCATTACTCTGGAGAGGTAAAGGGTCAGATGGAGAAGTCCACTCATGTAACTATAAAGGTAAGAGAAGACTTCCCAGGGAATATGCTAGTCTAGGAGGAATGAAAGAGCACCTTAGCTTTTCCAGGGTACCCCTTGCCTGTTCATCTGGAATTCTCCTAATGGAACGTTAGTTCTGCTCCCTCCAATCCAATTTGTATGGGTCAATATGATGCCTGTAAAGCATAGACTGATCAGTTTAACCTTCGTTTAAAATGTATTGATGGGTTGCCATTATTGCCAAAGTAGGTGAAGCCCAAATCTCTTATCATGATATAAAATATCCTCTATGGCCTGCCAGCTGCATTCCTCTGTAGAATCTGGGTGCCACGATTTGGCTTCTCTTAATACATAACTGCACACACCGCTGCGTGCTTGTTCGTGCTATGTCCTCAGTCTTTTCCATCAGTCACCTGCCTGGGTCTTAACCATCGTTCAAAACTGAAGTTGACATGTGCTTCTTCAGGGAGCCTTCTCCCCAGCTTGGTGAGCTTCCCACACTCTGGACTTCCAGGAGGTCTAGTGCTCACCTGCATACCAGAGCCCAAACACTCCCAAGGGCTAGAGTCCACGACTGTCACCACCTCCAAAATTTGTAAATGCCATTATAACATGTCATTTCCCCATAAAATACAGTTAAAATAACTCTGTTACCATTTATATGATGGCAAGTATAGATTGTATCACTTACTGATGGGCAGGTGTTTGGCAATTGACGAGGTCACGGTTGGCCAGGTGGCATCCCCTCTTGCCATTCTCCTATGCACGGTTCAGACTGTGCCCTATGTTAGATTCCTTTTGCTGCTGTAACAAATTATTACTAACTTGGTGGCTTAAAATGATACCAATTTTACTAGCTTACAGTTCTGGAGTCAGAAATCCAAAATCCTGCTGGCTAAAATCAAGATTCTGTGATGCTTTGTTCCTTCTGGAGGGTCTGGGTTCTCCATTTTATTGCCTTTTTCAGCTTCTAGAAATTGTCTGCATTGCTGGGCTCATGGCCATGCATCACTCTGGCCTCTGCCGTATCATCACATCTCCTTTTCTATACTACGTGGGCATGTTTGAAGGTGGGGAGGCGTTACTCTGCCTATCACATTTCACAGTAAGTTACAAGAAAGTATCACAAACCTTTGAGTTTTCTTTTAACAATTTAAACCATAAATGATAAAACCAAGACTGTGGAAAGGTGTTCTCTTATCTGTTAATCCCCTTCTGATTATGAGCTGTTGGAGGCAAGGCCCTCATCTAAGTCACGTCTGGGCATCCCTGGCTC
Organism: Macaca mulatta; assembly: GCF_049350105.2. Taxonomy (NCBI): domain Eukaryota; kingdom Metazoa; phylum Chordata; class Mammalia; order Primates; family Cercopithecidae; genus Macaca; species Macaca mulatta. The sequence continues at coordinate 108,679,301 of NC_133418.1, forward strand.
ATGGATATGCTCTAAAAACATTCGCTGAACTGAAATTCTTGCTTTTACTGAGATCAGGGACTCTTCGAGGTCATTTAGGGAAACTCTTTGAAATTTGGCTAAGGACTGAGCTGCATGATCCTTTTATCCAAGCACATAAAACAAACATGTTTTCACTTATAATATCATATTCGGCACTCTCTCCTCCATTCTGATCAGACCAGAATCTCTACACAAGTTGCTACATGAGACTGTGTTTTCAACCCTTCAGCTTCCGTTCCTGGGCCGAGTGAGAAATGCACATGGCAATTAAAAATAACAGCCTCAGTGGAGGAAACAGAACCACTTCTGAACGCCAGCCATCTGGAGCCATCCTGGGCTTGCAGCAATGGCTGCTTCTCCACAGCTTGGTCAACAGCCACCTGCCTGTTTCTTCTCAGCCCCCACCGCTTCAGTGTCCTCTTCCTGCAGGGGGACCACAGCCTCAACACCAGCCAGGCTGCATGACATGTGTCTAGAAGAGAGTTTGACTTTCAGCAGGTGTTCAATAAGTGTGTGCTCCTGCTCTTAAAGTCTCAGCCCATTTAGTCTACTCACCACACAGGGCACCCTGAGGGGTGAAGTTTTGGGTGGAGATGACGGCATGGGAAATTATATGTCTCATGCCTTGGCTTCAGGTGTGCTGGACTCCAGCTGAGCTGGACAGAGAGTCACATTGTGCAAGGCCTGCTGTCCCATTTGCCGTGGTCCTGGACTCTCAGCAGTGTAAAAAGTCATGTTCCCATGTAAGCCACTGCGTGTAGGCATCGTCTAATCTGCTTCTGTGCTGCAAACATTGCTCCCTCCTTATACTTTAGTTATCAGCATCTTCATTACATGGGGGCCAGAACTGGCTACTTGAATGCAGGAGTGTTTCCTGACCTGCCCAGGGACTGCAGGAACCACCATTACTTGCACCACCTGGGGACCCACAATCGCATCTCAGAGACCTGTGTTTCTCATCTGTAAAGTGGAGACAATAATATGTTTCCAAAAGGGCCTCTGCATGGAATAAAGTGGTAGAAATAAATAACCTACTGTTACCTGACACAAAGCAGGTGGTTGATGAATGGTAGATTTATTGTTATTACCGTCATAGTTATTTCTACAGCCTCATTTTATTCTGGCTTCTCTTTTGCAGACAGGAGCCTGGATAACAGGGAAGGTGATTCGGGAAATGAATCGCAATGCAAACCCTCCACCATCTCCTCCCGGGCAGCACCCTGGCGACAGCCGCAACTTTCTTCACTCGTCAGAGCTAATCTCTCTAAGAGTGGGATTAGCTGTGTCTGTGCCCTCTCACCGCTGGGCCATATGCTCCCGAATGACAGCTGTTTGACAGCCTATGCTGGGGGAACGTGGTCTTTTCAACCCAAATTTGATAAACATACATTTCTTCTGTCTGTCCTACTTTGGGCCATCTGTCAGCGTGGCATGGTGCCTTCGCCTGGACTGGCAAGATGCTGACATTGGACCACCAAGGAAGGCTCAAGGAGAATGTTGCTGCCATGGGGAGTGGGAGGTGAGGCCTCCTCAGGGCCCAGGCGAGGCGTGGCTTGGGCTGTCCAACCCTCACTTGCAGGAAGAAGAACACCTGAGACCTGTGTTGGCCTTCACAGCTAACTTGGTCCCAGCTCTTGGACAAGAGATATTGCTACAAAGTGTTCTAAAGCAGTGCTCTCAACCATGCATATGCTTACAGATTGCCTGAGGATCTTGTTAAGATGCAGATTCCAATTCAGTGGATCAGGGATGGGGCCCAAGATTTTGCATTCCTAATGAGCTCCCAGGTGAGGGTGATGTTGATGCTGCTGGTCAGAGGACCATAAAAGCAAGGTTATAAGGGATATCTGATGTGGGGTCAGACGATCTGGATTCTATAGACAACTTCTTGCCAAGGGAATGCTTTGTAAACATGATACCTGAAGAGACAAAAAAACAAACAAACAAACAAACAACAACAACAAAAAAAACCACACACAGAAACAGAAAATAAGAGGTTGAGCTACCACAGGTTTCCTGAGTGAGTGTCCTGAACTTCTCAAGTTGTTGTAGCTTTCACTCAGTCACCTACCATGCCCAAACACTGCTAAATCCACCAACCCAGAACAAACAGCTTAACAGCTGTATTACCTTTTATAGCATCTAATACAGATTCCAAAGAGGCACCTAATGCACAGGAAGTTAGAAGAACAACACCAGGCACGGTGGCCCACACCTGTAATCCCAGCATTTTGGGAGGCTGAGGCAGGTGGATCACCTGAGGTCAGGAGTTCAAGACCAGCCTGACCAACATGGTGAAATCCCCATCTCTACTAAAAATACAAAAATTAGACAAGCATGGTGGCACATGCCTGTAATTCCAGCTACTCAGGAGGCTGAGGCAGGAGAATAGCTTTAACCCGGGAGGTGGAGGTTGCCGAGATTGCGCCACTGCACTCCAGCCTGGGCAACAAGAGTGAAACTTTGTCTAAAGGAAAAAAAAAAGGGATGTTAGAAGAACGATAGCTACAACTTCTGTATCTACTGGGCACCTGCAGAGTGCAAAGGGAAGATGAGGCAGGTCCTGGGATGTGGGAAAAGAGGCAGGGGGGCCAGGGACTCCAAAGGAGAAGCTCCAGAGCCCACAGGGCAGAACCTCCCTACTTCCAGTGAGTCCCAGGCTCTGGAAGAATCAATTGAGAGGCAACTTGGAAGTGCTTCCTTTCAAGACGGTAAGAAAGGAGGCAGAATAATAGGAGCAATTTCCCAAATTGACGTTGGCAGCCCAGAATTTCGGTGGAGATGGCGGACGGTGACATCAATCTGCCCAAATTGCTTTTGAAGATGGAGGGCTCAAGATCTCATAACTCTTCTTTAATTGTTAAGGAACTAATTAAATCTGTAGCATCTCTGTTAACTGAGTTTTATTATGTTAATTTCACTACTGGACAAGCTAAGTCAAGCACTGGTAGACTGCACTGTGGGCTTCTGGCTCCTGACGAAAGGCGTTAATGATATCTTCAATGAACACAGCGCCTGTACCCACAGAATCCCAAGTGATTTACCAACAGTTTCCTGCCAATTCCCACATGGCTGAGGCCTGGCAGCTGAGTATCACCCTGTCAGCCTCGTTCGACGAAGTCCTTCCAATTCAGAGCATACGCACACAGGTGTGTCTGTGCAGGTACACACATTTGCCTCGTAGCATAGAACAAACACGGACCACCAGACTGGGTGAAGATTTAAACAATGTACAATTTGGAATTGTGTTTACATTTCTCTTTCAATTGCTGATAATTCCTTCCTTTTGATTGATATATGGGCATTAATTATGGGCATTAGTGGCTCTCTGTATGGGATCATAGCCATCCCATTGGCTCTGTCTACCTTCCCTGCACTTCCCCAGCCTGCTCCAGGCCCAGGCACCTGTATGTGTGCTCACCCACCCGATCCACAGCAGCGAAGTTTCGGTGCAGCCTTGGACATCCTTCCAACAACCCTGCAAGCATGCAGAGCCCATGGGTGTGGGATGGCATGGGACACCTGCACATCTTGGACCCGTCCCACTGCAATGCATGATGCTGCCCAAACTGACAAACTCGTTAGGAGCAAGACAAGTTACTTGGCTTACCAGGGAAGAAACAGAGTATGAATGAAAACCCCTATCAGTTAACTCCTAGTGCTCGACAATAATGGGATAGAATGAAGCTTAGAAATCTTGAAACTCTTTCATTTCTACCATCTTCTTGCAAAAGAAGAAACTATGCTTGGCAGATAAAAGACACTCAGTTGCTGAAGAACACCCAGAGCAGTGCGTTCATGGTAATTTGGAATCCGGTCTCCTATGTGCCAGGTCAGAGTTCATACAGCAAACATTCCCTAGTCAATACCAAGTGTACTTCCAGAAATTTAAAGCCACACGTGGCCTGGCCTGTTTGGGGGCAGTTGGGTTTCTCCGGGATAGAAACAAGCCTAAACTCTGTCCTCCTAGGTAGTGAGCTGACAGGTCCTGGTAGAAGATCCCCCGCAGCCCTCCATCCTCTCTATCCCCATAGCTGAACCCTCAGACCACCATGAGTGTGGGGAGATGAGAGCAGCTTTGAGAAATCTACTCGGGAGCCATGACCCAGAGAGACAAAGGCACACGCTCAGGGAGGATCTCCATATTTCCCTCATGGGAGAAAAAGCCCTAAACACACCCCTTCTTTTTCTTGCTTTCTTTTCCAAACAAAATAAAGCCCAAAAAAAAGAAAAAAAAAGAAAAAATCCAAAAACTCTAAGAGCCTCTGAAACTCGGCTGCCCATACATTTTCCTGAAGCCTGCTTCTTCACCTCAAAAACAAAAGCAAAAGGGAAAGAAAAACCAGGCCAAGGACCTCGTCTACTTCTGCCCTTGCTTCCTGATGGAGCAAATCCCTCATGAATTATGCACGTTCAGCTGCTGCCGCCCCAGACCCTCCAGGCTCCGCCAAGGTAGCCAACTCCTCCCGCGCTCCTGGTGTGATCTCAGCCCCAGGAAGGGCATCGGCATGGTCTTGATAGAAGAATGCCGAGTCCAGCCCTAACTCACCACTGACCCTCCCAGGTGAGCTCTGCAGAGAGATGCCCACAGCCAGGGGCCTGTGCCTGGTCATCGGTTTTCAGCCTGGTTTCTGGAGGGAGGAACCAAGAATCAGACAGGAGCTAGAGTTGGGAGGAAAAAGGAGTAAACCAATCACCAGAAGGTGGTGCTATACTTTAAGACAGACTAGCCAGAAGGGGAGAAGCTTCCGTGAGAAAGATTATAACGTTTCAGAGAGGGGAGGGTGTCTAAAGATAAAATACAAAGCAATGCAATGCTATGCAATGAAATGAAATGAAGTCAGAGCTGAAAAGACTCTAAAATATCATTCTAGAATAATCTCATATCACTGGTGGGAAAACTGAGGCCCAGAGACAGGTTTGCCCACCGTTGTACCTACCAGAGGCAGAACTCAGTCTGTCGCCTCTGTAGGTTCTCCAAAGGCTGCCTGCTTTTTGGCAAAGCCGAGGTTAGAGAATAAAACATGAGGATTGGTTCACAGTAGAGAAACATTGGGTTCAGGAATGGATGCTCCGATGAGGCAGAAGGAGCCACAGTCCCTTCCCAGGGAACAATCCATGGAGCCCTCCCAGAGAAAAGCCGACACTACCAAAGAGTCAGTCCAGTGTTTATGGCCTTGGCAGCATCACCGCTCAGCCTCACAAGTCTCCACAGGATGGCCACATTAAAACCATGGACTGTGGCTGGGTGCGGTGGTTCATGCATGTAATCCCAACACTTTGGGAGGTCAAGGTGGGCAGATAACGAGGTCAGGAATTTGAGACCAGCCTGGCTGATATGGTGAAACCCCATCTCTACTTTCAAAATATACCAAAATTAGCTGGGCATGGTGGCACGTGCCTGTAGTCTCATCTACTCAGGAGGCTGAGGCAGGAGAATCGCTTGAATCTGCGAGGCTGAGGTTGCAGTGAGCCGAGATCACATCACTGCACTCCAACCTGGCAACAGAGTAAGACTCCGTCAAAAAAAACAAAAAAACAAAAAACATGAAGACCATGGGCTTCACCACTTAATAGCTGTGGGTGTTCCTGTAACATCTCTAAGCTTTGACATCCCCATCACTAAAATGGCATAAAAATATCTCCCTCTCAGAAACACTTCTGAGAATTAAAGATCCTTGTGCAAAGGGTCTAGCACAATCCTGGCATATGGTAAGTTCGATGGCAGAACTTTCCTTACCCTTCTTGACTGTGCCAAGAGGAGCCTTCTCCTAAGTATCACGCATGTGGTCTGGAAATGCCAAGCGCTCTGCAGGTGGAAGAGCCTGGCCTTATGACATGGCTCATCGCCAAGGACCCCAATCACAGAAGTTAGAGGATGGGTTGCAGGGGGAGGAGTAAGTATAGGGCAGAGTTCATCCCACAGAGTCATTGGGGAGAAACTGACATCACGGTCAGTCCTTCCTGCCTGTGAACAGCTCAGTTGTAAAGAACAAATTCCCTGGCAGAACCACTGAATGCCTACAGACACCTGCACACACACAACTAACATACACCTGCCCAGATCAGCAAGAAGGGCGTGATATGGTTGCCCAAGTGCTGCGTCAGGAGACCCCAGCTTTCACGGTGGGCTCAGATCCAGCAGCAAACCACACTGCAAATGCCTTTCCACATTCTTTTCAATCACTAGCTCTCATTCAGGGTCTGCAGGAGCCAGAAAGCATTATCACCATCCCCTCCACAGGCAATAGGCCCAAGCCCTTGAAGGGCTTCCTCAGGACCACATAGCAAGGCAGTCCATTGAGCAGGTGAATCTGCTGGGAAGTGGACAAGGCCCAAGCCCCGCCTCACTTATCTTCTTGGTTTCTCTTATCACATCCCCACAAGGGGCCTGAGCCGCAGTTCCCTGGTTGAGAGGTAAGAGAGTAAGAGAGGGTGGAAGAACATACCCTGCTTGACGTTGCAGCCACTCCATGGCCCCCTGGCTGCTGGACCAGTCCAGCCAGTCCCTTCACCTCTGTCCAGGGGAAACAGCCCCAGAATCCCTAAGGGGCCACTCATCTAGAACACATTTCACAGAAACTGAACTTTTGGGGCCATCTTTTAGAACAGCAGTGAGGAAGAGACAGATATTACCTACCAGGGTAGGGGAAAACTGACTCCCATCCCTTCACATCCAATACTCAACTATTCATTTATGGATTTGTGTGCCTCTACCCACACCTGTGCCAGGAATGCTCGCTGAATGCTCCCTGCCATTACAACTTGCTGATAATGCTGTGCCCTCATTCAACACCCAGCCTGGCTCCTGTTATGCAGTCAGAGAAATGATCCCTGAGGAGGCGTCTGTGTCTGATGCACATCTGTGCTGCTGCAACACGTCACTCACAGTGGGCTGTTGATGGGGGTGGTGAAGGGTACGGATGCTGGACTGCTGGGCTCCAACTCTGATTCACCACCTGCTAGCTTGCATAGCCATAGGCAGGCAATTTCATCCTCCAGGATTTCTGTTTCCTCCATGATTAATTGGGGATAATGGTGGTCTACTTTACAACCCATGTAACATATTATAGTAGCTAGTTTGTAGCACTTAATAAATTTTAACGAAGATTATTGGTGTTTCTTACATGCAATCATTTGACATTTGTAGTTTGCCTACTATGTGTAGGAGTCATTGAGATCCTTCAACCTCAGGAACAAGAGCTGTGGCTTCCACACTGTAGGACCGAGGAGGAAGCAAGACAGGCCAGTGTAGACACTAAGCGAAGGTGACTCTCTCCTTCTCCCTTCTCCCTGTCAGAATGCTTCTCAGACTTTCAGTGCTCCACATATGGGGAACATTTGTGAGGTCACCATAGTTTGTCCTTGGCAGTCTCCAGACTCCCCTCTCTGTGCCAACTGCTTCCTCTATCCCCGAAGACACACAGTCCTCCTGAACTCGCTGTGACCAACCTTGTTCTTTGTTCTGAGAAGAATTATCTTTAATTCTATATTTTTTGGAAAAAAAAGAAGTTCTGCCTCAGCTTCCCAAAGCGCTGGGATTATAGGTATGGGTGTGAGTCACCACACCCAGCTGAATTCTCCTCTTGATTTATGCTTTCAAAAACCCTAGAGTGTCCCCACTACATGATGACAATAGCATGGTAGGCTTTGGAGAAGAAATAGAGATGGCTGACACAGGATCCCTGTCCTTGAAAAGCCCACGTCTTACTATACGTTCGTTTTTTTTTTTTTTTTTTTTTCTTTTGAGATGGAGCCTCGCTCTATCTCCAGGTTGGAGTGCTGTGGCACTATCTTGGCTCATTGCAACCTCCGCCTTCTGAGGTTCAAGCGATTCTCATGCCTCAGCCTCCCAAGTAACTGGTATTACAGGCATACGCCACCATGCCCAGCTAAGTTTTGTATTTTTAGTAGAGACAGAGTTTCACCATGTTGGGCAGGCTGGTCTTGAACTCCTGACCTCAAGTGATCCACCTGCCTCGGCCTTCCAAAGTGCTGGGATTATAGATGTGAGCCACTGTGCCTGGCCCTGCTACACATTCTTTTTTCTCAAAAGGTATTTATTGGACAGTGACTAGGTGTCAGGCACACGCATAGTTGTGAACAAGATGGATGGAATGTCTTTCCTCCATTGAAGCTTACAATCAAGTGGGGAACAATCTGTAAGCAAAGCATGACAATTGTAATGAGAGCAGAATGCAGGGCTTCGTGGGAGCGCACAGGAGACAACAGATAATAATGACAAAGGGAGATTAAAGTTGCAGAGAAGGGAGGATGGAGTCTGCTGAAAAACATAGCAAGAGGCCAGCTCTTGTTGAGGCCAGGGCTCAGGAAAGCTTCAGAGATAAAAGAAACAACAGAGCATCGCTGTCAAAATCAGATCCTAGAATCAGGCATCTGGTTTCAAATACCAGGTCGGACACTTACCTGGCTGATAGAGTTAACTTGGGCAAGGATTTGACCCTTCTAAGCCTCTGTTTTCACATCTGCTAAAACGGGAATAACATTAGTCCTTAAAGTACAGCATTGAGGTGGGGATTGAAGGAGCTGATCCACAGGGAATGAGCAGCACTGTGCCTGTTGACACACAGATGGGCTCGATTTGAGTTTGTCCTTATTGCTCTCACTGAGTGATGTGAGCTGGAATTAGGGATTGCCTTGAGGTGATTATGGAGAAAAACATCCTGTACTCGGCCCTGAACGGAGGCCATGGACATGGACAAGTCATTTCCTTTCTCTGGGCCTTAATTTTCCCATCTATGAAATAAGTGGGTCTGATGACTTATCACTGAGTTTTCTTTCCACTATAAAATGCTATGACTGGGCCGGATGCGATGGCTCATGCCTGTAATCCAGTGCTTTGGAAGGCCAAGGTGGGCAGATCACTTGAGGTCATGAGTTCAAGACCAGCCTGGTCAACATGGTGAAACCCCATCTCTACTAAAAATACAAGTTAGCTGGGCATAGTGGTGGGCGCCTGTAAACCCAGCTACTCGGGAAACTGAGGCAGGAGAATCACTTGAACCCAGGAAGTGGAGGCTTCAGTGAGTTCCACAGCACTCCAGCTTGAGGGACAAAGCAAGATACCTTCTCAAAAAAAAAAAAAAAAAAAAAAAAAAAGGCTATGACTGTTTGCTCTGACCTTTTGAAGTCTATGACCGCACAGAATAATCACCCTTTTACATGACATCTTAATACCTATGTTCACCCAGACCATGGACAAAACCACATCCTTGGTAATGGCAAGGATGCCAATGTAAAGATCTGATGCAATTTGGAGGCGGAGCTGTATTCTGCATAAGCCAGTCCCCGATGCTGGTGAACTATCCTGTCTGTTTATGTTCAGTCTCAGCCTGAGTCTTCACAGCCAACTCATTCACCACCAAAACTACAGGTGCCCAACAGAAGTGAAGACAGAACTGTCATAACATGTATTCTGATTCAAGAGGCATGTGGTTTCAATATGCCCCATTGTGTTCATGACATTGTGGTCGATACTTTATTGTCTGCCTTTCAACAGAATCCTTTCTCTAGGGTTTGAGCCAAGTGGCCAAAACCACACAAATTTGACTGGATGTTGAATTTTTGCCCTCTGGCTTCTGCATGATTTTTGGAAAAAGGCTTTTCTTTTGTTTTCTGTCTTGTTAAATAGCATCAATATCTACCTAAGACAGAAGCCGGGAGTCATTCTAGACTTCTGGTCCTCATGTTCAATAATTAGGCAATAACTAAACACAATAAATTCTACCTCCACATCATCTTTCAGATGAGTCCAGTGAGGTTTTAGCCTCATTGCTACATCCTGGCTGAGATACTCATCATGTCCTTGCTCAGATTTTTGCAATAAGGTTGATTTACTGTTCTCCACTGACTCCAGTGTCTCTCCCATTTCAGGCAAGAACTTTCTAAAATGTGTGTGAATGACCATTTCACTCCACTACCTAACACTTTTCATTCAAATTTTTTACTTTTTTTTTATGAGATGGAGTCTCACTCTGTCTCCCAGGCTGAAGTGCAGTGACGTGATCTCGGCTCACTGCAACCTCTGCCTCCTAGGTTCAAGTGATTCTCCTGCCTCAGCCTCCCGAGTACCTGGGATTAAAGGCATGCACCACCATGCCCAGCTAATTTCTGTATTTTTAGTAGAGATGAGGTCTTGCCATGTTGGCCAGGCTGGTCTTGAACTCTTGACCGCAAGTGATCTGCCCACCTCAGCCTCCCAAAGTGCTGGGATTACAGGTGTGAGCCACGGTGCCCAGCCCTAACACTTTTCAACTAGCTCCCCATGCCCTACACCAGCAGTTTCCAAACTGGAGCATGCATCAGAGCCATGTGGAGGGCTGGTTAAAACACAGATCGGTGAGCCTCACACCCAGAGTTTCTGACTGAGTAAGTTGAGGACAGGGCCTGGAAGTTTGCATTTGTAACAAGTTGCTGGGTGATGCTGATACTGCTTTTCCAGGGACCACCCTTTAAGTACTACTGCACTACTCTACAAGACATAAACCCCTGGGCCTGGCATGCAAGACTCTTGAAAATTGTACCCAGTAGAGTTTTTTATGTTATTTTATGTCACACACTTATGCATCTAATATTTGTGGCTAACAAAGCCAAAAATCCTTGTAGAACAGAGATTTTCTAGTTTGAGCAGAGAATCTAGACTGTAGCTATAAAGCTCACACCCTTGCGAGGCAAGTAGCAGAGATCAGGCAGAATTCAATGGGCAGCCCAGGACTCCTCCACCCAGCCAGAGCCTGGCAAGCATTGACACCCAAGTTTCGTAACTGTGCTTCGATGTAGATGCCATCCAAAATGCTGTCTTCATCTGATGCCTTGAATCCATGTGGCAAAATAAACACCGCAGCCAACTCATGATTTAAGCCAAACGTAAACAAGATCTAAAACCAAATAGGGTGGACAGAAGCCACATGGAAAGGTAGTTTAAGATTATGAAACCTGGCTTGAAAACCACATGTTGTCTGAACTTGTAAACATCAAAGAGCCAGACTGGAAAACTGCAATAATAGAATAATAATTAATAATAATAAAATCATGCCTTCCTCACTGTTACCCCAGGATATAAAACCATTAAAAAAATTAAGATGTGATAGGCCTATTAAGTCATTTACTCTGTCCCCCGCTAGAGAAGACTGGCTCCATTTGCAGGATCTTAAAAACCTTCTGTTCCAGGGAGGACTCCAGATGCCTAGAAGTCTGGGGGAACCTCAGAAAAGGTAACATTACAAAAACCCAGCCAACCGGCTGTAGAGCAGCCTTCATTTCTCCTGCTTTGGAATTCTGGGCTGCTGTTATACAAAAACAAGGCCTTTTCCCATCTCCCTGGAAGGAAAAGGGAAGCGCCGACCTCCATCCTTACAGAGTAGTCTTCAGTTGCCACGTCCGGGGGAATTTTGTGGAGGATGGTGACTGTGATCCTGATGACCACACGTGTTCCCAGTGCAGGACCCCTGAGATGGAGTTGCTAACACTGACCGTCCTTAAAGAACTGACCAGATTTTATCTTGACCATTTGGACAACTTGTGCACGCTTGCCTGTTTCTTTTAGGGCTCATAATGAAAACAACTTGAAAATTCAGACTGAACCATGAAATAAATTATTCTTGTATAATCAACATGATGGCAATACTCAAATCATTCATTCTTTCGAGGCAAATTTTTAAAAAATTGGGTAAATATTAATTTATCTATCTTAGGAATAACTTTCTTCCTGTCCCACAAAACAACAACAAAAACCATTTGGCAGATGGAATCATTCAATAAGGCTTTGGAATAAAGCTGATTTTATAATATTTATTTGATATAAAGGTCTGTCTTTTCTGCTATCATAGTATGTATTTGCCTATATTATCTCATGTATCATAAAATCAGCTCTTTGCTGACTCAATCAGCGCTTTGTTGACCTGTGAGAAGGGTTTCTTGCAACTTATATCTTAATCATCTTCACACTTTTTGAGTAGCTATTGGTCAAAGAGATTTATAGCATTTTAAGTTTCTCAGGGAATCATCGTAATTTCTTTTTTAGAGCTGTGCCATCCAATATGGTAGTCACTAGCCACACATGGCAATTTAAGCTTAAGTGTAAATAAAATTAAATAAAGCAAGAAGGGAGATCCCTTAGTCACATACCTAGGGAGATATTAAATATTTCAAAGCCACATGTAGTTAGCGACTACCATATTGGATATTGCAAATATTTATTGGATATAGAAAATATTTATTATCACAGAAAGTTCTATGCCTCAGCTGTGTTTCAAAAGTTTACCTTCTTCATAAAAGTCATTTTGTTCTTTTACTTAAAAATAAATTTGGCTCATGCCTGTAATCCCAGTACTTTGGGAGGCTGAGGCGGGCGGATCACCTGAGGTCAGGAGTTCAAGACCAGCCTGGCCAACATGGTGAAACCCCGTCTCTACTAAAAATGCAAAAATCAGCTGGGCGTAGTGGCGCACACCTTTAATCCCAGCTACTCGAGAGACTGAGGTAGGAGAACCACTTGAACCGAGGAGGCGGAGGTTGCAGTGAGCTGAGATGGTGCCACTGGACTCCAGCCTGCTGACAGAGCGAGACCCCACCTCAAAAAATAATAAATAAATAAATAAATAGATAAATAAATAAATAAATGTGGGCCACTCATAGTGGCTAATACCTGTAATCTTGGCACTTTAGGAGACTGAGGCAAGAGAATCACTTAAGCCCATGGGTTCAAGACCAGCCTGGGCAATGTGGCAAAACCACCTCTACAAAAAATTTAAAAATTAGTCAGGCATGGTGGCACATACCTGTAATCCCAACTACTCAGGAGGCTGAGGTGGGAGGATCACTTGAGTCCAGGAAGTCATGGCTGTAGTGAGCCAAGATTGCACCACTGCACTCCAGCCTGGGTGACAGAGCAAGACCCTATCTCAACAACAAAACAAAACAAAACACTTTGCTCTAGTCTGAGGTTTATCCCATGATCCTTGCCTCTCCCATCCCACATTTCTGCTGTCAGAACCCACCCTCCCTATCAACTTCTCATCCTCTCCTCGACAAATACAGTTACTTCTTCACTTATGCCTGTAGACCTGGGCCTATCCAATCCTGAGAACTATCCCTATCCTGGCAATCATACAAAACAGTTGCTAAAGTCAATTAACAATTCAGAACCAGACTCAAATTCCAACACTTTAATGATTGGTGTCTTGATCCCATTAACGTTTTTGAACATTTTCTTTCCTTTGTCCTTAGATGCATTTCTATCCCCTACTTACCAGAATTTCTATCACCCTGCCTGCTCTGACCTCAAATAGCTCCCAGCTGCAAATCTTTGAGAATTGCTCTGTCCTTTAGGCACATTCTTGGTGTCTCTTGGCCTATGGCTGGCCATGGGTTCAGTGTCACATAGGAAGGTCTGGAAAATGCATATCCAGGCTATGAGTGCTCACTAGTTTTCATCTAAAAGGTCTTATGTCTGCTCAAATTAGAAGATGGCAAAGTAGAAAGGACATGGAATTCTAACCCCATTTTTCCATTTCTAGCTCTGTGAATTTGGGGCAAGCAACAAAACGTCTCTGAGCCTCCTTGGCCTCACCTGGGGGATAATAATAGCAACCATGGGCTTAATTGCGGATTATATGACATAGGATGTTAAACAGTCAACTCAGTGGTGAGTTTATATAAATCTAGACACTCAATAAAATCGTTCCCTTTCAATGTTTCTCTTTAAAAATATATGAATTAGTGGTAATAGAATAATGCAGCGGGTAGTTGGTGGTTTCTTTAAGCTGTTAAAAGACACAGCTCTTAAAAGTAACTATTTAATTAATATCTTGCTTTTGTTCGTATTACTACAAAAAGTCTGCGTTAGCTATGCTCTGCAAAGTTAATCGTTCAGAAAAAAATGTGTGTCATTTGAAATTTTACATGGAAAACAATCCTTTAAAAGGCCAGCACTTTGAGAGCTAACTTCAAATTAGTGAGGCTCACGTACTCTCTGCCCTCTCTAGGTTTCTGATCACTGAGGTTATTCCTGTCCCAAACTTCTCCACGAAAACAAAAGCAGGACAGGCAGCATGGACAGGCAGCATGGCGCAGTGAGGAAAGAGCCAACTGCCTGAGGTGAAATCTTGACCTGGGCCCTTCCTGGTTGCAGATTAAATAAAATAATACTCTAGAATGCATCTGGCATCAGGCAGTGCTTTCTCCCTAAATCTGTGTATGAGATTATGCTCATACTCCAAAGACCCTGGGAAACTCACCAGAAATATTCTGATCACTGGGAAAAATATTCAGACTCCGGCTTTTAGCAATTCTTACCAATAATGGTACGGATGTGTTAATCAGTTGCTTGGGCCAGGCCCTGTGCAAAGTGCTTTAGCTGCATCCTTCCATTTCTTTAATTTTCAACCTATGAGCCCTTAGGCAAATTCTCCAATGATCCCACAGCAAAACCAGAATTCAGTACAAGAAAATCTGACTCTAAAACCCAGACTCTTAACTTTGGTGTGTTTCTGCCTCTCCCAGTAGGCACGTGCCGTGCAGAGGCCTCCTGACCTAGGAGTGACGCTAAAGCCTCACGTACGGGGTTCAGTTCCTGGTTCCACAACTTGCTGTCTCTGTCAGCTTGCAATTTCCTCTGAGTATGTTTCCTAATATGTTTCCTAATATGTAACATAAGGATGATACTACAATGTTGGGGGGGTTCCTATGACAATGCAATGAAATAAAGTGTGCAAAGCACTTAGCCACACAGTAGGCACACAGCAAATAGGAACCGTCTGAACAAAGAACTAGCGTGCCCACGATCTACAGAGGGAAGTAAATTACTTTTTCACCCCGGGAGCTGACAGTGGTCTAAGTTCTCATTGGAGCAGTAAAGTGGGTAATTGCTTCAGCAAAAGGGGGAGCTAATTATGAAAGTGGAAGTCCTGGGAAAAGCAGGCTTTGTATGTTCCTGCCTGGCTTGGTGTCATCAGTTGTCTCTGGGCCTCCAGTTTCCAACCTGCTGGGTTCTCTCTGGAGGTTCTGAGGCATTTAACAGAAAGAGAGGCCATACATTTTTTAAAACTGCTCTCTGTGAACTGCAACTTTTGCAACAACTCAAGTCCCTGAAAATCTTTGTGCTGATACTCCCTGAGGTTGCCTGTTTTGCCAGGATGCATGCTCTTAAAAGTAAAGTCCCACAAAATGATTTTTATACTTTTGGCCATATTTTCACTTCCTGGGCTCTGTAATTACTCCAAGTGGTGGCTGAATCTACTCAAAAGGATGCTGTAGAGCAGGAGACACGCCAGAATGCTCCCACCCTACAAGCTGCTCTTCCTCCCTTGGACGTCCACCCTCCAATGTAACTTCCAGACAAGTAGCTCCAGTTATCTTTCCAGACAATCAAATGCCATAAACCCATTGCTTAACTGGTTCTCCATTGTCTATAGGGTCTATAGTATAGGGTCCAGCTCTTTCCATAATCTGGCCCTACCCATGACGTCTCCCACTGATATGGCACTCAACCCCTCTAGACCTCTTATAATGAACTTCTGTAGTTTCGGAAAGGTTTCATGTTTTCTGCCTGTGTGCTTTGGCCCACAGTCTTCTCTTTGCCAGGACACTCTCCCTTCCCCATTCACTGCTTGCTAAGTCCAAACAGTTAATGCCTTGATGCTCAGCTCAGTACCACCCTGAGGTAGATTGGAGCTTCCTTCTTGGTGTTCCCACAGTGCCTTGTCCCCTCTTGTTATAGTTCTAATGGCACCAACTGTGAATTGATTCTGCCTCCCCGATGAGACTACAAGACCCTCAAAGTTAGGGATCCTATGTCATATCACAAATGTAGGGTCATGTGCAGAGAAGGTGCCCAATAAATATTTGGAGAGGGAAAGGAAGGGAAAGGGAAAGGAGAGGAAGAGAGAGAGAAGGAGGAGGGTGAAGAGAGGGGAAGCAAAATATGAATTACAAACAGAAGCCAAAGACTCAGCTCTGACATCTTTGGCTTGAGCAGCCCCTCCTGGCTCCTCCTGGCATGAAATGTTTTGGATCATGGACCTCCAGGACTCACCTGGCACACATGCAGGTTAGGCTTTCCAACTTGACCAGCACAGTCTGGACTCCACTACTTTACCTGTGCCCATACAGCTTTCTGCCTTTGGAAACAAAGTCATCGCTAGAACATCAGCATCCAAATTCCTGGCAACCTGCCCACGCCAAGCACAACCACCAACTCAGAAGGGAATCTACGGACTCCTGGCCGGCAGTGGGAGGGGTCGCAAGACTGCCACACCTGTAACCCCATAGACAGCTGGCATTGTCTTCTGAATCTATGGGGTTGAAAATATTCAGGAACCCCAGAAATTTCTTACTGGTTAGTCCTCAATGGACCTTCCCTAAGGATTTACCCTTGCTCTTGTTGCTTTTATTAAGCGCTATCTCTACTCTTTCTCAGTCTGTTCCCTGGTGTTCTTTATACATTTATCCCCCCAAGAATGGCTGTAGAACAGGCCATCACACCAATTCCATGTTTCCCAGTGTCTCCAAAAAGCCCATGGAATCCTAGTCTTTTGGGAGAATATTAAAGGATGCCTGGCATAGGAAAAAATCGTTAGCTTAGTTGTCAGTAGAACCTGGGCTTGCTTTTGAACTCCCGCAGGTACTGGGAAAGTAACTTGATTGCTCTGAGTCAGTTTCCTTGTGTATAACATGGGAGGGCAGGAGTGTTAAGAGCACCTCCCTCATAGAACTGCTGTAATGATTGGGTGTCATCTGAGCAGGACTTCTCACACATGGTAGGTACTCAACCAACTGTAGCTAAAACAATAATAATTATTTAAAATTTTAACCTTAAATAATTTAAAATAATAATTAAATAATTAAGCACCACTATACAAACCATAACTAACAAAAACAACCAATGCGAAGAAGTTACAAAGATTCAAAAAATCTGACAGTCTGTTTGTAATCACTAGTCTCAAATTTGTCACTATTCCCCTAGAAGGTTTTGAATGCTCTCTTAGCTTGCTATGGTCCTCCTAGATCTTCATCCTCAAATCTCATCAAACCATCCACCCTCAGTCCCTTATCCTTCATTAGGGTTGAAGAACCCCTTCATCCACAGGACTCCCTCTTTCTTGCATTTAGTGCTTAAGATACCACTGAATATATATTTATGCACATACACACCATTGAATAAGCTTTTATGTAATTGATATTTGATTTTCAATAATATTCAAGTCTCTAGCAAATTATAGTGGACCAGAGGTTAAAAGCCATATGATGTTTACAGAAAGGGCAAAAGTAAAATGGGGAAGGGAGTAGTATTGTAAAAATATTGAGAAAACCAAAGTGTTTTGTTCTCCTGTTTCGCTCAACAATCAACACAGAATATTTCTCCTCCAGACACCAAGTGTGTGGAGATTTCTCCCCACCAGCAACCAATCAATCAATTGTGCAGCAGACACCAGCCAGGTGTCCTAGTCTAATTCAGTTCAATCCTGACACTGTTTACCTGAGATAGCATCAGATCTCACAGGTTGAGGGCTCAGTCTCACAAGACTACCTCCCACTTCCAATGACAATTGTAAGACTCAGGTAAGACTCAGGTTGTGACCTGTGCTTCTGACTGACTGGCTATAATTGAGGCTTCCACCCCTTCCTCTGCTTCAATTAATTAGATAGAGCACAGAACTCAGAGAAACACTTACTTACATATGCTGGTGTAATATAAAGGATATTACAAAAGATACAGATGAAGACACGGATAGGACGAGGTACAGGAAGGAACTGGGAGCTTCCATGCCCTCCCTGGACACATCACCTCTAAGAGACCTCCTATCAGCTATCAGGAAGGTCTCAAAACCCAATTGTTTTGGGTTCTTATGGAGGCCTGAACTGTGTAGTCTGGATTGATTAAACCATCGGCCATTGACCAATGAACCTCTAGTCTCTCTTCCTTCCCTGGAGGTTTGGGGGTGTGACTGAAAGTCCCAATGCTCTAATCCTGCCTTGGTCTTACCAGTAACCAACCTCTATCCTGAAGCTACCTAGGGGCTGCCACCACCAATCACTTTGGAGAGTCCAAGGATTTTAGAAGTTGTAGGCCAGGAAACTGGATGAAGACAAAACAGATATTTTACAATGTCCCAAGAACATAACAACCAAGAAGGCCAGCCAACATTCAGAAAGGAGGGAGGTGAAATACTAGCTACGGAGATAGCACTCTGGAGCCATTTAGTGCCAGGGCAAGAGGCAAGACCCCCTCCACACTCACATATGCACACACTACCACCACAAAGATAACAGTAACAGTATACATCAGCCCAGTGAAATAATCCAAGTGTGTGACAACTACCAGGCAGGTGTGGCACATGGCATGTCCAGCCTAATGAGGGTCCTTTGAGTTTCTCAAGTCCAATTGTTCAGTGAACAGCTCAAGACCCAGGAAGGATAACAGACTCTCATTTTTTCCTTCCCATAGTAAAATCCCCTAGAAAATGGTAAACTTGGTTTAATTATCTTGCTTATTGTGTGTCATGATGATTGTGATAAAATCTACACGTGCTAACTGCTTGCTATAGGCCAGGCTTTGTTCTACTTGCGTTAACTTATTTCATATCCAAAATAATCCTTAGAGGTAGAGATGATTATCAGTTCCACGGAGTGAAACTGTGGCAGAGAGAAGTCAAACAACTTCCCCAAGGTAACATGGCTAATAAGGGATGGCACGTGGAGAAGACGTGTGTTACTGATTCCTAGAATAACTTCTATTAAAAATCTTAAAACATAGATAATATTTGCACTTTTGTTATCTGAAAAATCAATTTATAAGATACATCAGTTTCCCTAAAGATAATAATGATAACGCTGATCTGTTATCCTTCTCTACATTTGACTGATAATCCGTCTCATCAAATCAAACACGTGTTGCTTCTCTGCAGGAGTGAACCTTCTTGTTCTGCCTAACTCTGCCTGAGCAGCAGTAATTCAGTTTCACTCTGAAATTATTTCCATCCTGTTTAATTCAATAGCCATTAATTCCCTGACTTCACTCCCTAACCCCTGAACATCTGCTTCTTCAAACGCCTGTTTTTAGCTCGTTGGTGGGGTTTGATGGCCTCTGTTAAGCACTTACTTCTCACATACTTGACTAAAATATTTAAAGCAAATGATGATCAAGGTTTTTTCCTGAAATCTTAAGACATATTCTGAGCTCACTGGAAAATAGATAACAAGATTTCACTTTAACTTTTAAGTCAAGAGATAAGGCTGGAGGTTATAAATTTTGATGATTCAATATCCACACCCTTTTGCTGTCTGCCTAATATTCTCTCTTCATCCTTAAAGACTCATTCTGAAAGAGTCACCTCGCACAGGAGGCATCCTAGACTGCCCATTCTGGGTCAGGAGCTCCTCCTTGACTCTTCCCACACCCTGTGCCTTATTTTCTGCTATACAGTGTCTCCCCCGTATCTTTGAGAGATGGGTTCTATGACCCCCAGCAGATACCCAAATCCAAAGATGCTAAAGTCCCAGAGAGAAAGTGGCATAACATTTGCAAAGAACCTAATGCAATGCTCCCCTGTACTTTGTCATCTCTAGATTATTTATAATACTTAATACATTGTAAATGCTGTATAAATAGTTGTCTACTATATTTTTTATTTGTTTTATTTGTGATCTTATTGTTATTTTTTCCTAATAGTTTCTATCTGTGGTTGGCTGAATTCATGGAAGCAGCACCCAGGGAGGGTCTACTGTACTTTTTTTTTTTTTTAAGACCAAACAAGATTGGGCATGGTGGCTCACACCTATAATCTCAGCACTTTGTGATGCCAAGACGAATGGATCGCTTGAGCCCAGGAGTTTGAGGCCAGCCTGGGCAACATGATGAAACCCCATCTCTACACAAAAACATAAAACTTAGCTGGGCGAGGTGGCGCATGCCTGTAATCCCAGCTACTCAGGGGGCTGAGGTGGAAGGATCCATTAAGCCTGAGAGGTCAAGGCTGCAGTGAGCCGTGATTGTGCTACTGCATTCTAACCTGGGCAACAAAGTGAGTCAGGTCTCAAAACAAAGCAAAACAAAAGACCAAATAGGATCATGACTTACTTATTATTTCACAACTTAATTTTTTAAAAATAATCTCAACTTTCATTTTAGATTCAGGGAGTACATGTGCAGTTTGTTACCTGGGTACATTGTATGGTTTGGGGACAAGGGTTGAAAAACTATCTCTCAGGTACTATGCTCAGTACTTGAGTGATGGGATCAACCACACGGGATTTTCCACATCATTAAATTTTCTTTTTCTTTCTTTCTTTCTTTTTTTTTTTTTTTTTTTTTTTTTTTTTTTTTGAGATGGACTATTGTTCTTGTCGCCCAGGCTGGAGTGCAATGGTGCAATCTTGGTTCACTGCAACCTCTGCCTCCCAGGTACAAGCAATTCTCCTGCCTCAGCCTCCCAAGTAGCTGGGATTACAGGCATGCACCACTACACCCAGCTAATTTTTGTATTTTTAGTAGAGATAGGGTTTCACCATGTTGGCCAGGCTGGTCTCGGACTCCTGACCTCAAGTGATCCTCCCACCTCGGCCTCCTAAAGTGCTGGGATTATAGGCGTGAGCCACCACGCCTGGCTACACTGTTAAATTTTCAATGAGTCTCCCTTGCTAGACTTAGAGGCTCTTAATGACAAGGATTATCTATTTTTTACCTCCTTTTCTCCCAGTCTTAGCAGAGTGTCTGGCATACGGTTGATATTAAATGTTTATGAGATTTCATGAATTAATAAACTTCAAATTTCAGAAACGTAGAATTTGGGTCATAAGCTAGTTCCATACGCTCCAACTATCCTTCCTGGCTTCCAGCTTCCACCTCTAAATTGTGCATAGTAAGATGCATCATGCAGGTATTGTGGGATATAAGTGCAATCACAAGTATAAAGTACCTTGTAAATGATAAGTTCCACAAAGTGATAAATATTAATGTTAACAGTATTATTTATTTTGCTCAGCAAACTGTGATCGATTAACTGAATTAGTAGATTGATCAATTAGTAACTAATTTATTAGTTATTAGTAACTAATTTATTATTAGTAACTAATTTATTAATTATTTATTAGTAACTAATTTATTAGAAAATATATGATTTTTACACCTTGGTGCCATTTAACCCATTCCTGTGCCTCTCCTTTAAAGTACCCAAGTGAAAGCAAGAAAGTTCCAGCATCCCGAGGTTTCCAAATATCCAAGCACTGGGCAGTATAAGCGTGTGGGGTTTGGATGTTTGACCAGGAGTCTCATCTGTCTCCAGGAGGTTTTCCTCCATCTCATCTTGGTTTCTGTAAAGTAGTAGGTTGAGACGCAGAGACAGAGCAAAACCCTGCACATCTGAACACCAGGGTGCAAGCACAGCTCTGTCCTCAGGCAGGAGGGACTCTGAGAAGACTAGATAGTCCAGAGCACTGGCCTAGTTTGACTACAGCTCCAAAGAAATGGCAGTCACAAGATTGCAGCTCACGGATTTGAAATATGGCTTTGATGTGATCTCACCACAGCCCCTTGCACACCCCTCCTTTAGAGTCAGAGTCAGGAAGCAACCACGAAGATACAGGGAGGAACTGGAAGTGTGGAAAGAGCCAGGAGGTTTGCGTCTTGGTATAACTCTAGCACTCCATGCTGGTGTGTGTGTAAGCAAGCCACTCCCCTTTCCTCTATTTTCATCTATAAAATGAAAGCGTGACTCTCTCACCTACAAATGAGAGATCAGAGGTGGCAATGAGCAGCGTGCATGTGTGCTTCCCCTGCTGAGGCCTCTGGGGATAATGGCCAATTTACCTCTCTATTCTTTTCCACTGGCTTTGAGATGTTGGTCTCAGAGTGCTCTTCAACACCAAATTCCAGGCAACTGCTCAATCCAGCAAAGTTGTCTTTGGAGATGAAACCTACTGGTCACCTCTGGTCACTAGAAGACTTCTAAGTTTCTTCAAGTTGTAAGATTCAGAACCTTCTCACGGATGAACATTTAAACCAATCTGTAACGTGTAAAGATCGTGCAACCTCCACATACTTCTTTGTGAGCATAGATGAACCCTATGTTAATCAAATGCTTTCTCTAAGTATTAATATTATGTGCCTTGAAATGCTTACTTGGCAAATCTGCTCTTCCAGGCCCCGGGAAACAAGGCCCTGAATCAATCTCTTGAATGTACCTAGAAATGGGTTTACTTGTGCTTTGTTCTGTGAACAGACTCAAAAACAACTACCACCATAGCAAAGGCTTGGGTAGAAAAGGCTATTCCAATTGCCCTGTGTACAGTTGACTCTAAACTTCTTTAAAAATTTTGGTTTGCTAAAAAATAAAAAATAAAAAATCTGTAAAGACAAATATTTCTCCTAAGAGGAAATACAGATAACTGATAAACACCAGGACAAAATGTTTTTCTCACTAATAATCAAAGAAAGCAAATTAAAGTTACCCATGAGATATCATTTCATTAACAAAAAAAGTCACTAAAATTTTTAAGAACTTGATAATCCCCAATGCTGACAAAGTTAGGTGAAACTAGTAAACATATACTGGCATTGTCATTAGAAATTGACTCAACCCTTTTGGAAATAGCATGTAGCAAAAATCACGAGGTAGTCATGTCTTTTATGACATTTTTTCTTTTCTGAAAGTGTATATTAAAGATACAATTTAGCAAAATTTAGCTACCTTTGGGAAAATAGTAAATATTTTAAATATTTCCAAAACAGAAGATGGCCATCCATATATATGGATATTGTGAAGCCATCAAAAATAGTAACTTTTAAGCAATCGTAAAGTATTCCTAGTGTAATACTAAGAATAAAAATCAACACACAAAATGTCACATTTATCATGATTAGGGTTTTGTAAAGGTATGCATATGTATGAACAGAGACCGGCATTTTCAAGAAAAATAAAAAATGATTGGGTTAGAGTGGGATTAGTTCTTTTTCTTTTAAAATCCGATCTTCTATATATATTTTTTTATTTTTTAACCAAAAAGGTCAGCTAGCTCTATTTGATGTTGCTATGCACTCTCTCCTCTGTCTAAGGGGGGATTGTGAACATCACTGTGAAAGATGCCATCGTGGGAAGCCAAGGATCAAGGTTTCATGCACATGATTGCTGGATGCCTGGACAGAATGTCTCTGGGTTAGCCTTCAGATGATTTTTACTGTTCAGGGAATTGTAAAGCAAATCCCAAAAGTTGCAACATGCCAAGCTGCAAGATAAATATTGTTTTGGACTTGGGGAAAAAAAAAAGGGCAGAAATAATCTTATTTTAGATCTTGCCGGTTCTCAAGGTAACACACAATTGATACGCACTTGGCCAGTGGAGAACAGAACACTCATTAAACCTCCACATTTTGGCGCCATCATAAGGCTGATTTTGACCACCTCAGAGCAAGAGCCTCAGCATTCACGGCAGATAATTCTGACTTGAGGACGGGGTTCTAGACACTCTTTGATTCAAAAACAATAAATAGCAGTTAACTGAGGCAATTAATTTGCCAATCTTCGCACCAACTGGAAACTGCGATTTAGCAGAGCAGTTTGGTATTTCGGTGCAAGTTAACCTTTCCGAGGTGCTTGCCTCCGCCTAACTACTGACCACCCCTCTTTAAAATTCAACCGCATCTCAGGAAACGGGGAACTTTCCAAGCACAGAACTTCCCCCTGGACTCTTATTCACTAGCTTGTCAATCAGATGTTCAACCTTCCTTTAAAGTTTAAGCCTTATTAACCTACACACTGGATTTGACTGGTGATAGGCCATTGCAGACAAAAAGAAACCCCTCTCAGGTTCCAAATCCTGCCGTCCTGGTTCAGCTCCCCACAAATTCCCTGGAAGGGATGAAAGGATCACTCACATGTCTGATCCTTCAAACACAAGCAATGAGAGGATGGTGTTAGAAAAAAAAAAAAAGTTTGCGGAGGCCCTGCTGATTGAGACATCTTGGAGAAAAAACAGCTCTGCTCCTAACCAAATTCTGCCCGGAGCAAGCGGGAGTACCCAGCCTCAGTCTTCACAGACCCTGTTGCAAGCATGCTGTGCACACCATATGCAAGATCCAAACCAAACATATAGTTGGCAAAGGTACTTGTTTCAGAGACGGGCATGCCAGGGTTGCCCAGATACTGGTACAAAGTCAGCTCCAGAGCTGGGAGTGTCTAGTCGAGAAGATTCTAACTGAAAAGTCAGTAGAATTATTCATGGAGGCAGCTTGGATGTCAAAAATATGGTCTCTATGACTGGGGCAGAGGAAAAGGCAATCTGGGACCCCCCTCATCCCACCACCATCCCCAGGGATTTCACATCCTTTGATTTCTTTCTCTTTGTTCCATCACAGCAGAACGTTACCTTGGTTCTGAACAGCTTTTTCATGCATTTCCATGAGGCTTGGCACCTCTGTCAATTTCCACACTCACCGACTTAAAAACAAAACAATACGCATGTCCCTAATGAGTGGAAACTAACTGGAAGACATTGAAATATGTGGTGTTATAGACAGGGAAATACAGAAATAAGGATCCATTTGTCACTTTCAGAGCCCTGCTCCTCTCCAAGGCCAGGTGCCGCAAGTGGAGAGGAAGCGCACTCAGAGTTTCACTATGTTCTCATGATATTTATTTTACCCGCCTTTTAGAATTTCAGAACCAACTATACATTCCTGGGATTCCTAGTTATCCCAGGAATAGGCATGAACTTGGAGGGAGCTGCTGGAAGCCTATTCTTGCCCCAGACCCACTCACTGGGTCACAGGCACTGGAGCTCTCAGTTGGCAGGCTTGGATACTCTTCCAGGCAGATGGAACAATGGAGGGACCCCTTCTCCCCAAAGGATTTCCATGGCCTCAGAACTCCACTCCCATGCCAAACCCAGGGCAGGAGAATGGGAAAAGCAGAGCACTTGCATTTTATTCTGTTCTATTTGTTCCTTCTCTTT
This sequence comes from Macaca mulatta, assembly GCF_049350105.2. Classification (NCBI taxonomy): domain Eukaryota; kingdom Metazoa; phylum Chordata; class Mammalia; order Primates; family Cercopithecidae; genus Macaca; species Macaca mulatta. The sequence continues at coordinate 108,704,288 of NC_133418.1, forward strand.
GACTCTATTTTAAGTCACATTTATTGGGCAGCTACAATTTTTCTTTTTTGGACACAGAGTCTTGCTCCATCTTGCTCCACTACACAGGCTGGAGTGCAGCGGTGTGATCTCAGCTCACTGCAACCTCGGCCTCCAGGGTTCAAGCAATCCTCCTGCCTCAGCCTCCTGAGTAGCTGGGACTACAGGCACGTGTCACTGCATCCGGCTAATTTTTGTACTTTTAGTAAGGACAAGGTTTCACCCTTTTAGCCAGGCTGGTCTTGAACTCCTGATCTCAGGTGATCTGCTTGCCTTGGCCTCCCAAAGTGCTCGGATTACAGGCATGAGCCACCTTGAGCGGCTCTAAAAATTTTTTAAGAGGAGGCAGTAGCTGGTAGGTGTCAAAAACAAGTTTGTGCTGCTGCATCTCCTAACCAGTAGCCTATGAGCATGAATGGCAGCCTGAAGCCGATCACACTAAATAGCATCTGTAGCCCTGATGAGCAAGCTGGGGGTACCATGGTGAGAGCGGCCAAGGGCAGCCAAGATGCTCCAGTCTGAGAGCACCAAGTTATTAACACTGAGATCCCTCAGTACTGACTGGCAATAAATGGTGTCGCCCTGGGCCTCCCAAGTCTCTTGATTGGTGGGCACTAGGTGACACAGATAGTAAAAGTTGTATTATATTACTGCTAGTCAAACCTACAGGATCCATCAACTCCCCTAGCTTAGGCCCTGTTTGTTCCTCTTCCCATATAACCAAGACCCAAGATGCCTAGATAGGGGAGCTTCCTGTGGTTTATGACTGGAAGAAAATCTCCACGATTGCTGGAAATTAACTCCGGAATTACATGGTGAATCTTTGTTAAACAGCCCTCTGCCAAAAGTCAGGAGGCTGAATAAATATTAAAACATCATGCTTTTATCAGGCATAAAAAGCAGACTTCATTCTCATAACCTCTATTAAAGGTGCCATAGTGATTTATTTTTAAGGGAAAAAAATAACAAAAAAACAAGTCACATTTTCTGTTGCAAGAAACATGACTTTCAGACAGACTATTATTTAGTTACTCTATAGGCCCTCCCTTCAGGTTTTAAAGCAAATAATGAAAATGCGTCACAATGAAAGAAAGACTATTATGATTCATTTAGTGCTTATTGAAGGTACAACAGACATTATGGATTTTTTTCTCACAGAGAAGTTTATAAAAAAAAGAGGAAGAAAAAATTTTCACTCTAAGGTTGCACATGTTGCTAGCTTATGATGTCGTTTCCAGACCATGGGATCACAAGAGAATTATTTGTATGTATGATTGGAAAGCCATTAGAGAGAACACGAAGACCAAAGACTTTAAGTTTTTGTTTTTTTTTTTCAAAAAGCCCCCGGCACAGCCCCATTTTCTCGCCTGCCCATTCCATGTCTTTTCGAGGTAGCCAAGTCCAAGAAGGCATGAAGGAAAAAGATTCCCTAGGTCTGGTGACTCCTCCTGTCCAAAGCCCAGAGCTTGGCATGGTGGGTTGGCATGAGAGCTGCAAGGGCAGTAGGAGCACCGGTGGGAATTACACAGAGCATGTGAAGGTCAAGGCCACAGCTGTCCTTCCACTCTGCAGGCTCCGTGTTATCAGGGTAATTTATTAGCAGGTGAAATTTCTCACTCCCATCCGGAGCCAGCCATGTTCCTCCAAGGACACACTTGCAGGAAAGTGTACTGAGTTATGAGCACTCAGGGTCAACACAGGGGAGGTGCTGACATGGCAGAGATGAGCAGAGGAGATTAGGTGTGACTTTCTAGGATTAGCTGTTAGTCACTCTCGTTGGGAATCTACCCCTGGCGGTATGACCTCCCAGCTTCCACAGTTATATAAACCAACTGCTCAATAGAACTAACTGGGTAATTGAAAATATTATTGGATAAATGAGGCAGCCTGATTTGGCAGGAAAAGCAAAAGGTTTTGAAGTCAAACTTAAAAGTCATGAGCTGTCTGACTTTAGACTCCATGAACTTTATTTTATTTACCTGCATAACAGGAACAGTACCTCCGCAAGTGAATAGCCCCATAACTTTGGAGGTGGAGAAGGCCTTTGTAAACACAAAATCAAAGCACTGAAACATAAATGGAAGATGAAGGTGACTGCAGTCTTCAAAAAAATAAAGAAATTGAAAGAAAATGCCAAATTAGAAAAATGTTTGGCAACTTTACATGTACATAATGGATTCATATTTTCAATATAGAGATCACTTGTAAGTCAATAATAGAAATAATAAGCAACAAAAATTTTCAGTGAGCAGCAGACATAAAAACACATTCATAAAAGATATATAAATGACCAATAAGCATGTGAAAAAAGTTTAAACTCGCTAAGTATCAAAATATTATAAATTATACCAAAGTAAGATTCCATATTTGGCCTATTAAATTAGAAAAAAAAAATGTTTTAAATACCAAGGTTAGGCTGGGGTGGAAGAAAATGTACATTATCCTGTACTGTAGGTGGAAGTGTAAATTGGCATAACCTTATTGGGAACTATTTGAAAGTTCTAGAGATGCTCATACTGTTTAACCAAACAGTTCCACTCTTGAGGATTGATCTTAAGGAAATAATTACGGATGTGTTAATGATTTAGCTAAAAGGATGTTTGCTGCAGTGCTGTTTGTAATAGCAAATATTTAGAAACACAACCTAACTTTTCAGCATTCATTCAAGTAAGTCATTCAACAAATATTTACCAAGCACTTAGTAAACAGTGGGCCATGGACACAGTAGACCAAGTAAATCATGGCATTTCAGTGTAATAAAATACTCTACAGCATTAAAATGAGATACAATATTTAATGACAGAAGAAAAGGTGGCCATAACATATTGTTAGCAAAACAAGGTTAAAAAAGGATATACAATATAATTGCATTTGGGGGGGAAATATTAATCTATATTTTCATAAAATTTTGGAACTAATGGGAAGGATTTTTAAAGTAGTTATTGCTCAGTGATGGGATATGGTTGTTTAAATTTCCTTAATTTTGCTTTCCCTGCGTTACAACTTTTTCTCTTTCCATGAATTGTTTTATGATTTTTTTAAGTCACTAATTTATTAAAAGCATGTACCTTCTGTTTTAAAGATCAAATAAGAAAAGTATCTGGTACATAATGAGTGTCCCCTCCCCAAACATTTAATTTGTCTATCTGTTGATGGATTATTCCAGTACCTTCAGTGACTAACCTGGAAACTAGCTTATTTGGGTCTCAGCTCAAGCATCCAGTGAGGAGTTAGATCTTTGTGAATGACATCCTTGAACACACAGTCTGTGGAGTCATTCAAGCAGTTCACAAATATGCCAGTTCTCTCATTTGTGAAGGACTGCCCTGCTTTGCTGCTCTTTTTGTTCCATTCTTTGTTGTTATTGCTAGTGTACTTGTATCTCTGTAATAGCTTTACCTTTTCTCTGTTTCTTTCTTGAGTTCTGCCAGCTTGTTTTTAATCTCCTTGTGTTGACTTTAACCTAGTCTTTCAACTCTCAAGTTTCTTCTTTGAGCTTTTAAAAAATAATAATAAAATGAATATTGTGTATAATGTTTTGGTAACTTTAGGGAGTTGTTTGAACTTTGTTTCCTTAGATCGTATGTGTTCTCCATGTGCCTTTTATCCCTTTCCTCCTTTCTCTCTGCAGTATTTATGTAAGGGTTGTATGTTGGGCTCTTTCTTCACTTCCTTTATCTTTAAATATGGCCAAATGCTGACTAAGAGTTTGTGAGAGCACAACAGAAGTGAACTAAATCAATATGCAGTTTTGCATTAGATTTGCTACCTCTCCATCTGTTCACGACATCTATGACTCCTTTACTTTTGGAGAGTCTCTGCTCACGACTTTGGTGCTTAAGAGATTGGTTCAGCTCACCTAAATGCCCTTTAGGATAGTCCTTCTCAAGGTTTAAAATGCATACTAGTCCCCTGGAGACCTTGCTAAGATGTGGGTTCTGATTCATCGGGTCTGAGGTGTGGTCTGAAGTTCTGCGTTTCTGACAAGCTCCCAGGCAAGACTAATGCTGTGGGTCCTCAAAGCACACTTTGAATTAGCAAGGTGTTGACATAGGAATGCATGCAACTTTAGCTCCCCGGCCTCCAGCATCTGCCTCACTAGGTGACTGGTCAGAGAGAACGGGTTTGCTGTGTCTCTACAGTGTCTTCTTCAGGCTCACTTGCCCTGAAGTTTCTAGAGGGATACGTTCCTTGCTCTAGAGGTCTGCCCAGTTTCTTAGACCATGTGGCTCTCATCAGAGAACCACTGGATAAGACTCTTAAGACCTGATTGTTACTTCTAGAAAAATGTGTTCTATGCTCACGGTCTGAAAATAAATGTGAGCATGTCAGATTTGTACCTCATTTTGGTGCAGATTTCACAGTATTTGGCTAGTACACTTCATAGCTTGTGGTTTGCAGTTAATAGCTTTTTTTTTTTTGTCTTAGTGAAAATAAAGTTTTATTTGCTTATTTTTCTATTTTTCATTCTCTTTTCTGGATTTCAAGGAAGGAAAGGGGAAAAAAAGAAGCTTCTGCATCTTTAAATGGAAATCAGGCTGCAACTTTCAGTGAATTTCCCCAGGTAATCAGTTTCATGGAGCCTTGCCAGAAGGCAGCTCTGGAGGGAAGAGTTGAACTAGGCAGGCCTCCCCCTCAGCTGGTCCTTCAGCTGTGCCTGCCAATCCTCTTCTCTGCTTCCCAGCCCCCTCTGCCATTCTTCTCAGCAACTTTCCAACTGTATTGCTTTCCCCAGGCCTCCTCCAGCCCTTTCTGCATCTTCTCAGAAGACCTTGACTTTTATTTTGAAGAGAAAATTTAGCCTCTCCAGCCCCCACAAGGTCTCTCAGTTTTCATTTTCTACGTGATAAACTTAAACACAGTTTATTCTCATGATTCACAAATTTTGTATTTGTAAATTCACCTACTCAGTAAGATTTATTTGTAACCCCTCCAAATAAATACTCACAGTGCTTTTGCAGTCATCCATGGACACACACAAAGTGGTAAAAAGAATCTGAGTCTCCAATATTCATGTCCACCGCCCCCGCCAGGTGGAGTGGTGTGGTACCCTGCCTTCTCACATGGCTCAGGTTGGTGCAAAAGTAATTGCAGTTTCAGACTGTGAGTTTTAAGTCATTATAACTAGGCTCAAACACACCTTTATTAGTCAAAATAGGCACCATGACAATCAGCACATTTTTGCCAATGAGAAGTAAGTTTGTTTATTCCTGTAGCATAAAAACCTATGCTTCGGGATTCAACAAACACTTGGAAAGCATTTTCTGCATCCTCCTGGTTGTGGAAGAGTTTTCCCTGCAAAAAGTTGTCAAGATGCTTGAAGAAGTGGTAGTCAGTTGGCAAGAGGTCGGGTAATTACAGCGGATGGGACAAAACTTTGTACCCCAATTCATTCAACTTTTGAAGCATTGGTTGTGAGACATGTGGTCAGTTGTTGTCGTGAGGAAGAATTGGGCCCTTTTGGTTGACCAGTGCCAGCTGCAGGCATTGCAGTTTTCAGTATATCTCATCAATTTGCTGAGCATACTTCTCAGACATAATGGTTTCACCAGGATTCAGAAAGCTATAGTGGATCACACTGGCAGCAGACCACCAAACAGTGACGATGACATTTTTTGGTGCAAATTTGGCTTTGGGAAGTATTTCGGAGCTTCTTCTCTGTCCAGCCACTGAGCTGGTCGTCACTGATTGTTGTATTAAGTCCACTTCTTGTTGCAAGTCACAATCTGATTGAGAAATGGTTCGTTGTTGCACAGAATAAGAGAAGATGACACTTCAAAATTAGGATGTTTTTCATTTTTGCTCAGCTCATGAGGCACCCACTTATCAAGCTTTTTCTCCATTTCAATTTGCTTCAAATGTCAAATGATCATAGAATAGTTGATGTTGAGTTCTTTGGCAACTTCTCACATAGTTATGAGAGGATCAGCTTTGATGTTGTCAACTTCCGATGGTCAGCCATTACACTCCTCGTCTTCAAGGTTCTCATATCCTTTACAAAACTTCTTGAACCACCACCACACTGTATGTTCATTAGCAGTTCCTGGGCCAAATGCATTATTGATGTTGCAAGTTGTTGCCACTGCTTTACAACTCATTTTGAACTTAAATAAGAAAATCACTCAAATTTGCTTTTTGTCTAATGTCTTTTCCATAGTTTAAAATAAATATAAAATAAACAGCAAGTAATAAGTCATTAGCAAAAAAAAAAAAAAAAGCAAGAATTGAACATTAAAATGATGTATAACATAACCACATTTATTTAAGAATGTGTTCCAATAATGAATGGCAAATTTCAGTAATGGAAAAACCTCAATTACATTTGCACTCACCTAATACTATAAAGATGTGTCGATTTTGTGGGTTATTTAGTATCATGTTTTTTACATTTTTGTGCTCTTTATTGGAGATTTCACTGTTTAGCCTCCAAATACAATGCTGAAGTGCCATCTACTATTTCTAAGCACCAGGGGGCTGCCATGTGCCTTGTGGAGAAAATGCATGTGTTAGGTAAGCTCATTCAGGCGTGAGTCATAGTGCTGTTGGCTCTGAGTTTGATGTTAGTGAATCAACAATATGTATTAAATACGGCATCTTTAAACAGCAACACACATAAAACAAGGTTATGTATTAATTGATTAACAAAAATGTTGTGACAGAGGCTTATGGGAACCTAACCCTGGGTTTCTCCTAGGAGCAATGATTGCAGTATTCACTAAGTCAGTGTTTTTCAAGGTGACTGTAGAACAAAACTACTGCAAATAATGAGAATCAATGGTACAGCTTTGACCATTCTCACTTTTTCTCATCTCAAGACTCAGAACCATCCTCTCCCCTGTGTCCTCAACCCTGTCCCTTCCTCAAGTCCTCACTCCATCAGTTATCTCCATGTTCCATGTTTTTCACTTCCCTCTCCCCTGTTTCCATCAACTTGCATGTCAACTGAAGAATGATGAGGTTCAGAATTTGGAAAGGAGAGCTTTATTTCTCACAAACAATTGCAGCCTGTAGTGTGGCCATTCTGACAGGCTGGGAAATGTAGCCTCCAGCCAGAAACCAGAAACAATTCAAAAGTAGGAAGAATAAAAAAGGGATTTATGCTGAGTAAAGTGGCCAAATATATATACATATTCAATAAGCTATAGGAGGAATCATGAGTATTTATGAGAAGAGAAACATGCTAATGCACAACTGAGCCTCATGCCTCTCCCTGGGGCCCATGTTCAAAAAATGGTGGTGCTAGCATGATCTGAGGATAGAGTTTTCAGCCCTCTGATGTCAAAAAGTGAAGCAGAGGACACAAAATCCTCTTTGCACATCCTCCATAGACTGGCAAGACCCACTCCATGGTCATAGTCAGTGGTCTCTTACAGGAAGGGATGCTGGGTGTTGTGCTGGAAGGGAGGGGCAGCATCCGGAAGTCAATTGCTATCAGGGATGGAGTCTTTTCACAGATCTGATTTCTGTTCTGCCCTTAGGGAAGAATACCACACGGCAGTTAGCCAGGGAGGGAGCATAATGAGGCAGGTTCAACCTCTTTTCCTGTCATGGCTGGGAACTCAGTTTTTAAAATTTCTCTGGGGTCCCTTCCCTTAGCCAAGAAGGGTCCCTTCACTCAGTTTGAGGGGTAGAATTTTATTCTTATTTCTCACATAGATAGGCTGAAGTTCCTCCTATCCTAAAAAGCAGTCATTATCAACTTATATTAACTGTACCGTGCCTTGGACACTGAGCTAAGTGCTTTACATGCTTGATTTCTTTGACTCCTCAGACCCACTCTATAAGCGGAAGACACAATCCCCACTTTACAAAGACAATAAAGTGTAACGATGTTAAGTAATTGGTCCAAGGTTGTAGAACTCGTAAGTATGGAAGGACACATCCTCCTTTAGTGACTATCCAGATTTCTCTTGTCCTTCTCATGCAAACTCTATAAAAATAAAATATAATTCATGGCTCTATGTCATTGCCTGACATTCATTTGCCCTCACCACTCTCCTGGAACAGCTCTCACCAATTAGCCAAGACAATCCATTACAACAGTTCTCCTTATCTTCCCCAATCTGGACCTTGCATTTGACCCTACTGTCATAGCAACACCTTGAAACCTTTCCTTTGGTTCCTAGGACCCTAGCCTCTTCCTTCTCTCTGCCTATGCTAGAGGTTCCCCTTGTGTCACCATTATGGCCAACATGTCCCAGTATGTGACCTTGTTCACGAGAGTTCCACCCTGGGCCCATTGCTCTTTTTGCCCTATGAAACTGTACCTGACACAGGCTTCTGCACCTCGGAGAAGGAAAAGTTGAGAGCCCCGGTCTCTACCTGCTGAAGAGGAATTTGCAATCTAGCTGGGAAGGCAAGACCCCTATAGCTGAAAGTGCACTGTTGTAGCCTGCATCAGATTCAGCCCTGACTGCACCTGCTACAGATACCCGGGGGAGGGAGAGATCCCCGAAGACTGGAGCAGTGCAGGAAGGCTTCCTAGAAGGGGCATCATGGGCCTTGAAGGATTTGGCTTCAAAGAGAATTTGGCTATGAAGATACAAGAAGGGACACGTTCCACGAGGAACAGAGAAATGTCACCTCCTTCACTGACATATTCCCCTCCTATGCCACAGTGACGCCTCTGACATCTGAGCTGTGGCAGTGTTGGTCATCTGCACCTAATTTGCATGTTGACCCCATGACTTCACTTTATCTTGTACTGCTGTAGCCTGGTACATGGGGCCTGCTCCAGGGCATGGTGAGCACCCGGGGGTGGGGGCAGGGAGTAGGGAATTGGTAGTGTTGGTGTGTAGTTGGCACAAGCCAGAAAGCCAAGAGGGCCTGGTTTTGCACTTCAGTGTGATCACTCAGCAATCTGTGACCAGGAGCCAGTCACCTCTCTCAGCCTGTTTCCTCACTCATTTAAAAGTAGCCTTCATAGGGCTCTTGTGAGGACCACATAAGGTAAAGCAAGTCACACACGGTGGCCGATGTGCAAGTCCATGCTGGAGAAATGTCTGACATCATTATTCATCTCTGGATCCACCCTGCATGGACCTCATCCCAGGCCTAGCATATGGAAGTGAATGTGTCTTTTCTTTTGAAACCTGGATTCTCCCATCAGATTATGTCTCACAAGGTTGAGGCTGCATATTTATCTCAGGATCTCCCACCATGTTAGTACAGGAATCTTCAGAGAGTAAAGGGCAGAGGATAATCAGAGAAATGAGAACTATTTGTGCCGATTGGCTTTGTGCGGTCTTTGTGACTAAATATACTTCTCAAAAGTGTTAAGTGCTTGAGAAATATCTTCCCAGAAGGAAGGGCTTGGAGGAATGCAAGTAGCCTCAGCCCAGCCCAGGGCGGAGCTTCAAAGCATGAAAGAAGGAGCCGGCGGTGGCCCGGGGGTCTCCAACCACAGCACCCTGTGGCTCCAGGAGGCCCATGTCCTCTGCACTGAGCCTACGTAGGATGACACCAGCGCTGAGGGCCCAGACAGGAGGCACGCCACGTTCTTCCCGAATCAATGGCTTTCAACCCAGTTTCATTCTAGGGATTTCGAAGAATGCAGGGGCCCTGCAATCATTATTAGCCTGTAAGCAAAAGGGTAAAAGGGAAAAGAAGAAAGAAAGAACTCCTCAAGAAAATGTTTCCCCTGGAGTATTTTAAAATCTGGTGGAAACACTTTTCTCCAGATGCGTTTTCCCGGCAGGGTGACCCTCCGTGGCGGCAGGCAGTGCCGGAGAGGAGTCTTCCCATAGCTCAGCACACAAAGCTGGTGTTGTTGAAATGAGAGCCGTGTAATCAGCTAAAGAATTCCTGAGCAGAACCAAGGGCAGCAGATACTCAAACCTTGAACTTCTTTACCTCCCTGCATTTTTCAAGTGCTTCCTGGAGAAAGGAGCACCCAGGGGCCTGGATTCTCTTCTAACTTAATTAGGGGCATGCAGAAACGGGGGTGACCCTGAGAATTGTCTCTGGAGGCCCAGGGCTCTGAAGATTCCTGCTCGGAGACAGCAAGAGCCTTGGTGGGTGTTTGTGTTAAAGGGATGTCATGGACTTTTCCAGTGCCCTGACTCCGGAATGGTGGGGAAATGGCAATCTCCTCCCCAACAGGCTATCTGAAGGCCCTCTCCACAGGTTCTCCACAAGAGGCTGACATTTCTCTACCACTGCAACAAGCACATGCTCTGACACAAGACTGCCTGTGTGGGTCTGATTCCTGGCTCTGCCACTAGCTCTGTGACCTTGGACCAGTCACTTAGCCTCTCTGAGCCTCAGTTTCTTTGTTCATAAAATGGGGATAGTAATAATAGCTACTCACAGAAATGTGGTGACAATTACAATGTGATGTTTCTAACATCCTTAGGACAGTATGCAGCAATTAGAAAATGCCCAGTGAAGGTCAGCTGTTATTATGAATTATGGGAGGCAGAGTCCTGAAGAAACAGGTCCACAATCCCACAGGAAATAACTCATGACACTTGTGTTTGAAGCTCACAGGCTCTAATGCTGTGAAATGGGACACCCTTGGAACTATCTGTGAAGCAAAATTTGATTCAGTTAAATAAGCATTGTATAAGGAACTACTTAGTCTATGCCAGACCCGCACGAGATGGGAGGGGCTCCAGGACCAGACTGGTCCCTGCTCTCTAGCTGCTTTGGGTCTGTGGCAGAGGCTGATGTATAAATAAGAAACCACAAAACATTGTAACTAGTGACTCAGCTACAGAAATGAAATCATGAGAAAATGAGAGGCTCTGAGAAACTCGTCACCCCTGGTTCGTAGCATTTTCCTAGACGAGGCAAGAGGGTTGGAAAGCATGCTTTTTTATACTTTATGAACAGGAATTGCTGCTTTGCAGTTACTCAGGCAGGTTGGCCAATACATATTTATTGGATTTGTTTTTATGGAATTCCATTTTCCATTGGTACCATTCTCTGGCCGTGTTCTCATCCACCTCAAGAGCTCCCCCGCCATTCCCACTGCTGAGAGTTCTGCCCCTGGGGACTCCTGGGTCTGAACCAGGCTGGCATGATTCTGCTCTCTGCCTGTCATTCCCCGCGCACTCCTGGTGTCCGCGTCTCTGTGTGTCTGGGCAGTACATCACACGGGTAGGGCTCACTGAGGGTTTGCAGCCTTTTTGTGAGGAGTCGCCATAGATGGCTCTTGCTAAAGCTGCAGGTCAATGGCACGCACCCTACAAGTAACTGAATTTGAGGCCTTGCAACTCCTTGGAGATAATTACGTCCACGCCCGCTACGTAACGGAAAAACTGAGACTCGACATAGGAAATAGACCTCTCCAAAGTGGCATCTCAGCAGGTGCCCAGGGGAGTTGGAACTGAAGCCCTGGAATCCTGACACAGCCCCTGCTCCCTCAATGGCTAGGCTGTCATGTGTGAATGCATCCAGAACACGTAGCCTGCCTATTTCACTGACCCTTGCCTGTCCCTGCCTGGCTCTTCCTGGGGGTCCTCAGGACCTCCTCCACCTCACCTCCACTCTGAAGGGAGTCTCGGATTCTGTCTCCAGGTGTTGCTGTGGGCTAGCTCTGAGGCTGGCCAGGCTGGGCAGGCCAGGGGCAATGGGAGCTCAAACCTGTAAGTCTGAGGCTTGAAGACAGCTGGCCTCCACCTCTGCTTCTGCCTCCAGTGCAGCTGAGGGGCTGAAAGGCTAGTGGAAACCCTGAGTTCCAGCACTGCCCAGACATCACAGACCGAGAGACTCTGGGCCTCAGTTTCTCCACCCATAAGATAAGCAGGCTAGCCAAGCTGCTGGAGCACTCTCCCAGCTGCGAACATCTGCATCCCCACCTCCCCTGACGCCCCGCACCCCCCCCACACACACACTCAGTAGCAGTCACAACAACACATTCCCCTCTCCAAGGTGGATGGAGAAGAGAATATGCAAACATGCCTCATTAGAGTTGGAAGTCAAAATAGCTTCTCTGTGTGATTCACCCAATCCCACAGCATTCTACAGAAAGCAGAGCAAAGGGAGCTTTCATCGCGTGCCAGATTGAAGCGTGGGCAGCCGAGGTAAAAGAACAATTTCTCTAGTTCCAAACATGTTTTGGGGGTGCCGGCATCCCCTGTCAGCTCGCCTTACCGTCTCCCTCCCCATCTCCAGGCACTCGATCACCCCTGCCCCCAGAAGCATTCCTAGTCTTGAACTTTCTAATCATGGCCTGCCTTTGTCTGAGCACTTGGGATCATATGGCATCAATTGAGAATGTAACCCGACTCAGGTTTGGTATTTAACATACCTGCTGCAGAGGAAGTGTCTTTGAAGGCGAGGCCCTGTGCGGTGGCCCCCGACCCTCCCTTCTGCACGGCCCAACCCCGCACCTCTTAATCAGTCTCCTGAACTCACCACGGAGGTCTCACAATGGAAGGGCAATTATGAGGGCAGGCAGATGAAAGAGGCAGCCCCGATGGTCCGAAAGGTTCTTTTGCTTTTAAATTATCCATGATTTACCTGAATAAAAGGAGAGGAAGTGCCTGAAGATTATTCTAATTGAGCCAGACTTTTCAAATCATGGAAATACCAGCATTTCCAAGGGGAAATCCAATCCGTTCAAATTGCCCCCGTGAGTAACTCATACAAACAGAAGGAAAGAGGGGGCTTTCATTTGCCAATGTGGGTCTGATCAGTGTAAATTGGATAAATGGCGAGGGCCAGAAGGGCATGAAGCTCCCAGAGTCCTCTGCCTGTGTTTTCTTAGCCAGGTTTGTAAAAGGGATCATTCTGGAGCAGAGGGCGTTCGAGGAAATGCCTCCATTTCGGCACCAAGCCTCCTCCTCCTGTTATTGAAAACAGGCCAGGCGGTCGGAGGGTGTTTTCTCCTGGCTGATGCACGGCCTTCCAACTTCCAGCTTCTCTGCCCTGAAGGTCTGCAGATAACAGGCATCTTTAAAGGGCAGACACGGATTGTCTATGCCTGTATTTCAGTTAAAGAGTTCAAGACAAGAAGAAGACAAAAACTTGGTAGGGCTGCATGGCCTCCCTCCTGGGAGAAGCTGAAAGCCTCCGTATGAATGGACACCTCTGTGAATGGGACAAGCTGGAGAGGAGGAATTTGAGGCAGAGAAATTAAGTACCTTCCATAAGGTCAGAGTTCGAGTCCCCGGGAAAGCGAGGGCAAGACCTTCCTGCTTTTGGGTTCCCTGCTTATCCTAAGTTGAGACAATGGGCCTTTTCTTTGGAGCACTCAAAGCCATATATGTTTAGGAACATTTGTATTAAAACTCCATGTGTGTTCACAGGGGCTGCCTAAATATTTGAAACTTTGGTTCAAAAATTTCCCTGGGTATCAAAATAAGTATTATTTAGAAATAAGTGGAATATATATATCCCACATTGGTAGTTCTCAGCATGCCAAAAGAAGCCTACTTCTATGAGTTCATATATATATATATATAAAGTGTGAGTGTGTGTATTTATATATAAAGCCATATATATTACATTTCTATGCATCAGGATCACACTCACCATGATTTAAAAATAAATTGCAGGCCGGGCGCAGTGGCTCAAGCCTGTAATCCCAGCACTTTGGGAGGCCGAGACGGGCGGATCACGAGGTCAGGAGATCGAGACCATCCTGGCTAACATGGTGAAACCCTGTCTCCACTAAAAAATACAAAAAACTAGCCGGCCGAAGTGGCGGGCACCTGTAATCCCAGCTACTCGGGAGGCTGAGGCAGGAGAATGGTGTGAACCTGGGAGGCGGGAGCTTGCAGTGAGCTGAGATCCGGCCACTGCACTCCAGCCTGGGCGACAGAGCGAGACTCCGTCTCAAAAATAAATAAATAAATAAATAAATAAATAAATTGCAGATAACAACCCTTGATACACAAGGCCATATTTTAGGGTAGAGAGTTCTACTTGTTAAACAATAAAACCTGCCTTTGCTAAGCTAGGATGCTAGAGTATTTTTGTTTTTGTTTTGTTTTTCAAAAAAATTAATAATAATAATAACCTTAGCTTTGCTAGACCCTGTGACTCAGGCTTCTGTTTAACAAACAAAACAAACTGTATGGCACCTTGAAGCTCCCAGGGTGCTTTCACACACCTCGTCCAATTTTGCAAACCTTCGCAGCAATGCTGAGAGGAAGTCGGGGTGTTGTTTCTACTCCCATGTTGCAGAGGAAGAAACGGAGCCAGGGAACTGGGGGAGCCACACCTGCAGGCAGCCTCCCAGATCCTCGGCTAGCACTTCATGATGAAGGTGCTCGAAGTGGCCCAGAATCCCACAGTGAGGCGATTCCAAACCCACCCAGTTTCTCCACCTCCCACATCCCCACCCATGCATTGGTGGCTATCTCCAGAGCAGGATGACCTAGCCAGAGTGGAATTTATTCTCATGCACTTAAGTATGAGAAGCTGAGGTCAAGGATTCTTTGAACTATTTCCAAAACCTCAAGAACATTAAGAAGTGACTCCACAGAGACATGTTGGGACAGTTAAATTTAGCAGTCATGAAAGTCTAGGGATCCAAAGTTTATTTAAAACAGCAGCAACATGTTAGTGGTAGCCCCAGCTCTGCTGTTGGGATGGATATTTATGGGATGTAAATAACTTCTGTCTCCAAGAACATTAATGGAGCTGCTCATGCTCGTGCCCATTTGTGTAAAGAGCACACTGCAACAGCTCTGCAAAATCTAGGACACATATCTGTACTCCCCTGTTTTCATGCCAGTTAATTTTATGGAATCCCCCGTTGGGAGTGGAAAGGGAGTGGAAAGAGCTTCACAAGCCATCATTTTGGCTCAATATTTCAGACATGAAGATAAACTGAAAAGAGGCTCAACACACTTAGAGTTTGTGGCCTCTGTTCTCAACTTTGCCTCCACTGGGCAGCAGTCTTGGGCTGCTCATATCACCTGAGCCTCAGTTTCCATTCCCTCATTCCCTTAGGCGAGTGTAATCCCTTCCCAGGCTGCCTCACACAGCTCCACAAAGATCTAAAGACAGCATAGCGATGCCCATATGGAGGGATGCCAGCAGGTAAGTCCCATCCACTGATTAAGGGGGCTTCTGTGGGAGAATAGGAGGGGCTCCAAGAGCGGAGTATTTCAGGCTTCCCTCTCGTTACCGGTATCAATTTGCAGATTCCATCATTGCAAATTCATGTCCTTGCTAAATGCATCTGCAACCACAACATTAATACCTGCAGCTCTTTCCCTGCTTTTTGTGGACATGGGCAGAGCAGTGAAGCAGTTGGGTCACTCATTCTAAGCTGAGGTCAAAAGAGGCCCTACTGTGCCTTCTTTCATTTTTCAAGTTTTTATTTTTTAATTTTTAATAGAGACGGGGGTCTCACTATGCTCCCTAGGCTAGTCTCAAACTCCTGGGCTCAAGTGATCCTCCCACCTCAGCCTCCCAAAGTGCTGGGATTACAGGTGCGAGCCACCATGCCTGGCCCTGATCTGCCTTCTTGTTTCAGCTCTCATGCTATAAACAAGTGTCCCTTTTGCAGTTCATTTCATGTTACATTTTCCATGTTTTTGCCCTGTTTTGGTGATTTCACTGCTTAAAAATGGCCCCCAAGGAAAGGGCTGAAATGCTGTCTCGTTTTCCTCTATGCAAGACTGTGATGTGCCTTATGGAGAAAATATGTGTTAGGTAAGCTTCATGTGGACATGAGTTCCTGTGCTGTTGGCAATGAGTTCAATGTGAATAAATCAATAAAATATATTAAATAAGGTGTCTTCCAACAGAAACACACAACACACACAATACAAGATTCTGCATTGGATAGGTTGACTAAAACATTGTGGCCAGAGGCTTGCAGGAGCCTAACCCTGCGTTTCCTCTAGGAGCCATGGTTCAGCGTTGGCTAATTCCGTGTTTTTGGTGCCTTATAGAACATAACTGCCTCAATTAACACAACTCCACTATACTCATCAAGCATCTCAATTCTGACAAGAAAGACCCAAACCCTTCAGGCAGGCAGACGAGGCTCTGCTGACCTTGCTCTTGTGCTCTTACTGATGTAGGTGCTGCTGCATGTCTAGTGTGCCTGGCCCCAGGTGCCAGGCCGTGAGAACCACCCCTGACACTGGCCCTCCCCCTTCCCTGGAGAGGCTTTCCCATGTCTCAGGCTTCAAGCCCCAGCTCCTGACCACCCTCTGTAAACTCCTCCCAGTCCCTGCAGCCAAACCAATGTCCCCCTCTCTGTGCTCTGGTGTCCCCATATTGTGCCACCACACAATGCTGGATGGCACGTCTCCCAGAAGGCGGAGAGCAGAGTGACTAGGTGCACCATGCTGAGGAGAATGACCGCACTTGCCCCTGAGGGCTGCGGTGAGAATGAACCGGTGTGGGACCCACGCAACATTTAGAACAGTGCTTGGCCTACAGTTAGCACCGAGTTCGTCATATTTTATCCATCTGCTTCCTCCCATAACCTCCAGGATTCTTGAGGACAAGAATCTGCCCTTCTTACCCTTATGTGCCCAGTAGATAAGTGTCAGTGAATGAACTAAGTCACTGTCTCCTTCACTGTGACGATGGAAAATGTGGAGATTTAAGTAAACAAAAACAAAAAGTCGCTTTTCTGCGGTGAAGATGCTGCAACATTTCAGAAGTCAGGCTCTGCAGGCAGTGGGGGACACCGCAGGGAGGGATGAAAGGCTTCTTTGACGTTGGTGACACTGGCAAAATTGACATACATTGTTGGTTCCCCTGTTCCTGGGACCCCTCGGGCTGGGTAGGTGATAGGGAAGGAAAGGGTGAATTTCGTTGGAATGGCAAATAGGACACGGAAGAGAAGCCTGGAGGGGAAGAAGGAGTGAAGGGAGTTAGAACAGGGACTGTGGATCTGCGGAGAGAAGACTCATGAAGGCAGAGGGCACAGAGGAGAGTGCGTGCCCTAGACTCGGAAGCTGGCTCTGGATGCTCTTGCTGCCTCGCTGGACTGCGGCCTATGGGCAGCTATTCGCACTCCAGGCCACAGCTTATACACCTGGGACAGAGGTCATAGTTTCCACCCGTACAATGCTGCCTAGTTCAAATGAGATAAGGAGCATGAAGGTCTAGGAGTTTTTTGGCACAGACCAGGAGCTCATTACCACTAGTTCCCTTCTTTCCATGGGCTCAGCATTGATTGAAGAAAGGTGTTTCCTTGGGGTCCCCACAGCTGCCTTGCTGGGAGGTTTCCGTAACACCGACAGTGCTGCCTGCCATCAAAGAGAACAGGACCTCCAAACCTCAGCAGCCCCAAAGACACGGGGCCCCCTGTGTTAAGACAGATGGACAGTATCTCCACTGAATCACTCCCCTGCCTGGCCTGGCCCAGGCCCCACAGCAGGACCTCTAGCTCTTCTGACTTGCTCAAGGCATCGGAGGCTCAAGGTAGAAACAGAATCTGAAAGCAGGCAGGTACCATAAGGCCTTGTAGGCTGCAGTGCTCACCTCGCTGGTCCAGTGACCTTTTGGTGTCCCCCGTGGTAATAACACCCTACGATTTTACAGCAACTTTCCCAAAGAAGCTCAAAGCCCAGGGAGAGACATGACCTCATTAGTTCTCACTCTGGCAGGGTTCAAGCCCCAGCTTAAGGCAGTCAGTTCCAGCAAGTCTCGTTCATGGTAGGGAAGGTGAGGCCCCATGAGTCACTGGCAGGAACAGACACAGATTTCTCAGGACCAGAAGCTGCTGAGACTCTTCTCCTCCTCCTTTCCCTCCTCCCACCAGGCCCATGGAGATTTGCTACCAGGTATTCCTGCAGCACTATGTGTGCCCAGTCCTGCCCTGGGGCACCTGGGCTTTTGTTCGGACTTCTGCTACCGCATACTCCCTAGCTTGCTCTGAGCTTGTCCTTTTGGGATTGAAAGTAATTTTCCTTATCCAAGCCTGATCTTGCTCTGTTCAAATCAAATGCCTTTCTCATGGTCAAACCAGACAGCCTGTTCTAGTCAGCATAGCATTCCTGGGCGCAGGACCTATGGTGATAGGCAAAATAAGAGTGATTTATTACCTGAGAGCTGAAGAAGGTGCTAAGAATAAAAGTAAACTGGATCCCCTTTCCAAAATGAAGCATGTGTCTTCCTAATGGACTGGTTTTCACACTCAGGTTTTGAAGACGTGTTTTCCCAGTACTCTCACATTCCACCCAACCCATACCACACAGACGCGTCCGTTCTCTTTATGTGGACACAAAATACACTGTGTACATCCACAGCTTTCTTAATGCGTATTTGCTGCCACAGAAGCCCACAGCATGAGCACTCCTGATGCACACTTATGCACCCTGGCCACACGGATGTGTTTGCATGCACTCCCGTGTCACATGAGGAGACACATACAGACACATGCACTCCCAGGGGACATGCCATCCCCTCACATCCTCTCTTACTTAAGTTGCATCTCCCTCTTGCAGACATCTAGAGTAGAGTACATTCCCTGCTCCAAAAACTGACTTCAAGGGTGGTCCTTTCTGGACCCTTGGCCTCTGTTTCCCCAACACAAGACCCCAGCCCCCAACATGTGACAAAGTGGAGGCTCCTCTGACTCTAAGTCCAGGACTCCCCCATCTGGGACCTCACAGCCCCCTTCTATCTGTCCAGTCAAGCAACTCCTTCATGCAAGGCCATTGCATTTTCTGAGTATGGCCTCACTGTTCAGCCTGGGCTGCTCTGGGCCAGCAGGCACTGTGGACATCATGGCACTAGAGTTCCACCTTGCATGGCAGCCCACTGTGCTGGCCAGACAGCCAACAAAAGAGGGCTGTCAGGGATATTAAAGATGTGGAATGACAGAAACAACCCTAAACTGAGAGACAGAGGCCCCCATCCACTCTCCTGTTCTTTCACACTACTCTGGAGAATTTTCTCCAGTTCTTTAATCTCTTTGGGCTTGTTTTCTTATCTCTAAAACTATGAAAATGATAACAGCCTCAAGAGACTTCTGTGCTGGCAGGATGAAGTAGCGTAAGCAAAACACCTAGCCCTGTGTGTGGTCTGTGGAAGGCACCCGACAAATATAATCACTTTTCTTTCCTTATAACCAAATCCTCTGCACAGCCAGTGTGGTTGGATCTGTAGGTCTTTGGTCTGTAAAGCCAGAAGAGACAGGACTTCCAGGTCACATTGTCCAACCTGTTATCCTACAGATGTGGAAATGAGGGAAGAAGGGCTCATAAGCGAGCAAGAAGGCTCGCCAAGGTCACACCTCTGTGAATTTACTGGACTTAATTTGAGATCAAGCTCCAAGTGTCGGGCTGGAAAGGGTCTTAGAAGCCATTTCTTCACAAGGTTGACAAGACGTTCTGCAAAGCTCAGCTTTCCTTGGTGGGACCCCTTAGGGAGCAAGGGGTGGACTAGCAAGAGATCTCAGCTCTCTACCCCAACTGCAACCATTTCAACTCTTCCTAGGAAGTGGTGAAATATTGCTGAAGTTGTTCACATCTCTCATGTGATAGCTGAGTAAACCAACATCCGTGGAGGGCAAGTGAGGACTCATCACAAACTCGGGTTTCTGGACTACTACTAGACCAGGGTGCTCTTCTGTCTCTATCTTACTAAACAGAACCGGGTCAGCACACACTCCTCGTGAACAGAATTGAGCCACCCTAAAAACTTGGTTAAGACTTTGTAAACAAAGTAGAATGTGTCTCATCATAATGTAACACACCCACATTCCTGTCATTGGTCTGTTCCTGATGTTAACTTCTAAAATACAGTTCAAACACCACCTCCTCCCTGAAGCCTTTTTTAACCACCCCCAGCCAAAGAGAATGGATGACTTCCTTCATTGTGTCTCGCCCCCTGCCGCTCAGATTTTTTCCAGGGTGCCCATGACTCTCCTTTGCACCAAGTCCCTTGCACACTCATCTTCTATACCAAAATCTTGTGGCTCTTTGTTCCCCGAGAAATGGAGAAACGCAAGACCTGGCACAGAATAGAACTTACTAAATGTTTGAATGAGCAAATCAATCAGTTAAACAATGAATGAATCTGCTCTCCTAATGCATGACCCCCCACACCCATCATGTGTCCAGAGTAACCTCTCATCACTCAGCAGCTAAACATGGGGAAGTCATTACTGTCCGGTGCCATTCAGTGCCAACATGTCCCAAAAAGAACCAGTGCCAAGCCCAGCACCAGCGCGCTGAGTAGTCCGACACTCTGCCCTAGCGTATCCCATGGAATCCCAATACCACCCACACAGAATGAAGAGGGTGCAAATTCTTTGCCCCCATTAATAATGGGCCCATTTCTCATCTGGCTTCAGAGCCTGTGAAGCCAATCCAGGCGCAGAAACTTCAAAGGGAGCTCGGAGCTGGAATTGGCCCCAGAGGGCACAGAGCAAGACAAAACACAGGCCACAGTTTTTATACTGTAGCTGCTATATAGGAAGTCATTGTTACCAAGAGCTTGCCCTGCCAAGTCTACCAGATTGAAGGAGCTGAATATCTCCCATCTCTGCATAGTTTAGCAGTTAGTGCACAAACTATTTTGGCTCCAAGGCCCACCAGACTGAAATGGGAATTGCAATGTGGGGTTTTATTCTCTCATGGAAAACTCCTTCCACACCTAAAAAAGAATCAGACTCTAAAATCAAGTCTACCCAACGTGACCTTACAAACAATGTAGTAAGCCAGAGTTATTTAAAACAAACTAGAATAATCCTAACTGGGTAAGAACTTATTCCCTCTGGGCTGAGGAGGCCTGATCCCAGAGAGGGACCCCTCCTCCTCTTCCCTAGGTCTTTTGGCCCCATGCTCCAGTGGTCTCCTACAAGCCTTGATTTCAATATGAGTAAAGCCAGGTGGAAACTCTGAGTTTGAATGAATCTCCCCACTAGACTGTAAGCAACTTGCAGAGAGCACTTTTTTTTATCTCCTTACTCCTTTAACACTTGCAAAGAGCTTGACTCAACACTGTTTAAAATTATCTTTCTTATTTATCGGTTTACTTGTCTATTATCTGTCTTCCCTACCATTAGACTTAAAGAACCATGAAATAAGAAACATGTTCTATTTTGCTTGTCACTACATCCCCAAAGGCTGGAGAAGAGGCTAAAACATAGTCAGCACTAATAAATATATGATGAACAACTGTCGAATGCTTGGCGTATGACCTGGATGACCTTGGACAAATCCAGTTCTCCTGTTTCAGAATACTGAGAATCAGCCTGGGCAACATAGCAAGACCCTGTCTCTACAAAAACTTAAAAAAAAATTAGCCAGGCATGGTGTGCATACCAGTAGTCTCAGCTACTCTGGAGGCTGACGGGGGAGGATTGCGTGAGCCTGGGAGATCAAGGCTGCAGTGAGCCATCATTGCGCCAAGGCACTCCAGCCAGGGCAGCAGAGACACTATCTCAAAAAAACAAAAAATTTAGAATGTGCTGAGAATGCCACATCCTTGAAATAGAGAGGAGT
Organism: Macaca mulatta; assembly: GCF_049350105.2. NCBI lineage: Eukaryota > Metazoa > Chordata > Mammalia > Primates > Cercopithecidae > Macaca > Macaca mulatta. The sequence goes on from NC_133418.1 coordinate 108,725,680, forward strand.
TGGCTTGAATAGCCAGAGTTCTGTTTCAGTCTCCCTCAGAAACAAGATTTCATCAGTGTTTCAGCCCTGCATGTCATGTGACTGTAGGGTATAAAACCCATGCAATGCTGCTTTCCAGGGTCCCTCTGCAGTGCTGAAAATGGAGCGTGTGCAGTTGAAGCTCTATCCACCCCAGGCAGCTTCCCTGAGTCTTAGGGGATGGGTTCACAACAGGTTCTTGGCATCTCTTGTCCCTTGCTATCTATCTGTAAGTAATAAACCCTCTTTTTGTAACCTGTTATACGCATGGGTGTTCTGCCTCATGAGACTAGACAAGATGGTAACTAGTGCCTGGTGAGCCAGCTGCACAGTATGCACTCGTGAGTGAAACAATGGGTGGGTGACCAAATGAAGTGTCCATCCATGTGCATGATACAGACTATGGGAGATTTTGATAAATGGAAAGAAAACTAAATCCAGGTAATTCAGAAAGAAGTGGGGTTATTCTGATGAATAAACCTAGGACAAAAGGGAAGAGGTTGTTTCCAAAATCCGTGAGGGTCTCCCTGGGGAAAGAGGAATGGGATGTCATGGGCTGCAGGATCTAGAGCAAGACTGATGGTTGCAGGTAGTAGAGGAGTGGAGGAAGAGAAGGAACTAACAGTAAAATGTGAGACCTCAGTGGCAGTCCAAGATGACCACCAATCATCACGGTCCTTAAAAATCTTTGCGGCATTTGGGTCTCTTAGCAATGCCCCTATTAACCTATAGGGAACCTTTGTGCAAATTAGGAAAAGGTATCTCCTTGCATGGATGCAGCCCTGGAGGCACACTCCACAGGCTGGGGGAGTCACACAAAGAAAAAGGTGTCTTTCCCTTGGAGCTTGGACTGGATTTCAGCCTCCACGTGCCTCCTTAGATGTGTGCAATGCTGAAGCTGCAGCATTCGGGGGGAGTGTCCTATTAGGGAGACCAGTGACTGCAGGGGTCCCCAGACATGCTGCCATAGAAATCTGGGAAGATTCTTCAAAAACACAGTCTCCTCCAGAAATGCTGATTCATTCATCATTCATTCATTCATTCTGCTACTGCTGCTGTTTTTTGTTGTTGTTGTTGCTCTGTCTCTGATGCCCACGTGATACTGGTGATCATTCAGATCTGGGAATGGCTGGGCTGAATGACCTCTGTGAATGCTTTCAATTTCAAGATCTTGATTGTTGTTGACACATTGTGGGGACCTCACAGCTCCTCGGAAAGGGGATTTCATTTAGAATCTGACACATCGCTTCTTCTTTTAGGAAAAGTCAATAAAAGCTTTTCAAAGAAAAACTCTCCAAAGCAATACAATTTGAGAGACAAAAACAAAAAAGAGAGAGCTCATTGATTTAAACCAACTTAGAACCCTAGCAAAGATCAGTTCAGGGCAAATCAAATCAATTGTTGACTGAATGATGCCAAATACTCATATTTTTAGGGTCATTTAGATAAAAAGGAAAAGAAAAGACATTATTTAGCCACTTAGTCACTTCTTGTCATATATCCAAAGTCCAACCGGTAAGCAAAGATCTTGATGAATGGCTGCTTTCTTCCTGCATACTCTGCCAATCTGCAAGGCTCATAACACAACTGTAGCCAGGGAATGTTACCACTCTGCAAACTAAAACCTGGTTATAGAGCCAGGGGTGGGGCACAGGCCTGTAATCTCAGTTACTCTGGAGGCTGAGGCAGTAGAATCACCTGGGCAACCTAGCAAACCTCAACTCTGGGAAAAAAAAAAAAAAATTAGTGAAACTTATTTCTGAAAAAAAAAAAAGGAAAAGGAAAAAGAATTTTTTTTTTTTAATGAAACGAAAGTTGGTTCTCATCTCCAACTATTTTTTTAAGCCATCTTTGTTCAAGGACAGTGTCCAAGAGGACAGGCAAGATATTCCCCAGGAATGAAAGGAGAGGGAAGAAGGAGGACAAAAAAGGAAGTAAATCCAAGTTCCTAGAAGGGCTGCCTTTGATCACACGATACCTATTTTAGGTAACCTTGGGGGCTGCAGACTCCTCAGCCAGGCTGCCTGCCCTCAGGAATTCAACCTGCTCCTGCAAGCTCACCTTCTTCTGCTCTGGTCATGCCAACACCCTCACTCGCTGCCTTGGCCACATGGGATGCCCACTCACCCCTACCAGTGGAGTTTGTTTATAAACAGCTTAAGAGGTTTAAATATTACCTCTGCCTCTTACTAGCCATACCATCCTTTGCTTACATTTTTCTCGTCTGTGTAATGGGGATCATAAATGCTCCTATTTCAAAGAGAGATAATAAATGTGAGAATTAAGTGTGCAAATACATGCAAAGCATGAGAACAGGACAGTGTGCATAGTGAGTGTGAGGCGAATGCATGCTCTGGTTATTTTAAATCACATGATTTTCATGTTTGAAGCCACCCTCCCCACGCTGACATTTTTCATCACATGTCTCATTGCGTGGCAATTTTTCCATGACTGTTGCCTGCTCTAGGTGACGTGCTCCCTGTGGGAAGGGTCAACTTAAATATAAATCTCCAGAACTAACACAAGGGTTGGCCCAAAGAGCACTTAACGAATGTTGAGGGAATAAATGAATCAACAGAAAGTCAGTGGTTTAAGGCATTTAAACACCTATGTGAATCTCACAACTACCCCGTGAGATGAGATAAGCAATTTTTATCCTTCCCATGTTATGGTTTGAACAACTAAGGCCCTGAGAGATTAAACGATTTGTTTAAGGCCGGGCGAGGTGGCTCATACCTGTAATCCCAGCACTTTGGGAAGCCGAGACAGGCGGATCACTTGAGCCCAGGAGTTTGAGACCAGCCTGGGCAACATGACTAAATCCCATCTCTACTAAAGATACAAAACTTAGCCAGGTATCATGGCACATGCCTGTAGTCCCAGATACTCGGGAGGCTGAGATGGGTGAATCGCTTGAGCCTGGGAGCCAGAGGTGGCAGTGAACCTCAATCATGCCACTGCACACTCAGCCTGAATAACAGAGCCAGATCCTGTTTCAAAAAAAAAAAAAAAGGAAAAGGAAAAGAAAAGATCTGTTTAAAGTCCCATGGGTAATAAAGGGGAAATAAGCTTCTTGTGGGTTGTCTGACACCATGAGGTTTTTTGCAGGTCTGACTCCATATTCTTGCTGATGGGGAGATGTGGATAGTCTTAGAAAGAAGTGCTTTAACTAACTCTTAATGTTAGTGAAGCATTTTCTAGATGGAGAACATAAATAATGACACTCTAGGTGAAGGATGCTGCATGGTAATAGGCAATGGCAAGCATCCAGGGGGAATACAGCACTTCTCTACTAGATTCCAAGTTTCATGAGGCCAGGGGCTTCGTTGTTCCCCCAGTGATTACCACCACAGAACTCAAGTGTCTGGCACAGAGCAAGCAAGCAATTGCCTGTTGAAAGAATGGGTGGATGGGCGGGTGGATAGATGGATGGATGAATGGATGGATGGATGGATGGATGGATGGATGGATGGATGGATGGATGGATGGATGGATAAATGGGTAGATGGATGAATGGATGGATAGATGGATAAATGGGAGGATAGACGGATGGATGAATGAATGGATGGATGAGCTGATAGATAAAGAGAGGAGAAAATCAGAGTAAAAGAAGCTCCTCTGCTTACAGAAAAGTTGGTTCCTAGAGTGTTCTTAAGTCCAAAGTGATATTTCACAAGCACCTTCTCATGCCATCTGTTGGTAGTGGTGAGAGTTGATGCGTTCAATTCTGGTACATGACTTTGTTTTCTTTTTTTTCTTTTTTTCTTTTTTTTTTTTTTTTTGAGACAGGGTCTTGCTCTGTCACCCAGGCAATGACATCTTCACAGCTCACTGCAGCCTCAACCTCCCAAGTAGCTGGGATTACAGATGTGCACTACCATGCCTGGCTAATTGTTTTAAATTACTTTTTGTAAAGATGGAGTCTCACTATGTTACCCAGGCTGGTCTCAAACTTCTGGGCTCTAGCAATCCTCCCACTTCGGCCTCCCAAAGTGCTGGGATTACAGGCATGAGCCAAGACATCTAACCTGTTTTCATTTTAACTCAAAAGTACACAACAGAAGAAATCTTATACTGCAAAAGCAAGAAAGAAACAATGATCAGCTTATTGAGGGTTTCATGATACTGTGCCTGGACACTAAATCTGGAGGTAGTGAAACCCCAGAGTGTTGGAAGCAAGATTCAGTCTGTTCCAGAATTATGTCTTAGGTTGCAGTGGAGAGGGTGAGCTAGGAGGGAACAGATTAAAGACAGGGGCCCAGGTAAGAAACAGCTCTCATGGAGTAAGGTATAGGTGGAAATTGAGTCCTAATATCTTTTCAAGCATCCAGGACACCTAGTCAGTCTGTCATATCTGTTTCTACGAAGATGTACAATAGAGGTTGGGTGATGTGATGTCATTTAGGGCCTCTGACAAGCCTTCTCAAGAGCCTGGGAGGTGAGTTGCCCCCATACATATTCTCATCAAGTCATCTTTCTCTCCATCTACCCCAAAGAATGGGAGTTAGACAGCAAAAGAGAATTCAAACAATGTGAGCATCCAAAATCGGCAAAGCAGATTTTTTGGAAGTTTAGCAATTGCCAAGTGGAAAACTTGATAGTTCATTTAATACTTTAAGGCGATGTACCTAATGAAAAGTACATGTAGGAAGAATGGAAGTGGATTTTTATGCAAAAATGCCTGGAATGACTTGCATCTGGCCTATGACATGCCATCAACATCTTCTATCTCCTCACCCCCAAGACCGCTGGTAGCTTCTATTTTTGCTAAAACAGACCAACCTGCTTCTATGTGCCCTTTATTTTCCTGGGATTTGGAAGGCTGTGCCATAGCATTTGTGGATAGAACATCTTCACAGTAGCAAGACACTGAGAGGAAAGAGGGCATCCGTTGGCATTGCTGACGGTTTTCTGGGAGCTCTCTCACAAGCAGGCAGCCTTGAGATGTCCAGGGCTCAACAGCAATAGATCCTTGACACGTTGCTTAGAACCTGCGATTAATTAAAAAGTGATATTACAGCTATACAAGCAAAAATGACTAAGCTTTACACATAGAATGACCATATAATTTATTGTCCAAGCCAGAACACTTTTGAGAATGAGAGAACGCACTATTAATAATTGTGGTGGGACAAGAGAAGTAAACCTGGACTGTCTCCTTCGAACAAGGAAATGTTTCCATATGTCCCTGTCTTACTGCTCTGTTCACATGTAAAATGAAACACTTCACATAGGTAACTTTTCCAGGTAACTGAAATTTACCTTAATGAGCTTTTATTTGTTTTCCTTTTTTGCTACTGTGAATGAAAGCCTTTCTAAAAAGTTAGGCTCCCAATCAATAACCAATATATTTTATCTTTCTCTCAATGGTTTGGAATCACCTTTTGCCTGACACAGAGTTGACTTGCCGAGTAGTTGAATGAATCACTAAACTATTATAGACATTTATTATGGTGTACTGTACGATATACCACAAGCACTCACAGGGAATTTGAGTAAGTTATTTTGCCTCTCTTGACCCAGTTTCCTTAGATCTCTTGAGAGCTAAAGAGAGAAGGGTCTTGCAGGTCGCTTCAAATTCTAATAGCCTATGTTTGAATTTTTTAATTTGCTCCCGGAAGTGATTGTCAGTTTAATGAAGCTACCTGTGAAAAATATTTTAAAGAGGAATAGAAGACACAACATGTAATTTGCCAGGAGCCCACGTGGCTCTAAAGTAGCCAGTTTCCATTTGGAAAGGACTTAGTTACACTCTTGTGCCAAAAGTAGTGACTTAGCAATGAAAAGGAGACAGCATTTTCCTACCTCTGTGGTTCCCTTGCTTTCTCATGCATGCAACAGTCACTTCGTGCTCACCTGTTTCCTGAGGGGATGCCATTGTGAATCCACTAAGTCCTGCAGTCCCAGGAGGACAGGTACTAGAAATGGAGAACCAACATGGATACACATGGCTTTCATCCAAGACAGAAAGAGTAGGGTCAGAAGAGGAGGCAAAGGATTGTTGTGGGAGTTCGGAGGCTGCGATCAGTTCCAGCTTGGTGGGGTGAGGTGGAAAACCGGGGGAGGCTTCATGAAGGAGGCCTCACTGCAACCGTGGACAGTTAATAAAAGTGCATGTTCAGAAATGCAGAGAGGGCCTTCCAGGTGGAGAAAGTAGTGTGTGTAAAAGCACGGAGGTGGAAACATGTTTCAGCAAGAACAATCAGTCAGATGTGCCTGGGATATGCAGTCCTCAAAAGCAAAGGTTGTGTCATAATTATCTACTTTTTTGTCTCCAGAATCTATCGTCTAAATAAATCCTCAATGATGACTGATTGATGGTATGAATGAATGAGCGGAAGAAAAGTAATAGGAATAAGTTTGGGATGGTTGTACTTCGCTTGGTGGAGAGCCTGTCTATCACAGGCATACGAGGGGATGCAGAAGAGCTTGACAGGTCTTGAATGCTGGACTAAAAAGCCAGACTGGATCCATAGGTAATGGGAGCCACTGAAGATTTCTTTCCAGCAAGGAGACTGTTAAGATGTTAGGATACCTGGAGTGGAGAAAGTCAGTGAGCCGGTATGCAAGACACAGAAGGGAGAAAACTGACAGCGGTCAGGGAAGGTGGGCAGGGGGGCTATTATTATTTATTTATTTATTTATTTTACTCTTAGGCTGAAGAATTTTGAAGTATTTCTCACAAGCATGCTGTGATAATAAGATGAAAACGATGTACAAAGAGAGGATTTAAGGATTTCATTAGTGGTTACAAAATTTTTTTACCTCGGATACCAAAGGTGGCTCTACCTTTTATGTTTTGCCTCAGAAAAAGTGTTGTGGTACACCCGGATTTCTTGAACCAGAAGTTATTGAGTTCAAGTGCTGGTAAGGGAGGAGAACGGCATGGGGTGGGGCAGGGGGCCCAGGAAGGAGGACTGTCAAGTGAGGCGGGAACTGAGAGATGCTGGCATGTCCCACTCCTCGCTCACCTTTAGAACAACTTCCTGAGGCCTCGTGTTCTTTCTCTCTGTCATCAGAGGCTGAGTGGCACAGCAGTTGAGAGAAGAGGCTCAGGAACCAGGGTACCCGCGTACAAATCTTGGCTCTGCCACTTAACTGCATGAGTTTGGAAAAGTTTCTTGTCCCCATTGGTGTCAGGGATCCTGCTTGTGCACTGACCTCATGACTGCCCCCAGCTCTGTGTTCAGGGACCTCCCGTGGGAAGCTGGTACTCGAGTGTGGTAGGAATGTGGACACCACAGAAAGTGGCAAATGCTGCGATGCTCAGGGCTGGTTTTTTAATTTTTTTCTGGAGAGCAACCGTTAACACGGACAGCCACAGCCCACCACTGTTTATACATACGTTTCCCATCATTAAAGCAGGGATATAATAATAATAATACAGACCTCATGAGGTTAGTAGAATCACTAAATTAGTTGATGTGAATCAAATGCTTAGAAGAGTGCCTGGCCCATAGTTGGCACTCAATAAATATTACCCGCGATTATCCCAGGTTTTTGTATAGGTGTCCGTGTTGTGGAAAACAGAGAAGGACTCTGATGCATGTCTCTTAAAGGAGCCGGCTGTTTATCTCCACCTCACCAACCAGCACGGAGCCCAGTGGCCAGGCACAGGAAGTGTGGGCCCGATTGAAATCATCCCCCAAAGGAGGTGAATTTGCGAAGCACCAACGTCCCCTGCAGGGATCGGCATTAGCATTAGGGGACCTTGCTCCTTTAATTAACAAACCAGGCGTAACTTTTACTCCGCAGCCTGTCCTCTCCTGCCTCTCTCCTCCTTTCTTTTAACTCCAGTTCTTTAACAAATCCCTCTTTTCAGGAATGGGAAGCTGATCTGTTTGGGGACGTGCCAGTGAAGCGGTGTGCGTTGGCACCACCAGCGGCTGTCATTCTCAGGAGACAATGGGATTGGAGCGCAAGGGGGAGAGTTCTCCATGCAGAATTTCCCTGCTTAATCCGCTCTTGTGTGCTGGCACCAAGTCAACAAAGGAAAGGAACCAAATTACCCGGGCGGCTTTGGCAGGCTGTACCACTGTCAGCGGGCCAGAAGTTAATTCCCTCATCTTCCCCCGTGCCACCAACTCAGGGGGCAGGTCTGGCCGGGCTGGCTTTCTGTGTTAGGCTGTCAGGTGGCGTGAAGGGGAAAGAACAGGCGGGCAGAGGGTGGTCCAATCACCGGTGCAGCTTCACAGACAGACGGACAGACAGATGTCCTGTAGAAGCCCTGTCCCTCTCCCTGCTCCCAAAGCCTCAGTACCGGATTCTGTCTGATGCACCAGGGGAAGGAGGAGGAGAGTACCTGATGCGCAGCGTCTACAGTCCCCATATAAAAATGGGGAGTGGACCTTAACTTCAGTGGAGACAGGGCATAGAGACCTCAAACAGATCAATTGGCAGCTCAGCCTGGCACCAAGATGGGCTGTTGGGAGGGTAATGGTACCCCATTACTGGGGAAGGCAGGGGACTGGTACCTGGGCTGCCCACCATGAAACACTCCTTCCCCACCACAGCTTGGGTGGGGAAAGGGGTCAGAGAGTGAGTATTTAGTGAGCCTGCTCGATGCACCAACCCACGTCATATGCTTCATCTCCTACGACCCTCACAGAGGTCCCATCAGGCCTGTGACATTGACCTCACCTAAGAGATGAGGAAGCTGAGGTTCAAGAGTGAACAACTTAGTCAGGGGCCCGGAGCAGCCGTTTGAACCCCATTCTGCCCGAGCACAGGACTGAGTCTATTTCAGAGACTGAAATACCACAGCAGAATTTCTGAACATTAAGAACTATACAATAAAAATTATTTTGTGTAATACTGCACTATAGGTCTACATACACAAAAGTTTACTGAAATGACGTACACCTTACAGTGTGAAATGCACTTTATTTTCTATTCTATTGTATACTCCTCTATTTATGTCTTTAATTTAATTTTGGGGGGGATGGAGTCTCACTCCACCTCCCAGGCTGCAGTGCAATGGCACAATCTCAGCTCACTGCAACCTCTGCCTCCCGGGTTCAGGTGATTCTCCTGCATCAGCCTCCTGAGAAGCTGGGATTACAGACACCTGCCACCACCCCCGGCTAATTTTTGTATTTTTAGTAGAGACAGGGTTTCACCTTGTTACCCAGGCTGGTCTCGAGCTCCTGACCTCAAGTGATCCATCTGCCTCGGCCTCCCAAAGTGCTGGGATTACAGGTGTGAGCCACCACGCCCGGCCACTCCTCTATATTTTTAAATGCAGAGGTTAATATATCAAATTGACATCAGGACCCACTAATGAGTCACACCCATAGTTAGAAAAACACTGTGCCAGCGTCCAGGATCTATCCTCTACGGAGGGATACTCTCCCAGCCAGCACTGCAGCCTGGCCCTCTTCTGGCAGGCAGGGTGAGGGCACTCACTGCAATGTAACTGGGTGGCCACTTGTAGGGCTATATCTAATGTCTGAGCCTTGGTAGCGCCTACAAGCCCTTTCCTGCCCTTTCGCCTGACTTCTCGGGCCCACATGGAGTCCTCCAGCTGCCTCTGATGCTCCTGTTCCCATCAATCATGCTCTCAGGAAGGATTTGCTGTTCCAGGTGCTCCCCCGCCACACACCCCTCCAGGGACACTGTCTGCCCCAGATCACTCACGGGGATCCAGAGGTACGTTGTCTGGGGAGCTACCATGGACCCTCCTTAGTCCTGCTTTAATTCTGAACACCAGGCTGTGGCTTGCTGGTAACTGCCCAGGGTAAGTGCAGCGGCACAGGCAAGTTCAAAGGGGCCCCTTTGCATAGACTCACCTGGCAGATAGCCTAGGGTGTGCCACTGAGGTAGAAGGTAGAGCAGGTGCTGACATGCAGCCACCCTGGGTGAAGGAGGATGAGGCTAACCAGACCTCCAGGGAGATCAGTGGGGACCGCTGGGGACCATCCCCAGAAGTGTGGATCCACCCGAGGGCCACATGGATCCTCAAGGAGTGGGGAGTAGACCCTGAGCCACGTGGGCTTCCAGCAGTTCCCTGGGCCCGGCTAGCTGCTGTGGCCTGGAGAAGGCATTACAGGCTTACAGGTGTGCATTCCTACAGGCCAGGGCCAAGGGCCCCGGCAGAGGAGCTCAGCTTCAAGAAAAGGTCAGTTCGGACATGCTTCAGAGCCCCACCATGAGTGAGGCCCCCAGGCTGCCAGAAGGATCCCCTGGGAACTCTGCCGTCGGTCAGAGCCTCCTGTTCACCACCCCAGAACCAAAGACACAAAACCCAGGTGCATTCCTCTCAGAACAGAAGCTATGCTGCGCAAGACAAGCCCTGAGGCTCTGCCACTCTGGTTGTGTGAGCCTGGGTGAGTCGGCTTTGCCCTTTGAGCCTGTCTCCTCATCTTTTAAATGAGGAGGTTAAATTGATCCCTGTCACTTTAGGATGGGATTAGCACACAGATGCTTTATAAACCCTTGCTTACTATTCGAGCAATTTAAGGCGAGGCTAATACAGAGCAGTGACTGGACAGCAGACATTGTGCTGATTCTCTTTTAATCCTCATAACCCCCATTAATATTCAGATGTGATTGAAGCCCAGAGAGGTAGATGACTCGCCCAGGTCACCAAGCCAACAGCAGCAGGGTGGGACGCAAACCCAGGAGCCTCGGTTCCAGAGCCACAACCTCTCGCTGCCGTGCAGCTCTGCCTCTGCGCAGCTGTCTGTCCGCACTAGTCACCCTGCCTTATAGCTCTGGTTTCTGTGTCTGTCTCCTTCCCTGGATTCTAAATATCTTAAAGACAACGTCTTATTCATCTTCAAAGGAAGGAGCAGTCGGAGTCGAGCAGTGCATGGCACATAAGAGGAGCCACCAGCATTTGCTAAATGCCACTGAATTCTTAATGTGCCACTGAATGGCTCATTCAAAGGAATAATTTTGCCCAGAGATATGAACCCTCTTACCAATTTCCCTGCTTTTCTGGAATTTGCTGCTCCCTGAAGAGGTCTCTGTCCTTCCTCAGGGACGGGGCTCTTCAACAGGGCCACCACGGAATTCCAGCTCTGTGGACACGTTCTCAAGGAATGTGAGCTGAGGCAGCCACGCCACTCCACCCCAGAGGGTCCCAGTCTCCCCTCTGCCTGTCAGAAAACAGCCTTCCCGCCTGGCACATGTGCCTTTCAGAAGCCTCCCAGGAGCAGCTCAGCCCACTCAGACCTCCCTTCTGTTGGAGCCCAGAGCCCTTAATGTCCATGACTCACTGGGTGAGGACTGCTCTTGCCTGGCACCACTGCAAGGCAGCGTGCCCTCCTAGGAGGGACTGCCCTGCCAGGATAGACTGGACTGTGGACTGTGATGGCGCGTGACCTGCACAGGCCCCAGATATCTGGACCATCCCGCCCCATGGAGATGTCGCATCTGGAGTCTGCCCCCAGATTTTTGCTCTCATTCCCTTCCATGGCCTCTGTCGTCCCCAGCAGGATGACTGGCTCACCCTCTGTTCAGACATCGGGCCTCGTCTCTTCCCCAGGGACTGCTCTGACAATTCCTCCCCCAGACACAAACCTTCTTTCAGCAGCGCTGAGACTCTAAGCCCCTCTCTCCTTTAGCCAAGAGCCATTGTATCAGCTGTGATTTATGTAAAGGCTTTTGTTGGACTCCTGGTTTTGACAGTCTCTGTGTTTTCGAATGGTAATAATTACGGGGCCTTTCATCCTTTATTTACGGGATTGCTCTGGGGGTAGAGAGGCCTGGTGTTGGGGGAGGGAGGCTGGGGAGGGCAGACTCATTTTCTGAGCCTCAGAAGCAAAGGAGTAGGGGTCCTTTGGAAGTTATAAATAGCAGTTCCCAAGAATAAAGAAGTCACCTCTCCAGGCTAAGGGAGCTCGCAGAGGACAAAGGATGCCGAGAGCTGGGAACACCAGGCTTCTTCAAGACTGACAGGGCTAAACGGGAGTTTCCAGGGCCCGGCCTCTTGTTTTCAAGAAGCTGATTTTTGTCTGAACTCAAGTCTCTGGCCGGGGTGAAGGGAAGCAACTTAATTTCCATCGGCTAGCCAGTTGTGAGTCTCTTCTTCCATCACGAACTCCGATTGTTAGGAAGTGCTTCCTAAAACCGAGCGGAAGCTGACCTCTCATCCAGGTGCTCATCCAAGGCCCAGATGCTCCTCAATGTTTCTCAGCCTCCTTTGCAGATAGGATGGGTCGTGTGGCTGGTTCTGGATAATAGGATGGGTGGAAGTGACACGTGCCACTTCCAGGCCTGGTTTAACATCATCTCATGTGTTTCTACAGCTCTCTCTTCCCTTCTCTGGGAAGGGAGGAAGCCATTTCTGATGGCAATGCTTAAAGCGACATGACTGAGGCTAACTGCATGACCATCGCCCAACTTTAACATGAGCAACAAATGAACCCGCTTTGTGCTTAGCCACCAGGATTTCAGGGTTTATTCGTTCCTGCAGCAGAGCTAGTCCTGTCTGACTAGTCCCAGCTATTGTTCTGAGGTTCCTGGACACATGGATGACTAAGACTGGCTTCTGCCCTCCATGGGCTCACAGTCTGACAGAGGAAAGAGTCATATGACACAGTCCAGAGGCTGCCATTGCCAGAGGCCAGGACCGTACCGGCACAGAGAAGGGTCCTTACCTGACTTGGAGGGCCCAGGGGTGCTTCCTGGAAAGAGGCAGCATGTGGAATGCCTTGGGAAATGATGCAGGTCTTGGCCAGCGGAGCAGAGGTGGGGAAGATTTTGGGCAGGAGAACAGCACAGAAAAGGCACAGAGGGGAGACACACCAGTGTCATGGAAGATGCTGTTCTCTGCTCAACGTTGGCCCTCCCTAGAGCAGGGTTAAATCCAGTCTCAACTGCCCACAGGCTTTGTCGAGAGAAGAAACAGCTACCCTCCCTACCATGATCAGAGCAGGCTTTTGTGGGGAGCTAGAGTTTAGATCAAAGGAGGACGTGCATCAAAGGAAAGATGTGCATCACAGGGTGGACGTGGATCACAAGGAGGATGCGGATCACGGGGTAAATGTGGGTCACAGGGAGGATACATATCACAGGGAGGATGTGGATCATAGGGAGGATGTGGATCATGTGGAAGATGTAAACCATGGGGTGGATGTGGATCATGAGGTGGATATGGATCACGGGGAGAATGTGGATCATGGGGAGGATGTGGATCACAGGATTGATGTGGATCATGGGATGGACATGGGGCACAGGGTGGATGTGGATCACGGGGAGGATGTGAATCACAGGGAGGATGTTGATCACAGGGAGAATGTGGATGATGGGGAAGATGTGGATCATGGCGAATACAGAAATCATGGGGAGGATGTGGATCACAAGGTGAGCGTGGATCATGGGGAGAACATGGATCATGGGGTGAACATGGATCACAGGGAGGATGTGGATCATGGGGGGAACATGGATCATGGGGTGAACATGGATCACAGGGAGGATGTGGATCATGGGGAGGATGTGCATCATGGGGACGATGTGGGTCACGAGGTGAACATGGTTCACAGGGAGGATGTGGATCACAGGGAGGATGTGCATCACGGAGAGGATGTGCATCATGGAGAGGATGTGGATCACGGAGAGGATGTGGATCACAGGGAGGATGTGGATCACGGGGAGGATGTGGATCACAGGGAGGATGTGGATCATGGGGAGGACATGGATCACAGGAAGGATGTGGACCATGGGGAAGATGTGAATCATGGAGTGGTCATGGGGCATAAGGAGGATGTGGACCATGGGGAGGACATGGATCATGGGGTGGACACAGATCACAGGAAGGATCTGGATCATGGGGAGGATGTGGATCACAGGAAAGATGTGGATCTTGAGAGGATGTGGATCATGGGATGGATATGGGGCACAGGAAAGATGTGGATCATGGGGTGGTCATAGGGCTCAGGGAGGATATGGATCATGGGGTGGACATGGATCACAGGAAGGATAGGGATCATGGGGAGGATGTGGATCATGGGATGTTCATGGGGCACAGGAATGGCATGGATCATGAGGAGGATATGGATCATGGGAAGGTCATGGGGCAGAGGGAATGTGGATCATGGGGAGGATATGGATCATGGGGTGGTCATGGGACACAGGAAGGATGTGAATCATGAGGAGGACGTGGATCATGGGGTAGGCATGGAACACAGGGAGGATGTGGATCATGGAGAATATATGCATTATGGGGTGGACATGGGGGCAGGAAGAACATGAATCATGGGGAGGATGTGGATCATAGGAAGGATGTGGATCATGGGGAGGATGTGGATCATGGAGGGGACACGGATCATGGGGAAGATATGGATCATAGAGTGGTCATGGGGCACAACGAGGATATGGATCATGGGTTGGTCATGGGACACAGGGAGGATGTGGATCATGGAGAATATATGGATTATGGGGTGGACATGGGGGCAGGAAGGACATGAATCATGGGGAGGATGTGGATCATAGGAAGGATGTGGATCATAGGGAGGATGTGGATCATGGGGAGGACACGGATCACGGGGAAGATATAGATCATAGAGTGGTCATGGGGCACAACGAGGATATGGATCATGGGGTGTTAATGGGACACAGGGAGGATATGGATCATGGGGAGGATGTGAATTGTGGGGAGGACATCACGGGGAACATATGGATCATGGGGTGGTCATGGGGCACAGGAAGGATATGGATCATGGGGAGGATGTGGATCACGGGATGGATGTGGATCATGGATTGCACATGCGGCACAGGAAGGAGGTGGAGCATGGGGAGGATGTGGGTCATGGAATAGATGTGGATCACTGGTGATTGTGGATCATGGGGAGGATGTGGATCATGGGGAGGATGCTGAGCAACACATGGATGTAGGTCACAGGGACAACATGAACCACAGGATGGACAAGGATCATGGAGAGGACATGGATCACAGGGTGGATGAGGATCACAGGGAGGATGAGGATCATGGACAGCACAGGGGTCACATGGAGGATGTGGATCATGGGGATGCAAGGACCACAGGGTGCATGAGGGTCTCAGGGTAGGTGTGGGTTTGGGGAAGAATGTGCAGCACAGGGAGGATGTGGGTCTCAGCAAGGGCCTGACAGTCCCTCCTGGTGGGTGGTGGACGATGGGCCCTGAGGGCCTCTGCTGGTGGTGGGCTATGAGGTGGCTCCAGG
The DNA here is from genome assembly GCF_049350105.2 of Macaca mulatta. Taxonomy (NCBI): domain Eukaryota; kingdom Metazoa; phylum Chordata; class Mammalia; order Primates; family Cercopithecidae; genus Macaca; species Macaca mulatta. The sequence continues at coordinate 108,740,844 of NC_133418.1, forward strand.
AAACTGACTTTTGCTCACATGGGTTTCAGGACCTCATTCAGGAAGACTGACGATAAAACAAATCATTCGATGCACCTAAGGATCAGAGACTAAGGCTTTTCATCCTACCCCCAGCCTTGTGCTCTTTTTTCTTCTTTACCTAGGAAAGCCTGTGCAGATTTACAAAAGAGCATGAGGCTGGAAGAAAGCCAGACCTGGATGAAGCTCCCAGCTGTGCCCAGCGTGAGCTGTTTGGCTTCTGAAGTCACTTAGCATCTTATTTAGCGCCTTCGAGTCCTCTCTGTGAAATGGGCCAATAAACTCTACCTCAAAAATTTGTTGGCCAGACACAGTGGCTCATGCCTGTAATCCCAGCACTCTGGGAGGCTGAGGCAGGAGGATTGCTTCATCCCAGGAGCCTGAAACCAGCTTGGGCAACATAGTGATACTCCATCTCTTCAAAAAATGAAAAAAATTAGCTGAGTAAGGTGGCACACACCTGTAGTCCCAGCTACTCCAGAGGCTGAGGTGGGAGGGTACCTTGAGCCTGGGAGATCAAGGCTGTAGGGAGCCGTGATGGTGCAACTGCACTCCATTCTGGGTGACAGGGCAAGACCTTGCCTTGAAACAAAAAAATAAAAGGAAAATAAAGAAAGTTTGTTGTAAGCCACCTTGCATCCTCTCAGGCAGTGACAGGTTTACCATGGTACCTGGCAGGTGGGATCCTCAACATTTGTTGGTCACTATTATTACTGTCATCTTTGTTATGATTTATTTTAGTTTTGAGACAGAATCTTGCTCTGTCGCCCAGGCTGGAGCACAGTATTGCAATCTCGGCTCACTGCAACCTCCACCTCCTGGGTTCAAGCGATTCTCCTGCCTCAGCCTCCCAAGTAGCTGGGACTACAGGTGCCAGCCACCATGCCTGGCTAATTTTTGTGTGTGTGTGCGTGTGTGTATTTTTAGTAGAGACAGGGTTTCACTATGTTTGCCAGACTGGTCTCGAGCTCCTGACTTCATGATCCACCCGCCTCAGCCTCCCAAAGTGCTGGGATTACAGGCATGAGCCACCACACCCAGCCATCTTTGTTATTATTGAACACATAACTCGTAGGGCTGATATGAAATACCCATAAGAGAAAAGGGCTTATCTGGAAAGTGTTATCTAAAGATGCAGTCTCAGCCCATAGCAGTCTCACCACCTGCAGGCCAGGTGGCACCTGGGTACTGGGTGAGCCCCACAGACCCAAGGCCCCCTGGGCGGTGGCAGAGTTACAGAAGAGAGGCAGCAAAGATGCTGCGGCCCAGAGAGATGACTCCCAGTGAAAGCGCAAGTGATGGTTGTCGGGACATTTACCAGCTGCTGCCTGTTCTGTGTAGCGGGCATTGAGCCTCTGGACAGGGAAGAGAAGGCAGTGCCCTTGACATGCCATGCCCTGAACGTAGATGATCTCGTTTACTCCTCACAATAAACCTGTGAGAAAGTGTCAGTATCCCCACCTTACCAATGGGGAAGCTTAGGCCCAGAGAGGGCAAGCAATTTGCTCACAGTCACACAGCTGGTATGGATTTAAACTCCCACCTCAGCCTTAGCATGCCTCCAAGACCCCTGCAAATCCCTCTCACCCTGAACATGGTCCGGGGGAATCCCATCTTAGCATGTGCCAGACTGAACGGGGTGAGAGCCCTGCCATACTTGACCTTGCACTTAATAATAACAATGAGAGGGAAGGGGCAGGAACAGAAGGAGGAGGGAGAACATTACCAACATTAGCACTCACCGGCCCTGGTACTTGCTCAGGACTTTAATTGAGCAAGTAAAGGGCCCACCCCAGCACTACCACCACCGCCCCAAGAGGGTCTTGGGTCTCAGGAGCTGACTGATCCCCTCCTTCAATCCTCACAGCCCTACCAAGAAGCACGCTCATTATCCCTCCTGTATAGGTGAGGAAACAGAGGCTCAGAGAAGTTAAGCAACTTTCCCCAGGTTTAGCATCTAGCTGAGGAGTAAAGCTGGATTTGCGCCAATGTCTGCCTGACACTACGGAGCTCTAGCTTTTATCCACTCCTACCTTGGAATTGCCTAAGGAAAAGGCCAAATGTACCAGTATACTCTAGAGAGAAAACTTGGTGGGGGCAAATCAGGGAAGACTAGTAAATGCGTGGCAGGAGGACAGCCTGAAGAGGGCACAGGGCTCCCCAGAGGCTCCCTGCTGGCTGGGCTGCTGGCGAATAGAGGGAGAAAGCGGTGAGCCAATATAGCCTCCACGAATCCAGGGACTCTGGAGAAAGCCCTAGGCCACTTCAGACCCATTATGTACCCACTGAGTTCCTCACACAAGCACCACGAGTTAACGACTCCGAAGTGCAAGTTGTGACTATTCCATGTTAAAGATGAGGACCAAAATTATTTAAATGACTTACTCAAGATCAGGCAGAGATAGTTGCTCTCTCTCCTCTGTTCGCATAACTCCCTGTGTACGTTTCTGTCATTCTTTCTTTTATTTTCTTTTTCTTTTTTATTTTTTTGAGTCAGAATCTCAGCTCTGTCACCTAGGCTGGAGTGCAGTGGCACCCTCACTGCAGCCTCGAACTCCTGCCTCGGCCTCCCAAGTAGCTGGGACCACAGGCATATGCCACCATGCTTGGCTGATTTTTAAATGTTTTTCTTTGTAGAGATGGGGGTCTGGCTTTGATGCCCAGGATGGTCTCAAACTGCTAGCCTGAAGCCATTCTCCCACCTCAGCCTCCCAAGTCACTGAGTGTACAGGCATGAGTCACTGCACCTGCCTGGTTTCATAATTTTTTTTTTTTTTTTTTGAGATGGAGTTTTGCTCTTGTTGCCCAGGCTAGAGTGCAATGGTGCGATCTCGGCTCACTACAACCTCTGCCTCCCGGTTTCAAGCAATTCTCCTGTCTCAGCTTCCCGAGTAGCTGGGATTACAGGCACATGACACCAAGTCCGGCTAATTTTTGTATTTTTAGTAGAGATGGGGTTTCATCATATTGGTCAAGCTGGTCTCGAACTCCTGACCTCAGTTGATCTGCCTGCCTTGGCCTCCCAAAGTGCTGGGACTACAGGTGTGAACCTCTGTGCCTGGCCCTGGTTTCATGCTTCATTGTCTGTTTTCTCTAGAAGACTGGGAGCCCCTCAAGAAAGAGGCCAGTATCTTTGTCATCGCTGAGTTCTAACCTCTGAACACAATGCTGGAAACATAGTAGATAAGTAAATGAAGGAATGGAGTGAAAATTGAACTCTGATCCTCCCTCTTCTGTCCTCCCTCCCTCCCCTTGACCAAAGTATCAAACATGCAGGTTTCAGTCCCAGAAGAATTACTGCTTTCATGATACAGGCACCACTGTGAATAAAAGGCATCTAGTGTTCAGGACAGTTCTGCCTTCTCGTTTTACATGTGGGGCAATGGGGACTTGGAGAGAGGAAAGCAGTTTCCTCAAAAGCTAGTGGTCCAGCTGGAGTATGGGGACATCTCTGACCCTGCCACACTAGTTGTGGGACCCTATATCAATGGCCTAACTTCTCTGTGTCTTGGTAACTCCCCCTATAAAATGGGCTCGACCTTCCTCACTGAAGCAGTAGTAAAGTGTCATTGAGGTCCTTTTGGAGCAGAACTGTGCCAGTTTCCTGGAGTCAGCTAGCTCTGGGCAGAGCCCGCCCTTCTGGGTCCCAGGGACTCCATCTCTCTGTGTTACCCTCATTTCTCTTTGGCACTGAGAAGCTGGGACTGTCTCAGGGCGTGGAGGCCTCTGAGGTCCTTGGCAGAAGAAACATGAAGCATGCCCAGCTCTCCTGGCGTATTTCTTTCCTTGAAATTCAAATAATGCTATTTTCCCCCTCCTTTTCCCCCAAGGTGACTTGGTGATTGGACTGTGAATATGGATTTTCTATGATGTTTAAGATTTACCATAAAAATCTACATGAATTGGAGATACTATTATTAGACTAAAAGCAAAGACGTTCATTTCTTTCTGTCAGAGGGAGCGAGATCAGAGGCTTTTCTGCTGTCTAGGTTAAAAGGTACACCTTCCCAGAAAGATGAGAGCCCACGATGGTGCCAACAAACGTCTCCTCTGAATTTACTAAAAAACAAATTATGCATCTTGAAGGAATGAAGGGATCCTTTGAATGCACTCCTGCTTCTGAGGCTGGAGCAATTTTTCCTGCCTCGTGTCTGTGCACCGTCGTCTCTGATGGGGCAGCCTCTGTCTGTGAGATCAGAATTAATTAAACTGTGCTTAGTTCACGCTTTTCGTGCCGCTAGAATCGAAGAGCTGTTTGAAATAGGATTCCTGCTGATGAATGAGTCTGTACAATTATCGGTGACAATACGGAGCATACCCCGAGCCCTGGGCTGAGCGTGGAGGCCCTTCCCGGCAGGGAGGTGAGCCAGGCTTTGGGACAGAAACCTGTGTTCTCCCCAAAGACGGCATGGTTATTTTCTAAAAGACAAGCCCTTTTATGATCTTTTTTTAACAGCAGGAAAGATGGCTGCAGCTCTCTGTTGTTAGGAAAGACGGTGAGTGTGGTGGTCTGAGAACCAGCCTTGGAGTCACACTGACCTGGGCTCAGATCCTGCCTTTCGAAGTACACAGCTGTGAGCTGCCTCACAGCCTTTCTGAGCCTCAGTTTCCTTTTCTGTAAAATGATAATGACACCCACGGTGCAGATTGGCCCTGGGACCAGTCATCATCCGGGAGGGGAGGCATCCAGCACCATGGCCGAGGATTAGAGGGCGCTCAGTCAGGTCTCCATTGCTTATTTTGACATCTCTAATTTGAAGTTGCCGAGGTTTGAGTGTGGCTGCCCCATGACATCAGACTGCAGAAACAGTTCTGAGAACTCCCTTCCTGCTTAATGAATGAAGACAGATTCTAACAGCTGGGGCCAGACAAAGGAACATGTGTCAGGCTCCGGAAGCTAGTTTCCAAAAGCACCCAGGGAGCAGGGAGGAATCTGGGTGAAGGGCAGGGCGGAGCAGCCCAGACTGCGTGGGCCAACACCACTGCTTCCGCTTCCCAGAATTCCTAGGCCTGTATCCGTTCTGCCCAATTCCGCCTTCTTCCAGAGCAGTTATGAGCCCAAACAGAAGAATCTACAAGCCTCCTTTTCCAAGCAGAGAAAGAGACTCCTAGCTTCACGAATAGCTTTCTTCACATGGCTCGCCATTACTGGAAGGGGTGATAGCACTGCTTCAGATATTCCACTTGGAGACGGTCAAATCTTCATCCTACAATCACACTTAGAAATACAGCAAGGATATTCAAAGTATCAATATGGAAGAGAATAATAGCTTTCTCAGAAACTAGTGCTTGTGATATCCGAAAGATCACTAAAGATGCCCACAAAATGCCCATTACTCTTCAATAGAGAAAATCAGAAATTCAAGCCAGCAACATCAGAATACCCTGCCAGGTACTTAAGGCAGACAAGAATTGTCCTCACTTACTAGCTGTATGTTTATGGAGAAAAAAAAACAAAAAACTTAGCTTCTCTGAGTTGTAGTTCTTACATCTCTAAAATGAGCTCTTGTAAGGATGAAATGCAAATAAATACAGTTATGTATCAGCTGACAATGGGGATACATTCTGAAATATGCATCCTTAGGCAATTTTATCATTGTGCAAATATCATGGAATGTACTTACACAAACCTAGAGGGTAGGTATCACTGCTACACACCTAAACTATATGGCATAGCCATTGTTCCTAGGCCACAAACCTGTGCAACATGCAACTATATTGAATACTGTAGCCAATCATAACACAATGCTAAATATTGTGTGTATCTAAATGTATCTAAACACAGAAAAGGTACAGTCGAAATACGGTGTGATAATCTTAGGGGACCACTGTCATATAGTCAGACCACTGTTGACCAAAACAATGTTATGTATTGCATGACTGTATGTAAAATGACCAGCACTTTGCTGGTACAGCCTTCTTTAAATGTCCTCCTGGTGACGGAATTCATCTTTGCCATCAATGACACACTTGTAGCATTTATGAACTGGAGGTTTACAATTCTGTTATGTAAAGTCAAACCAAGCAAAAGAGATTTGTAGAGGCAGCCAGAGGGGCAGTAAAGAATGGTAGCCATGGCGTCCACCCAACGACTCCGCATGGACTTAGTCCAGTGAATTTTTGAAGAGGGGAATGCATCTTAAGCGTCTATTTTTGTGGAATCAACATAAGTGGCACAATTTGTTCACCAAGATTGACAAAGGTATATAAAGATGTTGCTGGTTTTGTTTGTTTTTCTGTCTGGACAAGTGTCTAAACAAGACATGCTCCCTACTTTGCCACAAAATGAAAATGTGGGGCCCTGGTTCAAAAAGAAAGAATTTCAAGACAGTAACAGGAAAGCATTAAGCAAAATAGGATTCTCTTCTCCAAGGACAAGGCCTTTGTGAGCTTAGGGCCCTGCGACATCACTGGTTTACTGCTTTATTCATTTTTTTTTTTTTTTTTTTTGAGACAGAGTCTTGCTCTGTTGCCCAGGCTAGAGTGCAGTGGCGTGATCTTGGCTCACTGCAAGCTCCGCCTCCCGGGTTCACGACATTCTCCTGCCTCAGCCTCCCCAGTAGCTGGGACTACAGGCGCCCACCACCACGCCTGGTTAATATTTTGTATTTTTAGTAGAGACAAGGTTTCACCATGTTAGCCAAGATGGACTCAATCTCCTGACCTTGTGATCCACCCACCTCAGCCTCCCAAAGTGCTGGGATTACAAGCTTAAGTCACTGTGCCCGGTCTTACTGCTTTACTCTCATAAAGCCAGTCCTGAGTGTGGGAGTTGGAGGAGGTGACAGTGCTGTAAGGAGACAAAAAAACAACCTGCTCAGAGAGGCCATCTCTGCATCACTCAGTCCAGAGACATGTGGTCACATCACCCAAAGTCACTATCTTAATCAAACTTACCACTCTAGGACACGCTATAATATTTATTTGTTTACTGACTGTACTCTAGAATGTAAAAGACTTTGCTGCCTTGGCTGGGCGATTTTCTCCATTATCCACCTTCACCACCTCTAAGATACAGCCCCGTTAAGGCTCAGAACTCTATACTCCAAAATATGGCACATTGGCAATTGAGAAAAGCGCAAAACCACGGTCACTCTGCCCTTCACCAGCCTTTCTCACCTGACGCATAGTTACAAAGAAATTATCTGAAGTACCTCCCCTTAAAGTAGGGCATACCTCCCCTTATTCTAGAGGGGTTTTACCCAACACCCAGAGGCAAATAATGTCATACAGAAACACAGGAAAAGTCTAAACGAGCAGGCCTTGCTGAAGTTCACCCAGTTTGTTACCATTAGGTTATACCTTTTTCTGTCCAATCATGCTTCTCCACAACTATACATTTCTTTCATAAGACTTATCATAAAATTACCCAGTTTTCCCTGGGTCTTCGAGTCTTCATTCCTGAAGATTCGTGTGTCACTTAAAACTTTAGTTAAATAAATGTGTTATGCTTTTATCTTGTTAATCTGTCTTTTGTTACAGGGATATCAGCCATGATCCTTGCAATGAGTGAAGACAAGCTATTACTTTTTCTCCCCTACAGCCTACATCCTCGTGATACAAGAATATTGCCAGAGCACCACTCATCACAGCCACATTCTAAACATCAGGATGGAGGAAGGGGAAACACAGGGAGCCAGCTCTGTTTCCAGGAGTATATTCCCTGTGATTATGTTTCATTTGCCAAAACGCAGCCACACCTAGCTGCAGGAGAGCCTGAGGGATGCAAACTATTATCTGAGTGGAATTCTTATTAGTAAGAAAATGGGAAAATGAATATTGAAAAGCGAATTGCCTTCCAGCGACAGAGCCCCAATTGCTTTCTCCAGCTCAAGGCAGTCTTCTAAGCTTTTGGCTCATATAGCAATAGCCCACTTGACCTTTCCCCTAGGACAGCTAACAGTGATCTCAAATTCACATATTTCTAGGCCAAAAATTTTTATTGTCTCTTCCTCCATCACCAAGCCTGTTCTTCTTCCAGTCTCTCATTTTTAATCAAAGTCCCACCGTTCACCCAATTACTCAAGCCAAAAAGACTTCCCAGGGACTGGTGGGCCCAAGACAATCAGAATCTCTTCCAGAAGCTAATTACTGTCTCATTACAATTTGACATGGACCCAAACATTTCCCTGCTCATAAACAAATCAACAAATCAGAAAACACCGGGCATCTACAAGGTGCTCAGTCCTGGGTAAGAAATCGTGAGGATACCATCAGCAGAGGAGACATGGGGCCTGCCCCAGGATCTTACAGTGGAGTGGCAGGAGAAGGACACACACAAAACCAGAGAGGGAGCAAAGTCAGATAAACACATTCAACGCCAAAGGACTCTGCAGACCACTGGTGTCAGGATAGCTAGAGCAGCACCGAGGATATCCCTTGATATAAACAAAATAACACCACACCCAAAGTCCAGTTAGAAAAAGCAACTGATAAAGCTATGTTGCAGGGGCAGGCAGGAAGGCTCATGCTTCTAATCCTAGGAATTTGGGAGGCTGTGTGGGAGGATTGCTTGAGGCCAGAAGTTCGACACCAGACTGGGCAACAGAGCAAAATCTCATCTCTACAAAAAATTTTAAAAATTGGCCAGGCATGGTGGTGCACACCTCTAGTTCCAGCTACTAGGGAGGCTGAGGTGAGAGGATCATTTGAGCCCAAGAGTTCGAGGTTGCAGTAAGCTATGATCATACCACTGCACCCTAGTTAGGAAGAGAGGAGGCAAAAAACAACAACCCACACTTTCCCAACACTTCAAGACAGTGGTAGAAGAGAAACCCCAAAGGCTCCATGATGAATTCATTATGCAGACTGACAATAAGGATCTTGGAGATCAGGGAAGTTTCTAGAAGATGAGATCTGAAGTGGACTATGACAGTCAGGTAAGATTCTGCTACCTGGAGAAAGAGAAATCCTTTGGAAGAAGCCTTTGAGGACATGTGCCCCAGCTTCTCCTGGGAGTTATTGACACAGAGGAATGTGGCACAAGGGAGCACTGGTGTCTCTGACTTCTCTCCCATCAGACGGAAAGCAGAACTGGGATCAAGGAGAAAGGAAGAACAAATACTGACAGACAAATTTAGATAATCCCTAGAGTGTAGGGGTGGCAGTGTAGTTATGGGCAGTAAATTTGAGAGGGCAACTGTGGGTGGTGGATCTTGAATACAGAAAGAGGTGAGGTGTTGGATATTTTTCTCTCTAAGTCAAGGTCTCAAACCCACTGCCTCCTGCAGGCTGAATCTGATCCACAGCAATGATCATCTGGTATCCAAAAGAAAGCGAATGCCTTTAGGGTGTTCTTTAGTTAAATGAAGTCCCCACCCCTTACTGTGATCCTACTGTGGCCACTTCACACCTTTGTGATGACTCCATAGCCCAAAGGCATTTGAGTTTTTAAGCTTTGTAGGAAATTTCATGGTACTTCCAGCAAATTAAGGAGTGGCATGCTTATAACGAAATTTCTAGTGCAATGATCCAACTGCCCATGCAAGAAAGAGTGTAGGAAAGGAGAAACCTCAAGTGGGGCCCAGTATTTATACCATAATATATGTCTTGGACATGCAAATGATGAGTCTTGATAATTCAGCTTCCTTAGCTTGGGAGTAACTTGTCCTCTGAGCTTTACTGAAAGATAAATTGGTCATTGCAGGCTTAGCTCTGAGAAGACCTCCTGAAGGGCCTGAAAAAATGGTGTGGCTCCAGCTGTTTCAACTCCCAATGTTTGAGTCTTTATAGCTCAGGCACCAAACAAGTGAGTGACAGAAACTTCAAGTGATTCCAGCTCCTGTTACTACTGATAGTGACTGTAATAGACCCAGAGCTGAGCCCAGTCGGCTCTCAGCAATGCAAGAAGTGACAGTCAAAAGAATTGTTTTATCAACTGAGTTTTGAGATGGTTCTATAAGCAGGGAGAGACAACTAGTACCCCAGGTCTCCTCATCCCCAGCAATTCCTACTGCATCTCCATTTCTGAGGGCACACACATGAGCAGGTTTCAGAGGGCCTAGCACCATCCCATCTGCTCTGAGACCCCAGGAGGAGGCACAGGGCAGGGGAAGAAGCAGAAAACCATATCTGCAGAATGGGTGGGAGCAAGTTCTGGTGACATCTTGACCACTGGGGTTGTTAGAGAGACCCTTTGGAAGAAGCATGTGGGGACACAAGCCCCAGCCTCTCCTAGAAGGTAATTGACATGGGGGAACATAGCATAAGGGAGCCCTGGGGTGTTTGACATCTCTCCCATCAGACCACAAAGTCTGGTCATCAGCTGAACTTCTCAGGTCCTGCAATCTTAAGAACTTGAATTAAATCAAGTTGCCTTTCTCAAAAACCATCAATGGCTCTGTTCCTTATAGGAAGAATTCTCATCTCTCCTGCCTGCACATTAAGTGTTGCAGCTCTTTCACTCCTGTAGCTCACTAAGTTCCGGGTTCTCGTCCTGTGACTGACAAGAATGGGGTATGGATACACTGGAGAGAGAGTAAGGCAGAGTAGAATTTATTGAGCGACAGAAAAGCTCTGGACAGTGAGAGGGGACCCAAAGGTGGGTTACCTGCCACAAGACTGAATCTAGGAGTTTTATGGACTTGAAATGGGGAAGTACATGCTGATTGGTCTGTGGACATGCTTGAAAAGTCACCATTCAGAAATAGGCACAATAGTGTAGAGGATAAATTGGGGAAGGGTAGGTATATGTAAAATAGGTAAAGGATAAGGACCAATTAGGAAGAGAGCATGCCAAATGGGAATGGCAGTTCTCAATCTGGCCCATGAATTTATCCAGAACTCATAGCTTGGGTTTAGGGCTTTAGATTGTCCTTTGCTAGAAGGTTGAATTTCACTGAGGACCCATCCCTGTCTGCCTAAGAATTTACCTGCCTCCTGTTGCTATCACCAGTAGGGCTCTAATAAACTTTTCCCATTTTGTCTCCCATGGCATGTCTCCTTTTGAAACCAGCTTTGCAAAAGTTATAGCTGAGGAAATTATGGCAGTGAGATAAACTGACATGGCTGACTCCATCTTGTCTCTAGCATCACAGGTTGGTTGTGTTTTTTCAATCCTAGGTATGGGTGAAGCAAACTTTGAAAAAAATTTAGTTTATAGTTTAAATAATAGTCCTTCCCCAAAACTGAACTGTTCTTGTAAAAGTAATTAAAGGCCACCAAGTTAGGATGAGAGAAGCTTAAGTTCTAAATAACTACCAGCCATTATTCCGGAGGTCATAAAATTTGCAACTTCTGCCAATTACTCTTAAAGATAACATCACTTTTGAAGAACCTAAGATTGGCCTTTTAAGATATCTTTTCAGGATTTTGCATTTCTGACAACCGCGTGGGCCCACCTGGACCTGCCAATCAGTCCTGTGGCCAGGAACTAACTCAGCACGAGAGGACAGCTTTGACTCCCTGTGACTTCATCTTCTAGCAAAACAGTCAGCACTCCCGACTCACTAGCCCCACGCCCACTAAATTAACCTTTAAAACTCCAGTCCCCATATTCTCAGGGAGGCTAATTTGAATAATACTAAAACTCAAGTCTCCTGTACAGCCACCTCTGAATGAATTAACCTCTTTCTCTATCACAATTCCCTTGTCTTGATAAATTGGCTCTCTCTAGGCAGCGGGTAAAGAGAACCCACTGGGCAGTTACTTTCCTCCTTCTAGAAACACCTTACACAAACTGTTTCTGTGCCTTAGTTCATGACATTTCCCATAGGTAGAATATTCCCCTCCTCTCCCTCTTCTGTCCACCCTATCCTTACATCCTGCTGGAGCTCAGATCTGCTCTCCTATGGAAGGTCTTTCCTGGCCACACTACCCAGTTGCCTCTGTACTCCACAGTACACAAGTGTCTACTGTTCATCCATGCATTGGTGAATCCGAGAAGGTCCCTGACGTAGGAGTTTACAGCACAGTGAGAAGAGAGGAGACAGAAAGACCACAACAATACACCTGCAGCATCAGAAATTCCTTCCAACGGATAAAGCTATTTTTGTTTTTGTGTGTGGGGGGCAGTTGCCTTGTATTTTACGGAAAAGGTAAATAAATGACTCTAAGATATACTATTTATTAACAATATTCTTTTAAAAATTGTACACATCACACTACTGGCATCTGGCACCTCTCTGTGTTTAGTTTTTCTGTGCAATATTGTATCACAGAGAAGCCAGCAACTTTATCCTTTTGTTTTTCCCTGCAACATCCATGAACCTTGTGCTATTCTGTAGGATGTCTATGTGACAGAGATCACTGATTTGATTTTTAAAAAAAAGAAAGAGGAAGGAAGGTAGGGAAAGGATAAAACCCAAACTCCTTAGTATGGCTCACCAAGTCTTTCTGAGCTGTCCTTCTTCCCTTGGCCAGTCCCACCTTCCCACCTTCCCACGTGCCCTCTTCATTCCTGGCATACGCCACCCACAGGGCAGAAGATTCTGTGTGCTTTCATTCTTCTCTGTTCCCATTTCCTCCTTTACCTGTGGTCCCCAGCCCCACTTGTCTCCATGGTTAGGCCATAACCAAGCTCCCACTCCATCCAACTGTGGAAACTCTCATTCAGTGCTGCCGGTGAAATGCAATTGACAACACACCATGTGTATTAGTTTCTTAGGATTGCTGCAACAAATGACCACAAACATGGTGGCTGGAAACAACAGACACATTCTCTCACAGTTCAGGAGGCCAGAAGTCAGAAAACAGGGCGTCCTGAGTGTCTGTACCTTCTGGAAGCTTCAAGGGAGAATCTCCTCCCTGCAGCTCCCCTGTGGTGGTGGTCGGCAATCGTCAGCTTGCAGCTACATCACTCCAACACCTGCCTCTGTCTTCACATTGCCTTCTTATGAGGACCACGGTCTTTGGATTTAGATCCCACCCTAGTCCAGGGTGATCTTATCTAACAAATTATACCTGCAACAATCCTATTTCCAAATAAGGTCACATTCTGATGTTCTGGGTGGACATGAATTTGGGGTAGCACTGTTCAACACAGTACTCTACCAGAGACTCTTCACCATGCTCTAGAAATCAATCCCTGTCATTCTTGCTTCAAGTGCTTATAGTGTAGGGTATGTACCTCCTGTGTAGCTCTTTCATAATGCTAACCACAGATGTTTGCATTCATCTATCTGTTAATTTGTCCCCAACATGGGCAGGGACCATGTCATCTTTCTTTTTGTTTTTCCAGTTCCTTGTACAGGGCCTGCCACTCAACTGACTTCCTAAGTAAATTGCCAACTGAAAATGCAGGAGAGCTATTTACAAGGTCTGGGGCCATAAGGACCAGTTCTCACAGAATCCCTGCCTGTGGACAGTCAGTTTTGCTCACTAGGAAAACCTTGCAGCCCAGGGAGTCTCTGTGCAAGTATCAGTTCTGCATCCGAAATCGAGGGTTGCTTGGTGCCAGGCAGACTCATTTTGAGATCTGAGATTCGAGATGCCAGATGTGAAAACAACACCACAAAATCATGTCTCTGGCCACTGCCCACTTCTAAAGCTTAGGGTAGCAGGAAACATCAGGTACTACCAGGATATCACATTCTCTCCATTTGGGTGACATATTTCTGGAAACCCTGAAAGCAAACCAGCCCTAACTCAATAAGGGTAGTCACAATGCCAGACTCACAACAAATTTGCAGGATATTTTAAAACATGTAATTATGGGTTATTGATAAGGAGGTGCCAAGAAGAAGGTAAGACCGTGGTTTTGCCCAAACCAGGAGCCAGTCTCTGTGCCGCATCCCCACTGCAGGCTGGATATATGTGGCCTTCCAGGCATCTTCTTTGGAGGGAATGCATGTCTTTTTTTCAGCATAAGGATTTGGACTCCTTTTTCAACAGCAATGTGTTGTTCTTCAAACAAAAATTACACAACTCAAAGAATATGTGTGGCTTTTAGGGAGTGGCAACAGCTGAGAAACCTACACTGGTTCTGGAGGAAATTCAATACGGGCCAACCTAATCGCCATGACGGAGAATTTGGAATGAGTCTGAAATGCCTTCGCATTATTGGACAAACAGCTCTCCCTCCTTCCTAAGCAGGCTGGGGCGTTCCTGGTGAAAGCCCTTTGATAAGAAGAAGCAGCTCCTGGGAGGCGAGCCACCCACCACTTTCTTAGGCACTATTGTCCTGAGCTGGGGGATTGTGACGTGGGCTCCCGGTCCACACAATGCCGCACCTCCTGCAATGGGCCATTCATCGGCCCCAAGGTTCCCTGATGGGAGGGAGCCCATTGACCCCGGGATAATAGATGAAAGTGTTTTCTCACTTGCCTTCCCCTCCTGACCCCTTGCCACCATTTTTCATGCACTGTCTCCTCTTCAGCCAGACGGAGGAATTCTTCCTCTGATGATGAAGGCTCAATGACCCTCTCCTGCATCCCGTAAGCTGGCTGCTTGCGGAGGATTGCCCAAAGGGATCCCTGCATAATGCAACTAAACCAAGCAAGGGTCACTTCCTTTCCACCCCCGCTCTTGCGTGTGCACACATCAACACACCTCCCAAAGCACAGGAGCAGTGCTTGTAAAAAATTCAAATTAGTGCATTTATTCATTTGCTTGTTTGCTTGCTTGCTTGTTGTCTAGTGTGTTTGACTTCTTGGTGAATCTACCCAACACAAAATGAGTTCCCAATTCAACGCCCAAAGTCTTCCCCATCCCCATTGTCTTCTCAAAAGGACCAGGTCACCAAGCACATGGGGGCAGCAGAGCAAGCTGCAAAGTCTATCCAGTGGACGGCACAACTGCAAGGACCGTGGATCATCCAGCAAAGCCCAGGTACTCAGTGGAGGCCCACCTGGGAGATGGGACTGACCAATGCCACTGGCCAGTTAGCAGGTCCCCTGCAACCAGCACCCAGCTCCCCAGCTCCACGTCAGGGCTCTGACCCCTTCAGAAGGCCTCCAGAGAAGGTACGTTTACATTAGCAGTGACAGGCAGACAAAAATCCGGCCTTGACAAGGATGTTTTATAACTTCTGAAAATCTATGAACCCCCATATATTTCTTTTTGCAACCCATAAGTGGCAAGCAATGGTACCTGGAAAGGTGCAAGCTGAGCAGAACTCAGCTGAGGGAAGGGGAAAGATGGCCAGGCCTGGGGTCTGGGGTGACCTTGGGTTCTTCAGTCGCTGAAGGCTCCGGGTATGAGAAGGTGGCCCTCTGTGTGCCTCTTGCTGCTTCCTCACCTCGTGTGCATGGGCTGCAGGTGAGGGGATGGCCAGAGGCAGGGCTGGAGACCCCGATGCTTGACTGTCTGGGACGTGCTCAGACACCTGCAGTCTATGTGTAGGGCCTCAGCACCAAGGCGAAGCTCAGGGGCAACCCCTCACCATCTTACAGAGGGACTGTGGAGGACCAGCATGGGGAGGGCGGCCCGGCTCCCAGGGATGATTCCACAGGGAAGCTAATGGGCCTCAGGCATTGGGCCCCTGATCGCATCGGGTCTTTCCAAGGCCCTGTGTCAGGCAGTATTCTCCTGAGGAGCACAAGATGAGAAGCCACAAGATGCATGTGTGTGCAGAGAGAAAGAGAGAAAAAGAGAGGGAGATGATCAGACAGAGAGAGGGAGAAAAAGAGAGATGAGGAGAGAGGCAGAGAAAGAGAGAGAGGGCCACACACACAGAGAGAGATGACCAGACAGAGAGACAGAGATGGAGAGAGGGAGAAAGATAAAGATGGAGAGAGATAGAGAGAGACAGAGACACAGAGAGAAAGAGAAGGAGGCAGAGGGACAGAGAAAAAGAGAGAGACAGGGAGAAGAGAGACAGAGATAGATGGAGAGAGAAAGAGAGAGACATAGAGAGAAAGACAGAGACAGAGAGATTTTTAGGAACTGGCCCATATGGCTGTGGAGGCTTGGGAGTACGAACTCTGCAGGGTGTAGCAGCAGCCCAGAGACCCACAGAAGAGCTGCAGTTCAAGTCTGAAGGCGGCCTGCTGGCAGAGCTTCTACCTCCCTGGGAGTGGCCAGGCCTTCAACTGATTGAGTGAGGTCCACCCACATTATGGAGGGCAATCTGCATGACTCAGAGTTCACCAATTTAAATGTTAATCTCATCCACAAAACACCTTCGCAGGAAAAGCCAGAACAATGGTTGACCAAATATCTGGGCACTGTGGCCCAGCCAAGTTGACACATGCAATCAACCATCACAGCTGTTACCTAGTTGGGCATTTACAAATTATGTTCTACCTTTTTTTCCCTTTTTAAGAAAAAACTCCTCAAATGCAAAACTTCAGGCCCTACAAAGCCTCTTCACACAGCAATGTCAAGGTCTTGCTAGGGTTAGAGTCCAAGGCCCCTGCCTGCCTTGGGTGCTCTGCCCAGGCCCTCACAGGAGGATCCCAGAGTGTCAGGGACCAGTTATGGAGAGGGATGCCCAGAAACAGCCTGGCTGCTAGGGAGGAGCTGAATGCTTACACCTCCCTCCCCCTCCTCTGAGATAGCCATTGCCATCAGAAAATTCACTTTCCGGCACGGGAAATTGTGTGAGAATCCTATCATCCCCTAGAATATTTCTAATGAACAATCTGAAGCCCAGAGAGGCAGGCTGAGGGTAGAATAATCCAAGGCTGTTTGGCTGTCCGGTTTCTTACCAACTTAGAGATGCTGTCAGACCTCACTGTTAGAAGGGAAGTCCCTGGGCAAGCAGGGGCAAGTGCAGCAGGCCTGATGTGACACCTGTGCCATGGGAGCTGCCAGCCAGTGCCTGGCGAGGGCAGCCTTTGCTCCAGGGATCCTGTAAGGACAGACACACCCACAGAAGGAGCTGCCTGGTGACCAAGTGTCTGAGGCAGGAGTGCACTGGCTGGTCTGCCTGGTGGGGACAGAGCAGGTGAAGGGATTTCAGCGAGTGGCACCTGGAAAAACTTGTGTGGACACACTTCCAACACCCTGCAAGGCCCACGGAGACTTTTCTGTGCTACTCTGGACCCGAAGAGGGAAAGTGACCTCACCCTGATCAGAGCTGGTGGCTGGGGCAGACATTGGTTGCCTACTCAATAGTCATCACCTGCCAATGCCTTGCTGACAGGAGCCCAAATCCATTCAGTGTTCACGGGAAGAGGGTCCTGGCCCAGGGCCAAATGACAATTGGTCTAATCCCTCATAGCAAGCCAGTTCTTCTTTGCCAGTGATTGGTTTGGGGCTGGCCACGACACTCGGTTCTAGTCAGTGTGGCATAAGATTCCCTGGGGAATTCTGGCAGAGGGTTTCAGGAAGACATCCTACCCCTGTGATAGATGAGATGATTGTTCAGAGAGTATTGATGCTCCTATTCCCCTCCCCTCCCCTCAGGGCAGGATGTACATGCCAGCCCATCATGTGAGCAGACATGAAACAGAGACTTTCAATGTTTTCACAGGCTTGGCCTTACCATTAGATCCCTGAATCTGTCATGCGATCAACATGTCGCGTTGCTGGTAAGTACAAGAAAATTAGGATGACTGCAGAACAGACCTGAACCTGACCTGAAGCCTCAGAGACCAGCTGAAGCAGAAGAGTCCTGGCTGACCCATAGGTAGACTGCAGAGAAAGAAAAAAACATGGTCTGTTGCATTAGTTGTAGGTCACTGAGTTTGGGGGTGTTTGTTACACAGTGCTGTCATGACAGCAGCTCACCGATACACTCCCTCCTGCTGTTCAGTGAAGCTGTGTGGGTGTGGGGCTTGAAGCTACGCAGCCATCTCCCAACCACACTGGAAAGCCAGCAGAATCACAGAGGAGTAACCACGGAGATGCTAACTGACATCCCTAGATGTCAGGTTCCATCTCTGCAGAGTGACATCTCAAATTTGCCAACACAGAGACGGCCTCTTTGCCTCCTCGAGGAAACGTTTTCACCTACTTCTGTCCATGGATGCCAGTGCCTTGCTATCACCAACCTCCTCAACATGTGGCTTCTCATGAATTCTAAAAGCCTCTTTAGAGTGTGCATTCATTTGTCTGTCATTTTATTCACTGGGTCTTTGCTGAACTGGGCTTTTAGAGCAATTAAGCACAGTCTCTTCCCTCTAGGGCTGTTCATTTGGGGAACAATGGTGGGTTTGCTGTGGCTGAAGCACGTCTCTGGCACAGCCTGAGGGAAGGAGGCATCAGATGAAGCGGAGCTGTCCCTGGAGTTAGGCTGTGGAGGGCCAGGAAAGTCAGACCCAGGGGATGACGCCATAGCCAATAGGCAGTGAGAGGCTGTCAGAGGCTGTCCAGCCATGAAAGTGGCTTCTGTGTGTGACCAGGACTGAGCGACAGTGTGAAGAAAATGTGGCTGGGTGGGGTGAGAGTGAGAGATCCTAATATTGCATAATACTGCATATTTTTCCCTGGGTCACATAGTTATCCAGCAATATAAATAATCCACTATTCCCAACAAACAAAACACCTCATCCAACATGCTTTGTAAAGCTGCCTCTAGAAACTCTATAAATGCATGAGCCAGAAATCTGCAGATGGATGAAAACCATGCCCTGCCAGAAGATGAGTGAGCTGAACATTCGTTGAACAACCCTCTCATGATGTCCTAGAGAGGTGAGACAAGTGTAAAAGAACATCCAGCCTCACAGACTCATGACCAGATAGAGGAAATCAAGATGCTCCATCTGCTATCACAGAATCACAGAATGTTGTAGACTAGAGGGCAGAAACCACAGACATTTAGCCCCCACGGTTCTGAAGGCTGCGGGGATGGTGGCGGTGGCAGGGAGGAAGGCGGGGAGGGAGGGGGATATATTGCACCTGTTTCTCTTTTTATAAGGCCATTAGTCCCGTCATGACCTAATCTAACCCTAATTTCTGCCAAAGGCCCCACCTCCACATACCATTACACAGAGGTTTAGGGCTTTAACATGAATTCTGAGGGGACACATTCAGTCCACAGCATGAGGCCCACCAGAAACAGCTGGGACCTGCCCAAAGCCACAGGAAGCCATTGGCTACCTGACCATCTCCCAATTCCCAACATGGTGGAGTTTGACATGTTCTTCAACCCAGGGTTTCTCAATCTCAGCACGATTGACTTTTGGGCCAGATCCTTCTTTACTGTGGAGGCTGCCCTGTGCATTTTAGGATGTACAGCAGCATCCCTGACCTCTACCCATGAGATACTAGTAGCACCCCCCTCACCACCAAGTCATGACAACCAAAAATGTCCCCTGACATTGATGAATGTTTCCAGGGGGCAAAATTACCCTAAGTTGAGAACTACTGGACTAACTTCTGGATTAAATTCAAGGAAAGCTCAATTGAACTGCTTGATAGCAGTTCAAGACTCAAGCTAAAGGTGGCCTCTTTGTCTGTTCGGCTTCCCCCAACTCTCTTTCCCAGGTCAGAGTAGCTGACTTTATATCTTATGACTTCCTCTGACATTATGTCTATCATAGATAGGATCGATCCTGCGATCCTGTCACATCCTTACAATTCTTTAGTGTTTTATGTGCCACAATAAACTGTAGGCTCTTTGGGGACAGGCTTGTGAATTTTGTTTTGTTTTGTTTTGTTTTGTTTGAGATGGAGTCTGGCTCTGTTGCCCAGGCTGGTGTACAATGGTGCGATCTCTGCTCACTGCAACCTCCGCCTCCCAGGTTCAAGCGATTCTCCTGCCTCAGCCTCCCAAGTAGCTGGGATTATAGGTGTGTGCCACCAAACCTGGCTAGTTTTTGTACTTTCAGTAGAGATGGGGTTTCACCATGTTGGCCAGGCTGGTCTTGAACTCCTGACCTCAAGTGATCTGCCTGCCTCAGTTTCCCAAAGTGCTGGGATTACAGGCTTGAGCCACCACGCCCAGCTGTGAATTATTTCTTTCTTTCTTTATTTTTTTGGGGGGATCATAATATTTCTTCTTATATGTATTGAAACTCATACTGAACGATGAGCTCTTGGTTGCAAAAGAGAATTTATTTCTTGAACCTATCTGTAAGTCTGGCTGTGGATTATTTGTCCTTAGAATCCTCAGCTCGTGGAACAGGACCTGGAACACAAGGAAGGTGTAAGTGGGTGGATTAATTCCATGCCCACAAGACCCTCCTAGCCTGGACACAGTGCATGTTTCATTTCATGCCCTCTGACATAGTTTCCCAAAGGCCCAACCCACCAGACATCCCTGAAGGCCTACCATTCACCAAATATGCCTTGGCCTTGCCCAGTCTACATCTTGCTAGTACCTTCCTTTTCTTGAAATTTCCACCATACTCACCTCACCCTGTCCACTTCCTAAAATCCTCACATTCTCCAAGGCCTATCTCCAGTGCCTCTTCTCCAAGGAAGAATTTTCCAAACCCTCTAATTAAAAATAATCAACCATCCATGCCTCCCCCATTACCCCAGCCCCTGCTCCCAAAGTGCTTTTTAATTCTGTTATAACCATTTCCGGATACATTCTGTGTCCCTTACTAGACAGCGAACTCCCCAAAGGCAGGAACTGTCAGGATCTATTTCCATATCTTCCACGGAGCCTAGCAGAGGCCTGGCACACAGCAAACATCACTCAAATCTAATTCAGGTCTCCGAGAGAGGCCAGGCCAGCGGGCGATGGTAAACGTGTGCCTGACTGATTCCTCCTTCAGTGCCTTCAAGAGAAAGATAGTCATTATTGGAAAACATGCTTCACAATATTGTTTACAAAAGGAAACTGCCCTACAAAGTCACTATTCTTGATGAAAAAAAAATGGGTCTGTTTTTTTTAATTGAGAATTGATATCAATCCTAAATGAAGGATTTAGCCAGAAGGTGAGAGGGAGTCCTCTGAGGCCTGTTAGACCAACCCTGGGGCCACACAAGACTACATATGTCCAAGGAGACACAATCTTCAGTTCTTAAGAACTTGAGTGTTGCAGTCTCCTCTGACAGCAAGCTCATTCCAACCCTTTTGGAAAACAAATGCTGGCAATTACATCCATCGTTAATAATTCATAATTAGAAATATTATTAATAATTGGAGCTGTTATTTCAGTAGCTCTTCTAAAGCAGAAATGCCTAAGTGTCTGGATTTTGTAGCAAATAATGGTACTGACTTTTATACTGGGCTTTAGAAATGAGAAAGCATTCGTCACCTAGCAACTTCCCTGACTCCCCCTTATGGCCATAGGAGACAGGCAGACAGAATGGGGAGGCCCTCAACAAGTGCCCAGTGTCACTCAATGGCTGCATGAGACTCTGCCACACCCCTGTGTGTGTGAGCTGCTCCCAGCCCTCCCTACGAGGGAGGGGGAATGAGGAGGCCTGTTCACACCACAGCCTTGATGGCAGCTGCTGGAAAGGTGGGCTCAGTACTCGGTGAGAATAAGCCCAGGGAGGGAAACAGGCTGCCCTTCTTTCTTTAGACAAATGAGCTCCAGAAAGTCCTGAGGCTACAGGAGAAAAGTCACTGGAACCAATATATCAGCAGCAAGTTTTATGAGGCTTGGAGGCCACTCATCTCCAGTAGGGTGACTGGGCCCGGAAACAAGCAGCCGTTCCAATAGCAGCCGTGGCCAGTCTGCAGGGCCTCAGGAATCTACTGCTGGAGAGTGGGGAAGTGGTGGGGGCGACAGGGAGACAAGGGGAACCCCAGAGCCAGTTGTGGCCTGGACACAACTGCAGGTTGGCCTTGGACAGCTGAGCAGGTTGTGTGCTGAACAAGGGGCCCTGGCAGCATGGGAAGGGGTAATCCGAGCCTTGGTTTCTCATTGGCAAAAAAAATGTGTAATGTGAACCAGCAGAGGCCCTGGCATGGGTGGGGTAGCTGATGCACTCACACAGTGAGGTGTCCCGGGTTCCTGCCCTCCCCCACGCACGAACAAACCTCTCCCTTAGTGACTCAGGTGCCATAAATGATAATTTAGCCTCTTTTAGGAGTAAGACATGAAGCCCTCTATTAAAATGCAAAAGCCATTGTCAGTCATTACCACCTTATGGATTAGCCAGCAAGAAACAGAATGGTGGCTGGGCACCGGCAGGGCTGCGAGGAGAAAGGAGTAGTGGGGAAGCCAGTTCGAGAGAGAGGATAGAAGTGAACGGGCATCACTCATTTGTGCCACTCCTACAACCCAGAAGGCACGTAACATACATCCGCTCTTCATTCTCACAGCAACCCTCAGGGAAGACTCTGTTACACTGTTTCATGGAAATTCAGAAAGACCAAGGTCACCCAGCGAATACAGGGCAGAATCCGCTTCCTACTCAGATGGTTCAGATCCAAGCTCCATGACCTCTGCACTATGCTGCTTCCCGGCGGGGCTTCTGCGTCGGAGGCGATGGGGTTGAAAGGCACAAGGCTGGCAGCCATGTTTATTAGGGTATTCCTGGGGCAGCCCATAGATGACAAGGACTCTGCTGGGGATAGCCTGATGCCATAGACACCAATCAGATCCCTGTTTCCCCAGGTAAGAAAACAGATTTTAAGCCACACAATTTAAGCAACACACCCAAGATCTCCCCGGCATGCAGTCTGTGGAATGGGGATTTGAACCCATGGTGTGAATCAACAATTATCTCAACACAGAAAAGTTTAATTAAAAAATAAACAAAGGCCAGGTGCGGTGGCTCACACCTGTAATCCCAGCACTTTGGGAAGGTGAGGCAGGCAGATCGCGAGGTCAGGAGATTGAGACCATCCTGGCTAACACGTTGAAATCCCATTTCTACTAAAAATACAAAAAATTACCCACCTGTAGTCCCAGTTACTTGGGAGGCTGAGGCAGGAGAATCATTTGAATCTGAGCTTGCAGTGAGCAAAGATCACGCCACTGTACTCCAGCCTGGATGACAGAGTGAGACTCCATCTGAAAAAAAATAAAGTAAAATAAACAAAGTACAACTGCGAAATCAAGGCCTCACTCTGAACAGCTCCCTGGAATGACAGAAGGGGCCCAATGCGCAGTAATCTGTGCAGCTCAGTTTCCATCTTCCTTCACTCCACAAATACCTTTTGAGCATTTCCTGTATGCCAAGTTCTTTTCTAGTGAAACAAAATCCTACAAATGGCACATCAGAAGGCTGGGTGGAGGGACCTTTTATTAATTAAGGACAATCAACCCTGGGTGTAATTGGCAGTCTGCACAACCTACCAGGGAAAGGGCAGAGGATAGGCTGGGAGGAAGAGGGGCTACGCAGTCAAGCAGGGGAACATGTCAGTGTGGTTCCTTACTTCCTGTATGTTTCCTTGGGCATGTTCCTTCATTCCTTCCAGTCTCAGTTCCCTTATCTGCGAAACACCACAATTCTTGCACACAAGGTGTTTTGGGGATCCCATCAGATGCCCACGTGTATGTACATGCGACAGTGGGAAGGGGCACAAATGTAAGATGTCATTACTGTTAGGATCCCACAGGAGAACTCTAACTGGGGCCCAGGGCAGTCTCCGGCACCCCCCAACACACACCCCCCAACACATCTTCTCCAGAAGGATGCCACAACGATGCTTCTGAAAGAAACACCTGACCGCTCAGTGGCTCCCCTTCCAGACTCTTGCACGATGCCTAAGGCCCTTGAACTGCTCACTATTCCCAGATGCACCATACTTTCTTCGCACATCTCAGCCTTGGCTGTTTCTCTAACAGTCTCTTCTTCAGAAAGCCTTTTCTCATCCTGAGTCTTGGTTGGGGCCACCCCATTCTGTGCCTCCAGACTTCCTGAGTGTATCATGTTATGCTGCATTGTAGGTTTCATCTCTTGTCCCCTGGACTCTATGTGGGCTCCTTGAAGAAAGCAGCCATGTGCTGCCTATTATTTGAACCCTCGGGGCCAAAGGAGAAAGTTGTGCTAGGCAGTGTGGAATGCAGGTAACTCCAGTGAAGAGGGCGCTTTCATTCCCTGCTCTGTACAACTTAGAAAGCAACACTGACTTCGGCAGTTGGTTTACTTTTTTTTTTAGGGTTGGGATCTTGCTCTGTCACCTAGACTGGAGTGCAGTGGCATAATCATGGCTCCCTGAAGCCTCTAACTCCGGGGCTCAAGTGATTCTTTTGCCTCAGCCTCCAGAGTAGCTGGGGTTCCAGGCCCCCATTCCCATGGCTAGTCTGTAGTTCTTACGTAAATGTCATAAAATTGGGGGAACATTTTTAATGCTGTAATAGCATCTGTAAAATCCACAACGAGTCCCTTTCTATGTCATGTATTTCAGTTTCCTGATTTGTAATCATGGTAGCTTCAGCTCAAAGCCTCCTCTAGCCAGACATTCTGGGATTCTGAGATCTCAAGAGAGGCCAAAACTTTGACCTTCAAACAAGTCAAAGTGCTTTGAAGGCCAGGGTAGTTGATTGCACTCTCCCTGCCTACAGGAGAACTGAGCACCCCCATCCCCTGGCACATGTCTTGCAGAGCTCCTTCGTGAGTAATATCCACGCCACCCACACCCACACTGGGCTTGGTCACATGACCTGCTTTGCCAGTGGAACATGAGCAGAAGTGTTGTTATCACATCTAACAGAGGCTGCGAGATTCACTGCCTGGTTTGGCCGTTTCTGTTTTCCCCTCTGCCAAAAAATAAAGATCAGGGGCTATACTTTCAGCCTCAGAATGAGAAAGTACTGGATCAGAGCCTCAGCTGACTTGATGACCAAAAAAAAAAAAATTATTATTTTTTATTTATTTATTTACTTTACAGACAGGGTCTCACACTGTTACCCAGTTACCCAGGTTAGATTGCAGTGGCAAGATCAGAGCTCATTGCAACCTCAAACTCCTGGCCTTAAGTGATCCTCTTGCCTCAACCTCCCAAAGAATAGCTGGGACTCAGGCATGTACCATCATGCCCAGTTAGTGTTTTCTCTTATTGTTTGTAGAGGCAGGGGTCTCATTATGTTCCCTAGGCTTGTCTTGAACTCCTGGCTTCAAGAGATCTCCCTCCTCAGCCTCTCGAAGCTCTGAGATTTCAGGCATGAGCCCCTGCACCCTGTGTATTTGTTTTTATAATCCACTGACATTTTGATGGTATTTGTTACTAACCATAGTCTAACAAAAGCTGACTGACGCAGGTTTAATTTGCATTACTTAGAGAAAATACCATTGGTACTAAAATAAAATATAATCGTAGCTTGAACCTTTAGGTTCACATCAAGTTTAGGATATAATAATGACTAAGCAAATCCTCCAGTCATTCCAAGGCTTTGTGTCATGCGATGCTCAGCACTGTGGACACAGATATGAAAGGTCTCCCTGCCCTTTGTCATGTGTCTCTCAGTGTGAGTTATGGCTAATCATTTGATCAATTTATTCCATAATTTTTTTTTTGAGATGGAGTTTCACTCTTGTTGCCCAGGCTAAAGTGCAATGGCACAATCTCAGCTCACTGCAACCTCCATCTCCTGGGTTCAAGCGATTCTTCTGCGTCAGCCTACCAAGTAGCTGGGATTACAGGCACCCGCCACTGGCCACTGCAACCAGCTAATTTTTGCATTTTTAGTAGAGATGGGGTTTCACCATATTGGTCAGGCTGATCTCAAACACCTGACCTCAGGTGATAACCCTGCCTCAGCCTCCCAAAGTGCTGGGATTACAGGCATGAGCCACCGTGAGTGGCCTGTTCCACAAATATTTATTGAGCATATACTATAGGCTTAACATTGTTTTAGGTGCTAGAGCTGCAGCAATGAACAAAGCAAAGTGTCTGCCCCGTTGGAGCTTATGAACTGGGGGAGCTTACACTCAAAGAGGTACATTTAGGAGGTCATGATCACTAAGTACTGTGTGAGGTCTAAGTCAAAAATTATATTCCCCCGACTTCCGTGAAGGAAATAAGGAGACATCTCAAAAGTTGATGACATTGTTCCAGATTAAGATTGCAGCTGCATACCTGCTAGAGGGAGATTCTCTGCTTCCCTTCGCGATCCAGGAGGTCTATCAACAATCCCTCCCTTATGCACTGCATTTCAGAGTCTACTAATTGCTTTTGCCTTCATCCCCTGTTTTGATTCCTTCAACATTCTCTGCAGGTGGACAAGTTAGGATTTGTCATCCCCATTCTACAGAATAGGAGACTGAAGCTGAGGGAGGGAAAGGAATAGATTCAAGTTCAAACAGCCAATTAGAGAGCAGGTGCCCTAATTTTCAGCACAATATCCTTTTGCACTATCTTCCTGACTGCTCAAATATTTTCATGAGAATGTGCTATGTGTTTATGAGCAGTTTTCATTGACATATAAAGGATTTTAGAGGAATTTCTGGAGCAACTTTTTCTTTCATTTTTCTGATCCATGTATAATAAGTCTCTCTAGCTACAGTGTAATAATCAACATAAGACTGAGGAAGAAACCTCCAGTCAAGCCAAAGTGAGTTTAGGTCCATTTCCCCTGCATAGAAACTGAATCCCAAGCTCAAGGTGAGAGAGCTCATAGCTACTCAGAGGTAGGAGAATGAACACAGGCTTTTGCCAGGCACGGTGGCTCATGCCTGTAATCCCCGCACTTTGGGAGGCCAAGGCAGGTGGATTACTTGAGGTCAGGAGTTCGAGACCAACCTAGCCAACATGGTGAAACCCCATCTTTACAAAAAAATACAAAAATTAGCCAGGCGTGGTGTCATGTACCTGTAGTCCCAGCCACTTGGGAGGCAGGGGTGGGAGAATCACTTGAACCTGGGAGGTGGAGGTTGCAGTGGGCAGAGATCGCGCCACTGCCCTCCAGCCTGGGTGACAGAGTAAAATCCTGTCTCAAAAAAAAAAAAAAAAAAAAAAAGGGCCGGGCGCGGTAGCTCATGCCTGTAATCCCAGCACTTTGGGAGACGAAGGAGGGCAGATCACCTGAGGTCAGGAGTTCGAGACCAGCCTGGCCAACATAGTGAAACCCCATCTCTACTAAAAATACAAAAATTAGCCAGGCGTGGTGGCAGACGCCTGTATTCCCAACTACTTGGGAGGCTGAGGCAGGAGAATCGCTTGAACCCAGGAGGCAGACGTTGCAGCGAGCAGAGATTGTGCCACTGCACTCCAGCCTGGGCAACAGAGCGAGACTCTGTCTCGAAAAAGAAAGAAAGAAGGAAAAAGGAATGAACACAGGCTGTGGAGTAAAACAAACTTGGGCTGGAACTGTAGCTTCATTACTTAACAGCTGTGAGACCATGGGCAAGTCATTTTCCTCCCTGAGCCTCAGTTCTCTCCTCCTGTGAACTGGGAGCGGCAATACCTCCCCAACAAGTGGTTATGAGATTTCCTGCGGAAAGTACTGATCAATAGTCAGTGCTCGCTAGATGCTCAGTGTTAACTTTTATTGCACGGCTGCTGTATTCAAGGCATCATGTCAGAGTTTTTGTACATACTGTATCCGCTTCCTCTTTTTTTTTTTTTTTTTTTTTTTTTGAGACGGAGTCTCGCTGTGTCGCCCGGGCTGGAGTGCAGTGGTGCTATCTCCGCTCACTGCAAGCTCCGCCCCCCCAGGTTCATGCCATTCTCCTGCCTCAGCCTCCGGGGTAGCTGGGACTACAGGTGCCGGCCACCACACCCGGCTAATTTTTTTGTATTTTTTTTAGTAGAGACGGGGGTTTCACCATGTTCGCCAGGATGGTCTCGATCTCCTGACCTCGTGATCTGCCCACTCAGCCTCCCAAAGTGCTGGGATTACAGGTGTGAGTCACCGCACCCAGCATCCTCTTCCCCGCTTTTAAGACACTGAAATAAAGCCATTGTCATTTTACAGATAAATGATAAATTTTAGGGGTAAAGTGTTAAGCCTGTAACTTACCTTCAAATAGTTCAGAAAAAAAAAAAATGTGTATATACAGAAAGCACCCCTACGATACACACACACATGCACACACACGCACACACACACTATACATGTAGAGAAAAAGTAAAACGAATACAAGAAGATGTTAATAATTGCTGGATCTAGATAAAGAATATACAGGTGGCCAGGTGCAGTGGCTCACACCTGTAATCCCAGCATTTTGGGAGGCTGAGGCAGGCGGATCACCTGAAGTCAGGAGTTCAAGACCAGCCTGGCCAACATAGTGAAATCCTGTCTCTACTAAAAATACAAAAATTAGCCGGGTGTGGTGGCATGCCCCTGTAGTCCCAGCTACTCAGGAGGCTAAGGCAGGAGAATTGCTTGAACCTGGGAG
This sequence comes from Macaca mulatta, assembly GCF_049350105.2. NCBI lineage: Eukaryota > Metazoa > Chordata > Mammalia > Primates > Cercopithecidae > Macaca > Macaca mulatta. Next base: position 108,768,876 of record NC_133418.1, read on the forward strand.
GTGGAGGTTGCAGTGAGCTGAGATCTTGCCACTGCACTCCAGCCTGAGTGACAGAGCAAGACTGTCTTTAAAAAGGAGCATACAAGTACTTATGGTACTATTTTTTCAACTGCTATGTAGTATAACATTTGTCAATCTAAAAATTTGGTAGAAAAAAAACTTCAATTTGAACAATAAACTATCTGGCCACCCTCCCCAGCTTTCTCGCTCCTTCTGAGCACTCTGCCCTCACACCTCTGTTCCCTCTACTTGCAACACCCTTCCCTGCCTTGCTTAGCTGGGGAACTCCAGCCATCAAGACTCTGCTGCAAAGTCATTACTTTGGGGAGTCCTTCAGACCCGGGGTCTGACTTCCCCAGGTCTCAGAGCCCCTCTCCCTTGCTTGAGGTTCCCTTGCGGGTAGATCCCGCACTTCTCTTTCTGGGGACTAATGTGCTGAGAGTGGGAGCTGCATTATTTCTGTCCTCATCCCCAGCCCAGGATGCAAAGTCATCCAAGGTTAAAAGAAAAATCTCACCTAAAATCAAATATGTTTTTCCGAAGCTTTCCAAACCTGAGAAATACCAGTGAAACATATTTTTCTAACGTGTCTCCAGCAGGCACTCAGAAGAGGCTGGTGAACAAGTGAATCAATGAACTCCACCTCTGATCCCAACTTCCAAAACCTTTTCTATAGGCAATGGCACAGATTCGGATGCTTCATCCCCATCTCAGGTCTGGACAACAGAAGGTGAACCAGTGGTGCCTGCCTGATAGAACCTAAGGTCAGGTGAAAGGGGCCAGGTCCTTGAACTGGCATTGAAACTGTCAGAGGTTCACATCCTCATTCTACCAACTGCTGGTTTAATGCAAACTGGTGCCTGTACTTAACCTTTCTATAGCTCAGGTTTTCCCCTCACTGAAAAGGGAGATGACACCTGTTTTTTTGTTTTGTTTTTATTTTTTTGAGACAGAGTCTCGCACTGTCTCCTGGGCTGGAGTACAATGTCACGATCTCGCCTCACTGCAACCTCCGCCTCCCAGGTTCACGTGATTCTCCTGCCTCAGCCTCCCAAGTAGCTGGGATTACAGGTGCCCACCACCACACCCAGCTACTTTTTTGTATTTTTAGTAGAGATGGGGTTTCACTATGTTGGCCAGACTGGTCTCAAACTCCTGACCTCATGATCTGCCCACCTCGCCCTCCCAAAGTGCTGGGATTATAGGCGTGAGCCACCGCACCCGGCCTGGCATCTTTTCATGTTGCATAATATTATGAACTTAGGTACTGGGCATATAAAGTGGCACTCAGCACTCAGTGGCTCACTCCACAGAAGCTACTGGAACACCGTCCTTTGACCAGGTCACTGGGCTCTCCCAGGAGGACCCACAGGGTCATGAGAAAGGGGTAAAGACAGGGCAAGGTTCATGCAGCCAAGTGTGTATGTATGTGTGCATGTGTGTGCATGCTTGTGTAAGAGAGGAGAGCCCCTGTCTGTCCTCTGATGCACTCTGGAAGGTCACCTGGATCAACCCAGCCCACCCTAACCACCTGAACCATCAGACAGGAGGCTTGCTGGCTCCCCACAGGATTATAAATCATTTATTTCATTATGAGTGTGAGGAGCCGCTGTGTGTTTGAAGTGGGATTTGAAGCAAAAGAAATGGGCAGATTAATGGAGCTTGAAGAAAGCTAAGTATCACTTGCCATTCCTGCCAGAGCACACAGGAGCTGGCAGCTGAGCAACATTTGAAAAACATGTCTCTCAATTAAAAGCATTTTCTCCTGGGTGCTTCCTGCTGGAGCTCACTTGAATTAATTGCATGGACATCAGAGTCCACCCACCAATGTTCTGTGTTACGAAGTGCTTCATGAAGGTCCAGGTCTCTCCCAGTGCAGAGCCAAGTGCTTTGAATGGCATCAAAGTCCCGCCTCTCCATCCTGCATCTCCTGTAACTTCCACCCGCCACCAGTCACCAGAAGCCACCTGAACACACATGTCTCTTGTCTCCTGTACATGCTGCTCCTTCTGGAGCATGAGGGGGTGCTCTCACGTCCCTTCCCTGCCAGGAAAATTTCTGCTCGTCCTTTGAGAAACAGTTCAGCAAATACCTACTCTGTGAAGCCTGACACGCCCCGAAGAGATAAGTAGACGCTCCGTCTCTTGTGGCACCTGTTATCAGAGCACTCTGCCACTCTGTTCACCACCCTGTCACCACCTAAATGCTGAGTTCTTTGAAAGCAAAGACTGTATTATCTGTGTAGCCTGCAACTAACTGCCAGTCAATCAATGTTTGTTGTTGTCTGAATAAATAAAGATGTATGGTCTCAAGGCTGATAGGTTAAAGGAAAAATCTCACCTGAAAATAAATGTTTTTCCAAAGTTTTCAAAGCCTAAGAAATACTAGTGAAACTTATTTCTCTGACCTCTCTCCCAGATCATTTCATCTTGAATTTCTGAACACTGCTCTGCTGCTAAACACAGAGCACTGTGACATTGTTCTCACCTCCACCCTCCACTTTCTGTCAGGATCCCAGACTCTCGCAATGTCTCTGGTAAACATTCAGCCCTCTTCTTTCCCCAAGAAGGGGAAGATTCCTTCTCTCCCAACCGCATCAGGCCAGATCCGGGAAGGACCAGGAAGCCACACAGAGAATTTCAGACATGATCCCAAGGAGAACCAGAATGTTGGGGGCAGGGATCCAAACTAAGGAGATGAAGAAGCATTTAAGGAACTGGGAGAGCGCTGAAGAAGAGGAGGGCTCTGAGCCTGCAAGACAATGTTCTTCAGATGTCAGAAGGGCTGATGTGTGGACCCAAAGCCAGGCAAGCACTCAGGATGTGGTGTGTAGGTTGGTTCCTTGCGTCCCTGTTTGCAGGGTACAGGCCCCATTTCTGCCTGTCCCCACAACATAATTATTATGAGTCCCTGTTGACTCTCAGCAGTGTCCTGGTTTAAGCAGTAATCACACAGTCCCTTTAGTTATAGGGACATCTTTTCCAGTTCAGTAAAGGCTCAGTTTTCTGGCAGACAGAGCTGTTCGAGGCCACAGGTCCCCAGCAGGAGGAACTGTGATGCATTCATCCTTATGGCCCAGTACTAAGCACAGGGTCTGGACCTCACATGGGGCCCTGTGCCTGTTTGTCAACTGAATGAATGACTGATTGTCTTCAAAGGGAAGGGACTCCTCATCGCTGGGAGTATGTCCATGCAGGAGGCCTTGCAGGAGATTTGAGCATCACAAGGGAAGTACGACCAGAAGATCTCTCAGCCTTTTCCTTTCCACAGAGGTTACATGTGAGTCAAGTTCAGGGATCAAGAGCAAAGCACTAAGGAAGCAGATAGCTTGGGCTGGACCCCGGTCCATCACTCACCAGTTGTAAAATCTTGAGCAAGTTACTTAAACTATCGGTGCCTCAGTTTCGTGATCAGTAAAGTGGGTATAAACATATCTACCTCAAAGAATAGTCCAGAGAAGTCTTTAAAAATGTCGCATGTGTAAAATACCTGGCCCACAGTGAGCACTTTTTAAACTATTTTCTATTATTTCTAGGATGATGAAGGTGATGGAACTGATGCTGGACTTTGTCCTTTAAACCCGGGGGAGGGGACTGCCAGTGTTGGGTCAGGGACTAACTTCTTCACAGTGGTGGCTGTGGAAGGTTAATCACATGGCGAACCCAGTAACCAAGATTAGGAGAAAGAAAATCCCTCCAACTGCCTTTGAATTTCAGTTATGTGTACGTTTGCTTTGAACTGGTGATTCAACGCTTTCTCTTGGAGGGAGAACAAAGCGAGTGATGTGGAACTCAAATCTCATTTACCACTTAATTTTAAAACTGAGGAGATTTGCAATATTGGAAAGGCAAGGGAGCAGGAAATAAACTTTAGAGTAATTGCTCAGTCGCCTTTTAAACGTAAGGCATTGCATTGCTATTTTTGTTGGTGGTATTCAAATGAGAGGATGCCACAGCTGGGGAGGAACCTAGATCATTGACGGTAACTCCTTCACTGAATGAGGAAGAAATCACAGGCCAGAGACCGGAGGGTCGGTCTCCTGTCTCACAGTAAGTTAGAGACAAGACCAGAATCAGATGGCGCGGATCCTCGGGCTCCTAGACAGGTTTCGGTAGAAGCCCAGGAGTGAAATAATAGCCTCAAACAGCAACTTTACTGCCCATCTGTAAGAGAAGAGGTGGAGGGATGATATTCTGAGCATCATGCTTACAAAAACACAAAGACACCCTCAAGAAGTAGGCTGATCACCTTCCCCAAAGAGTTTATGACAGACAGGAAGCACTCATTATGTATCACTTCTTAAAGTTTATGAGCCCAGGAAGCCACATATTGTTTTATGTTCATTATATAGGCAAGTAAATTGAGGCAGGAGGGCAACTTTTGTTTTCAAACACAGAAATCCTCAGTCCTAAAGCCCATGTTTGCAGATGTTGGAACATTAGAATAGGAGAGCTGTGTTGTCAGAAGCCCAAAACTAGCATCGCAGATAAAACCCCTGGTTTTGCTACCCCTAAGGGTGCTCTAAAGCACTAGTTTATGTGTGTTTGTTTGTTTGTTTTGAGACAGGGTCTCGCTCTGTGGCCCAGGCTGGAATGCAGTGGCGTGATCACGGCTCTCTACAGCCTCTACCTCATGGGTTCAAGCAATCCTCCCACCTCAGCCTCCCGAGTAACTGGGACTACAGGTAAGTGCCGCCATGCCTGGCTAATTTTCTTTTTTTTTTTTTTTTTTGAAATAGGGTCTCACTATGTTGCCCAGACTGGTCCTGAACTCCTGGGCTCCAGCAAAAGCATTACTTTTCAAGCTGTGCTCCTCATCAAAGGTGGAGCACGAGAGATGTTGCCCCTACCCCACTTTTGACTCGTATCGAAGCAGCCCCGTTCTTATTTGTTTTTTATTTGGGAAATTCAATATAAGATTTCTACAGCAAAGCACTCTGGTGTTTTGTTTTGTTTTGTTTTGTTTAAAAAAAAGCATTGCCTGAGAGCATTCAGATGATTTATCCACAACATCTTTCATTCCTGACAGTCAACTGTGGCATGTCACGCTGGCGGATGTGCTTCTACAGAGTCTGGCCACGGTGCTAAGCTGTCCTTCATTGGGCCACAGGGTCCCTTCCCTATAGCCCCCAGCCAGGTGCTCCAACCGCATCCTCACCCACCAGAGGCAGCCAGTGGTTCAGGTGCACTGTAGAAACAGAGACCAACACGCAGGCCCAGGGGAAGCCCGCCATGCTTCCTGATGTTCACCCTGGCTGGGCCCGATGGAATATGGTCTGTCCTTGGCTGGCAGCTCCCGCTCACCCAGCAGCAGCCAGGGCCATTTCGATTAACCCTTCACAGCCACTCCACTTTGGACATGCATGTGCTCTGTTCTTTTTGCTGATTTAATTAACATAATATAATGGAAATAAAATAATTGAAGAGGCTGCCACTTCAGAAAAGATCATCGCAGTGCTGCTCGGGAAGCATTGTTGCACGGTCTCTAGGCAACACGAGGAGGCCCGAGAGGGGCCGGCGGTCCCCGAAGCAGCCAGCTGGCCAGGCCTCACCCCACAGCCTCAGCCCAGCCTGCCTAGGCCCAGATATGTGGGCCACGGGCACAGGGATATTCCTTCAGACCCTTCCTTCTTCACATCTTTGTGCCTCTGAGTCCTGGACTGTAATTTCTCAGTTTGAAATAACTAAGAAAAATCAAACAGAGCAAATAAATACATCAGAAATTCAGTCATACACATTGCACCCCCCAAGACATTTTTAATAATACTATTCATAAGGCCAGGATCGTACCGTGCTCTCTGGAAGTGATCCTTGAACCCAAAATTAGTATTACGTGGAGCTTGCTGTGAGTGGACCCTCTCGACATTTATTTTCACGTGATAGTTTTTGAGCTGAAGGAGATCTGGGTTCTCCCCAAGGATCTGTCTCTAATTGTCAGGAGATTTCACATTGGTCTCTTTCCTCTCTGGTACACAGCTTCACTCCCTCCATCACTGCCATGATGTTCGACAGAAGCGATGAGGGAGCGTGACTGAGACTCAGTTGTGGATTTTTTTCAGACTATGATGAGCAGGCAGCTATGCCAGGTTCTGATCTTCTCAGCATGGAGAGCTGCGCCTGGCTGCAACCGTTCTGCGGATGGAGCGGGAGGCGGAGAGGGCATCTCTAGACCGAATGCTCCGTAAAGGCAGCCCATCTGCAAAGCAAAGTTCCTTCCCTGCTCCCCAGCGTAATGAGAGGCCACAGTGGAAGGCGGCAGGACAGCAGAATGACAAAGAGTCTGGCAACCTGCAGGGACACATTCCTGGCCCCCGTACACCATCCTGTAGATCCTCCATGACAAATACCTTTCAACGTGATCCAGCCCCAAGGAAAAGACCCTTATTTCATGAATTTTCCAGTGGAGGAGCATTTTTACGCCAGTGACACCAAATTATAGGCAGGCTGTACGATAAAATACTATAGGGTTTTATCTGGTTTTGCCAGGTTACAAAGCAGAAGCTAAAAACAAACCCAAATGCTCTGTCCTTTCTTCATGAAAAACAGAATTTTCAGGCGTGTTGTTGTGATTGGTGGTGGTGGTGGTGGCTTTTCCCCTTAGTGACAGAAATGCAAGGGAATAAGAACTAATTGTCGAAGGTTTTAATTGTGCTGTACCTTGTTAATGTTTCTCACATATTGATTCCTATTAATTAATCTACTGTAATGGAAAAGTCAATTATGCCATATTAACACCACTTGTTGTAGAAAAGACTAAATTACTGAATGCAGATGGAGAGCAGATGTGTTATGATAAACATTTGATACGTTCCTCTGCCCATCTCCAAAGTTAATCTGGCTTAAGGTATCCAAAACATGGCCCATCTCCCTGTGGGGAGGAAGAAGCCAATTACAGGTTGGAGAGGAGTGTGGAGATAGATTTTTATTTTAAAAAAAAAAAGAAAGAAAAGAAAAGGAGAGTGAAGTTGAAAAAATCAGATATCCCACTGGCTTGATTTTTCTCCTTCCACAATGCATCTGATTCTAAGGAATAAGCATGGGAACAGGAGTATGGAGACTTGGGCTCTAGTTCTGATTCTGACGCAAACTCACAGCTTATGTCTCCTCACAGAACTCTCCATCAAAGTTTGTTTGTTTGTTTGTTTGTTTGTTTGTTTGTTTTGAGACAAGGTCTCATTCTGTCACCCAGGCCAGAGTGCAGTGATGGGGTCATGATTCCCTGCAGCCTCAAACTCCTGGGTTCAGGTGATCCTCCCACCTCAGCCTCCCCAGTAGCTGGGACTACAGGTATGCACCACCTCACCCAGCTAATTATTATTATTAATATTATTTTTAGATGGAATTTTGCTCCTGTTGCCCAGGCTGGAGTGCAATGGCGTGATCTCAGCTCACTGCAACCTCCACCTCTCAGGTTCAAGCGATTCTCCTGCCTCAGTCTTCCAAGTAGCTGGGATTACAGGCACCCACCACCATGCCTGGCTAATTTTTATATTTTTAATAGAGACAGGGTTTCACTATGTTGGCCAGGCTGATCTTGAGCTCCTGACCTCAGGTTCAAGACCACAGCCTCCCAAAGTGCTGGGACTACAGGCGTGAGCCACTGCTCCCGGCACTAATTTGTAAATTTATTTTTTGTAGAGACATGGTGTCCCCATGTTGCCCAGGCTGGTCTCAAACTCCTGGGCTCAAGCAATCCTCCCGCCTCAGCCTCCCAAAGTGCCGGGATGATGGGTGCGAGCCACTGCATTGGCCTTTGCTGAGAATTAAATCAAAACATCCATTCATTCTTTCAATAAACACTCTTGGCTGCATATAATGACTGAGGTTCAGACGTTATCCCTAACTCTTTCTCAAACATCTCAACCGGGGTTTTTTGCAGGCACATTCAATGCAGTACGGCATGCCTTCCTTCTGAGACTCCTGAATCATCGGAGGCTCCCACCATCTCCCCAGTGTCCAAGACAGAAACCTACAAGTCATCCTGGGCTTCCCTTTTCCTCCCTACCTCCTTGGCTCCACCAACCTGAGGTTGTTAAGGTCTATTGAGGCTACCATCTAGATATTTAAATTATAACATTCATAAAATCCAAAAGCAAATAGGAAACTGAAAAAAAAAGTCAACTATAAAGAGTTAGCATGTTGAATATATTATACAAAGTCTTCTCAATAAATAAGAAAAATTATCCCATAAAAACTGGGCAAAGGAAGAGAACAATCTGCGGAAGAAATACATAATAAGGTAAATAAATATCTGAAAATGTTTTCACTTCAAAAATCAAGGAAAGTCTAATTTTAACTAAATACTTTTTTCCCCTCTCAAAATATCTACTTCTTTTTAAAGTAATCAGTCTCATTGATCATGAGGACGCAGTGAGACGGGCATTATAGTGTCCTGCAGAATAGAGAATATAAAATGTGTAGAACATTTTGAGGAAGCAATTCAGCAACAGGTATTAACAGCCTTAAAAGTGTCTGTGTCTCTTTATCCAGGAATTTTCCTTCTAAAAATCCATTCCAGGAAAATAATTAGAGATGCAAATTAAAGATACATGCATAGAGTGTTTATTACCACATTATTGTTACTGTTAAAATGTGAAAAACAGGCCAGGCACAGTGTCACTCCCGTAACCCCAGCACTTTGGGAGGCCAAGGTGGGCAGATCACTTGAGGTCAGGAGTTTGAGACCAGGCTAGCCAGCATGGCAAAATCCCATCTAATACAAAAATTAGCTGGGCGTGGTGGTGCATGCCTGTAGTCCCAACAACTCAGGAGGCTGAGGCAGGAGAATCGCTTGAACCCAGGAGGCAGGGGTTAAAGTGGGCTGAGATCACACCACAGCACTCCAGCCTGGATGACAGAGTGAGACTCCATCTCAAGAAAAAAAAACAAAAAAAAACACGTCTTTCAGGGCTTCTCACTGACATGTGAACTTCAGTGATCACACGACACCCTTTGGGGTCCACTCCTGGTACCTCTGCCTCCTGAGTCCTCACCGCACCTCCCACCTCCCCACTCTCAGGTTTCAGCTCCCCCATTCTTGGCGCTCCCTCGCCAGGCTTGGCTACTGGCTTTATGCTTTTGCCCCATTTCTCTGCCAGGGAGCACCTTGCTTCCCACTCTGCCTCTCCAGCACATCACTTGCTGCTGACATAAACATCCACCTTCAGGACTCAGTGGACCTTCAGGACTCAGCCTGCACGTGGCCTACTCAAGATCACCTTCCCCAGCGGGATTTGTCATTATTCCACCTGGAGACCCCACCACATCCGCAGACCATGGCGCTGTCAGGGGATTTCAGCAGGAGAGTGGCACGTTTTGCAATTTCAGAAGAGGCCTCTGGCAACCACATCTGCAGCAGGGGTGATCCTGGGATGGGAGAACAAGGCAGGGGCCCTCAGAGGCCAGGGAGGACTCTGACTGGGACAAGGGGGTGGAGCGTTGGGACTCTACCCACTCCTGGCCAGAATTTCCAACCTGCCCTGTGGCTGTCCTGAGCCCCATCTGGATGGTGCTTCTCTTGCTGCCCAACTAGTCCCAGCCCTCCACAAAGCAGCTCCCATCCCTGCTAGCCCTGCCTGAGATTCTCCTTGGCCTGAGTTCAACCTTACTCCAGACCCCGATAGTACTTTCCCTTCGCCCTTCGCTCAGACCAGAACGTGGGAGAGAAGCCTGAAGTGTCCTGCGCCATCAGGAATGCCGACATTCAGAACACAGACCAAGTCTCTTCAACCAGACCACACCTGGCTTCCCGGCCACGGCAGCTACGTGGGAGAATCAGGGCCCTGCAGATGCTGACACCTGGGAACAACATTGATCACCAAGAGACAGTGATCCACAGCAACAGAGTGCCCGGAAGGCCACCTCGACTGGCAAGTTCCTGAGCACCTCGCTATGCCAGGCACTGGGCAGCATGCCCGCAGTGCTCTTGGAAAGCTCAGATTAGTGGCAGTGATAACAAATAAAGGAGAATTAACAGTAGTGTGTGCAGCTGGGATGTGGTGTGAGCAGGTTTCCTGCATTGCCTGGAAGTCTTTGCAGAACGCTTCTGGAAGGGGGGCCTTTATCCACAAGTCCTTAGAGAGAGAAGGCAGGGACGGCTTTCTGCAGGAAAGACGGAGTATGTGAAGCCTAAAAACACCCAAGTAAGAAAACATGTTCTCTGTGCCTCAGTTCCCCTTTGAAAATCCTGCTGGGAGAACATAGCATCATGGCGCAAACTCATGTCAAAGAACCTGAGATCCAGGCTCAGACCCACCACTCGCCAACCCCTTCACTTCGCACCCCTCGTGCCTTGTTCAGAATTCTTCAGAATGGCACCATGGTTGCTAAAACAATCATTTAGCAGTTATTTTGGGGTTTAGACCACTATCGTGCTGAAGAGGGCTCAGGCCATGGTGGGGACTTAATAAATGTTTCTAGACCTTCTTGCTTTTCCAGCAAGAGAGAATCAAGGGCAAAAGCTATGCCTTATATCTCCTTGTACCTTGGTTAGGACCAAGGACCTCGTCAGCGCCCGGCAAGGCCCTGCTGATGGATTCATTTGCTGGGGCTGTCTCGTCTTTCTCGTCTCATCCTCCACCAGAGCTAACTCTTTGACAGCTTCAGTGGCAATTTTCAAATTTCAAAGGCCCCTGCAGGGCTGAGGAAGGTACCCTAGGTAACGAGGTGGAAGAGCCTGACTTATCATCAGGCAGGCAGGAATCATTTGTCTGGAAAATTCACTTGGAGATCACAGAGGCAGCTGTCTACTGTGTCTCAAACCCCTTGCAGAAGGATGGCTCCCAGGCAGGAGGAGCAATCACTTCCCCACAGCCTGGAGAGTCTGCCCGAGTCAAGCTCCTACAGGAACAGCAAGCACACTTGCCCTTCACTGCCTCCCCTGCCCCCACCTCACTTCCTCTCCTGCCTTGCTCAGGCCCCCTCCCACACCTCTCCCTGGAGTCTGGAATGAGATCAGCACCTCCGGACGGGTGCGTGCCAAGTGACCTGCTTAAACTCATTTGCTCCTGGGACATAATTCCCAAGGAAGTACATTTTAATTAAACTTTCCGGTAAACACGTCTTTTGCTCTATAATAACTCCATTAAAAAGAGATCACTATAAAGAAGCCGTTCTATCCCATAAACATTGAAAACAGACAAACAGGCTCCTGAGCCAGGCTGGCAGCCCTGGAGCTGCTCCGCTCCACAGCCTCAGCCTCCCTGCAGGTGCCTGCCTGGGTCCTCCTGCTTCCAGACCTTTTCTCCAGGGATTTCTCCCCACCTGGAATGCTCAGAGAGCCTCTCTGCCCTCCTCCAGCAACCTTCCCTGATCAGCCCTCACCCATCTGAAGTTTTCTTGCAGCCCCATCTACACACGTGAGCCCACGTGCCATAAAACAACCTTGCTTGCCACTATCTGCTCTCACCAAGCAAGTTGTTAAGTGAGGACAAGGAGCAGGCCACATGCTTCTTGGTCTCCCCCAAAGACCCCTTACAGAGAACTTTGTGCAGGGTAGAAACACCACTCAATAGGAGGTCAACATAGGGCCACCTAAAATCTCCAGTTGTTCACAGATAGTACCTGACAAAAAAGGATGTTTTAGAAGTCATTCAGCTATCTAGAAGAAGTTTTGTCTGATTACTACCTAGAAAAAAGAAGGTATGCGGTAGTTGATTGGTTCTCCTAAATTATTTTAAGAAATGTGCCTGGCTCTCCAAAATACAAGCCAACAATTCCTCATCTACAATTTGAAAATCCAAAAAGCCCTTTAAAAAAGCAGAAAGCCAGGCTGCTGCTCATAGGGGCTCACGCCGGTAATCTCAGCACTTTGGGAGGCCAAGACGGGCGGGTCACTTGAAGTCAGCATTTTGAAACCAGCCTGGCTAACATGGTGAAACCCTGTCTCTACTAAAAATACAAAAATTAGCTGGGCGTGGTGGCACATCCTTATAATTCCAGCTACTCAGGAGGCTGAGGCAGGAGAATCACTTGAACCTGGGAGGCAGAGGTTGCAGTGAGCCAAGATCATGCCATTGCACTCCAGTCTGGGCAATAGAGCAAGACTCTGTCTAAATAAATAAATAAATAAATAAATAAGTATTAAAAAGCAAGAGACCTTGTAATCCCAGGACTTTGGGAGGCGGAAGCATGTGTATCGCTTGAGTGCAAGAGCTTGAGATCAGCCTAGGCAACGTGATGAAAACCTGTTTCTAGTCCCAACTACTGGGGAGGCTGAGGTGGGAGGATCAGTTGAGCCCAGGAGGTCAAGTCTGCAGTGAGCCTTGATCATGCCACTGCATTCCAGCCTGAGTGACAGAGCAAGACCTTGTCTCAAAAAAAAAAAAAAAAGAGGAGAATGTAATCCCAGCATTTTGGAAGGCCAAGGCAGGAGGATCCCTTGGGCCCAGGAGTTCAAGACCAGCTTAGACAACATAGTGAGACAAACCCCTCCCACCACCACCAATCTCTACCGAAACAAAAAATTAGCCAGATATGGTGGCATATGCCTGTGGTCCCAGTTACACAGGAGGATGAGGCAGCAGGATTACTTCAGCCCAGTAGGTCAAGGCTGCAATGAGGCCTGCTCGCACCACTGTACTCCAGCCTAGGCAACAGGTGAGGCTCTGTCCAAAACAAAACAAAAAAAAATCAGGGGAAGAAGGGTTTTTTTGTTGTTGCTTTTTAAGCTTATTTGGCAGCAAGATCTGACTTGATCTAAATGTACTTTTACAATTTTAGTAGCAAAATTTTACTTAGTGGAGAGTTGTCTGTTTTGCTGCAAAAAATATTAATATATTAATTACAAGATACTGGCCTGGATGCCGCTGGGAGTGTTATACAGTGTATTATACATATGGACTATATTTCCCTTCTAAAAATAAAAAAAAAATGAATTCCAAAGCTATCTGACCCCAGCAGTTTCAGAAAACAGATTATAGAGCTAGATGTGCAATGTTCGAAAGTTCCCTGTAGATATTTGTACTCTGAATTCTAGTTTTCTGATTCATGTTTTATAATTTCTAGGGCATTTATAGTAGATTTTATTATTGTTCCCAAAAATCCGTTTCTCTCTCCCCTATAAGAGATGTTTCATGCTTGCCATTGCCTGGGGGGTTTTCAGTAACTCCTTTAATAAGGAGGAGAATAGCCACTGCCTCATTGACCTCAGACTCTGCCAGTGCAGTGAGAGCAGATACACGATATACCACCTCTGAGCGAAGTTTTAAAGTCATTGTGTCAGTTTTTTGTCTTTTTCCTCTGTCATGAGAATGGCATGTCCCAGATAGAAGATGTACCTTTTGCGTGGATCCTGAACTAAAGAAGATAAATGACTTCATACCACAAAGAAAAATTAAACTTAATAAATCAATGGGCTAAATATCAGGGCTGAAACAATAAAACTCTTAGAAAAAAACACAGGGGTAAATCTTTATTACCTTGGATTTGGCAATAGATTCCTCGGTAAGACACAAAATGAATGAACAACAAAAGAAAATAATAGGTAAATTGAACTTCATCAAACTTAAACACTTTTGTGTATCAAAGGACATTATCTAAAAATGAACAAAGGATATTATCAAGAAAATGAAAAGAAAATCTACAAAATGAAAGAAAATATTTGCAAATTATATATCTGTTAAGGGCCTAGTATCCAGCACATATAAAGAAACTTTGGGCTGGGCATGGTGGCTTATGCCTGCAATCCCAGCACTTTGAGAGGCAGAGACAGGTAGATTACTTGAGGTCAGAAGTTCCAGATCAGCCTGGCCAGCATGGAAAACCCCATGTCTACTAAAAATACAAAAACTCTCCAGGCATGGTGGCAGGCATCTGTAAACCCAGCAACTTGGAAGGCTGAGGCAGGAGAATCTCTTGATGCCAGGAGGTGGGAGTTGCAGTCAGCCGAGATCATGCCACTGCACTCCAGCCTGGGCAACAGCAAGACTCCATCTCAAAATAAAAACCCACATCTGTACAACTAAACAACAAAAGACATGCAATCCAATTTTAAAATGGGCAAAGGACATAAATTGGTATTTCTCCAAAAAGGATATACAAACAGCCAACAAGCACATGAAAAATTATTCATTGTCATCGAAAAATGCAAATCAAAACCTCAATGAGATACCGCTTCACATTCACTAGGATAGCTGTAATTAAAAACTAGAAAATAAAGGCTGGGAGTGGTGGCTTACGCTTGTAATCACAACACTTTGGGAGGCCGAGGTGGGCAGATCACCTGAGGTCAGGAATTTGAGACCAGCCTGGTCAACATGGTGAAACCTCATCTCTACTAAAAATACAAAAAATTAGCCAAGTGTGGTGGTGCACGCCTGTAATCCCAGCTACCGGGGACAAGAATCGCTTGAACCCGGGAGGCAGAGGTTGCAGTGAGCTGAGATCCTGCCATTGCATTCAGCTTGGGCAACAAGAGCGAAACTCCGTCTCAAAAAAAATAAATAAATAAAATAAAAAATAGAAAGTGTTAGTAAGGATGTGGAAAGATTGGAACACTGGTATATTGCTGGTGAAGTTATAAACTGGTATAGTCACTGTGAAAAATAATTTTGTGGTTCCTCAAAAAAATTAACATAGAATTCCAACTATGACCTAGCAGTTCCACCAGGACATCCCTGGTCCAAATATTAAAAACCAGTACTAAAACAAATACATATACACACATGTTTATAGCAGCACTATTTACAGTAGCCAAAAGGTAGAAACAGCAGACATGTTCACCAATGAATTAATGGATAAACAAAGGGTGGTATACACATGTAATGGAGTTTTATTTAGCCATAAAAGAAAGGAAGTATTGATATGTGCTACAAAGTGAATGAATCTCAAAACTAATGTTAAATGAAAGAAGCCAAACACAAAAGATCATGTATTGTATGATTTCACTTATGTGAAATATTCAGAATAGGGAAATCCACAGAGACAGATCACAGATCAGTGGCTGCCAGAGGGTGAGGGAAGCGGGGAATAGGGATCAACTATGAATGGGTATGGGGTTTTTCTTTTGTCATGATGAAAATGTTCTCCAACTAGATAGAAGTGGTGGTTGTACAGCACTGTGAATGTATTAAATGCCACTGAATTGTTCACTTTCATATTTAACATATATATGTAATATAACATTGTGTTATATGAATGTCTTTTTTTTGTTTTTTATTTTTTTTATGTAGAGACAGGGTCTCACTATGTTGCCCAGGTTGGTCTTGAACTCCCGGCCTCAAGCAATTCTCCCACCTCAGCCTCCCAAAATGCTGGGATTATGAGTCACTGCACCTGGCCATATATTATAGAATGTCATTTCAATTTTTAAAAGGAGGGGTGAGAAAGAGGAGCAGTGAAGACACAGAATGATCACTGGTTTGAAAAGATATCAGTCTTTTTTATTTCTCAGAGCCAAGGGCCAAAGATGGCTAGAGCCACCTGCCATTCCCTCTGGCCTGCCGAACCTAGACCATATCCCTAAGGTCATGTGATATGATCACTGTCCTGTAAGTCAAGATATGGGAAGGCTGGGGACACTGCTTTTCATGTCTCCTCCCTCACCTCCACTGAAGTCATTCCTAGTGCCAGGCCTGAGGAGGTCCTGCACAGTGTGCTCACCATGGAGCTAGCTCTGACATCTGTTGTGGCCAGCAGGGTCCTGGCAACTGGAGGAGATATGGCAGAGATCTTGAGAGCCCCAGAGGATTCTCTTTGGCCTTGATCCTCTGTGTGATGCTTAGCCTGGGACTCTCTGCCAAATAATGCAGCACCCCAAGGAGGCTGTATGGGAGATGATGGCTTTTATCATCATAGTGGGAGTTCCTATGCTTAAAACTTTGAGTTACTATGCTAGGGGAGACAAAGAACTGGCCATTGGAGTCTCTATCCTTTCAGAAGAAAGACATCAAATTTTTGAAAGGTTTTGCCACATTGCAAGAGAATTTGGAGACCTTAAATCCACTATCCTAGATGTCAGACTCAAGAACAAACTATCAGAAATAGCAAATGTGAAAACCATGAATAAAGAGTTGGAAAGCTGTAACTCTCTACTTGGTCTTAGAATAGATTATTACAGAGAAGCATGAAAAAGAACAGAAATCTACATGTTTACAAGAAGTTCAGCTGATGGCTGAGATTACAAGCAAGTCCCAGTCCTTAGAAGACTCAACTAAGCAAATCTAACAAGTGGCTACAAGCAAAACATTCTTCAAAATCCCTCAGAAGTATGGAGAACAGCTTCAGGAGCACTAATAGAGACTTTGGAGGAAAATTCCAATCTTCAAAGACGCATGAAGCTGCTTTCCCAAGAATCTTAAAAATGGAGTGAACAAACTAATTAAAGAGAAAAAAAATCTCGGAAAACTCTAGAGTGGGCTGGGAGCAGTGGATAAAGCCTATAATCCCAGCACTTTGGGAGGCTGAAGTGGGAGGATCACCTGAGCTCAGGAATTTGAGACCAGGCTGGGCAACATGGTGAGATTTCACCTCTACAAAAAATAGAAAAATTAGCCAGATGTGGTGGTACACACCTGTGGTCCCAGCTACCTGGGAGGCTGAGGTCGGGGAATCACTTAAGCCTGGTATATCAAAGCTGCAGTGAGCTGAAAGCATGCCACTGCACCCCAGCCTGGGCAGTAGAGTGAGAACTTGTCCCCAAAAAAATTAAAATAAAAATTTAAAAATTAATTTTTAAAAAATCTCTAGACTGCCTGTGGAGCAAGTTCTTAACAAAAAGAATCATGTCAAGATTCTAAGTGAACACTTGCTAATGGTAAACAAATGGGCTGCTGTTCTTGAGGAAGACAGCATAGATCATGAGAACCTAGAATTGGATATATGAATGGCATCTAATGGTGATCTCTTACAAGATAATTCCAGAAGTGTTTCGAAGAAAGTAATTCATGGGATGGAGTATATATACTTATTTTTAAACTCTGCAAAACAAAATAAACAAAATGTACATGAAATTAACTAAAGAAACCAAAATAATCAATGCACTTAAAGATCATATGGAAAGTCCCAAACCAAGAAAGCTTCACTGCAACCAGGAAACAGTCAGAAAAGGGGACACTAAAGCTCCTGCAGAAACATCTATTTCTTTCTAAATCACATTGAGAAAAAGAAATGTTTACTCCTTGTCGAATCTATATAGAAGTTACCCTGAAAAAAAAAAAAGAATCTTTCCAATACAGAAGAAAACATTAGAATGCATCTGAAGAGTTACATACCTAAAAAATTCAAGCCAACATTATTTCAGAAAAATTCGGAAGAATAGCTATTATGAAAGCCTTCTTATTTCCCAAGAAAGAAAAGTTCACGATTTGGGGATGAGAGCTCCGTTAGCTGAGAAACCACAATAACATAAGAAAAGAAACTAGCTACATCACAAAGAAATTGATTGAGGCTGGGTGTGGCAGCTCATGTCTGTAATCCCAGCACTTTGGGAGGCTGAAGCGGGTGGATCACCTGAGGTCAAGAGTTCAAGACCAGCCTGGCCAATGTGGCAAAACCCCGTCTCTACTAAAAATACAAAAAATTAGCTGGGCGTGGTAGTGCATGCCTGTAATCCCAGCTACTGGGGAGGTTGAGGCACAAGAATCCTTGAACCCGGGAGGCGGGGGTTGAAATGAGCCAAGATCACGCCACAGCACTCCACCCTAAGCAACAGAGGAAGACTCCGTCTCAAAAAAAAAAAAAAAAATTACAGAAAGAAATTGATTGAGCAAGAATGCAAAGGTGTGGAAAAGTATCCTTCCGTCCTTGAAATTCCCAATGAGGCATTTGGCAGAAGCCCAAGGGCACACTACACGCTACTTGCCATGGCCAGATCCCTGGTAAAGGACAGCATCAGGCTGTAATGTGGAACACGCGGTCTGGTGCCTAGTGCTGACCACTTGCCACCCCTTGGGGCCCCTCAACAAGCACGTTCTCAGCTTGTCATTGTGCTCCTTGTACAGGCAGCGCTCAACTGCTGCTCTTGTTTCAACCACCTTACGTGCTAGGGGAGCAGCCGGGGTCTGATCTTCATGAGGTTCCAGAGAGAAGTTCCTCGGATAAGAACAACCAGTGTTCCCCGTCTTCTGATAGCAAGGACAAAGATCCCCCAAAGTTCCCTCTACAAAGGGTCCTCTCTGGCCTGGCACTAGTATCCCATGGCAACCAGCAACAGCTCAGCAGCGGCTGCCAGCTTCCGTCTTGTGTCCACACCACCTGGAAACAGAAGCGGCTCCCCATCCAAGTTGATCCACCTTCCACTGTGTCCACTTTGAAGATCCGGGACAACTGCAAGATGTTTTTGGTCTCTCTCTGCAAAAATATGTATTTATTGTGTCTTTTTAGTATTATTCTATTAAGAAATTATACAATGGCTCAATTAGAAACATGATAGGCTATAATTGTTAGTATAATATGTTAGAACTGTAGAGTATAAAATATGAATCTTATAAGTTAACTGCTTCCATTTTATTTAATTTGGAGGTAGTGTACTGAGTGTAAAATATAGTAATCTGGAAGCACAGTAGATTGGGTCTTGCTATTTAACATGTCACCTGGAACATCAACTGTAATAGGAGTTTCCCATGAGAAGTTTCTCCAGTGGCAACATTTGAAACTCAAGACTGATTTCTATATAACAAGTGCTCAATACCTGCTGGTTGTAAGATTAATATTTTTACCATTATAAAATTTGGTCAATAAAAAAAGCAGAAAGCTTTTTTTAAAGGTACATGGAGCAAAGTAGAATTCTAGCAAACCTGTTGCCCAGAGTAAACATGAGTGAGCAATAAGTCTTAGCTGGCGTGAGCTCCTGGGATTTAGGCAGGGACAGGGTTTGTCTCCACTGCCTGACCTAGGGCAAGCCAACAGCTAAAAATGCTGAATATCAAAGTGGAAGGAATTTTCAAAACTAACCTAGAGAAACAACATTTTACAATTTTAATAGAGATGATCCTACCTCTTCTTGTCCTCTCCCAATGCTCGTAGGGCCCAGACCCAACTCATCTGAGTCAGGAATAGGCACAAAGTCCTTCTTTCTTCAGTAATTCTACTTGCAATTCTAGAGCTTGGGGTGGGGGCTGGGGAAGATGCTCCATTTCCCCTTGCAGCGGTATTTGAGGGCCACTCAAATCCTGAGTGTCCTTGAGAAAGTCTTCTTTAGGAGATCTCAACTAAGAGAAATCCATTTTTTTCAGCTAATCTTCTCTCCTGGATACTGCCCTTTCTCCCACTTTCCTCCTTACTCCTTGGTCGAGGAGCTTTAAATAACTAACATTCATGTTGAGGGTACCAGGCACTCTACTAAGATCCGTACTTGTGTTATCTCTACACCCTTCCTGCAGTCGTGAAGAAAATGCCATGAATAGCTCATTTCACAGTTAAAGAGACTGGGGCACAGGAGACTCAGTACGTAGTTAAGTGTTGGAGCCGGATTCAGATCCACTGACCCCGTGCACCAGCACTTGCGCTTAGGGTGAGATAATCACACCGCCTGCTCCACGCGTTGCTCTTGTTTGAGCGAGCATCCCACAGAGCTTTCGGAAACACCAGCTCACTTATCCTCTCCAGAGCTCTGAAGCATTTGGCATTCTTGTCCTAGGAAACCAAGCCCAAAGTGGTTCTGGTTCTCCCACTCAGGGCCTCAGCTAGAGGGATGCAATGGGATGCTGGTTCCGGCACCTCGTTCTACAGTTCACGTCCCCTTCCCCTAGCCACATGGCTGCCTGTTTCAGGAGGATCCCAGCCTTCAATTCTTGTGAACACAAATCCAGGGTCTCCTGGAGCAGCTATGAGGCTGTTCTCCTCTACCTGAGAAGGACAGACATACCTGGCAAAGGACCCTCAGAGTGAGGCTGAACCATCCAAGCCTCTGTGTTCACTTTCAAGAGGGAGGGATTCTGGAGGGAGGGAAACGAGCTTCACATGAAGTTCTCTGACTCTCTTTTTCCTGCGATCTTAAATACTGATAGGCACACCAGGCCTAATTCTAATTAGTTAAAGAATTCTAATAGTTAAAGAAGGGAAGCGGGGAGGAAATGAGAAAGGAGCAGGAAGGGAAAGGAAAAGGAGGAAAGGAAAGTGAAGGGCAGGGAATAAAAAAAGAGAATAATCTAAATTATTCATTTATTTATTTTTAAATTTTTATTTATTTATTTATTTATTTTTTAATTTTTTGAGACAAAGTTTTGCTCTTGTTGCCCAGGCTGGAGTGCAATGGCGCAATCTCAGCTCACCACAACCTCTGCCTCCCAGGTTCAAGCAATTCTCCTGCCTCAGCCTCCCCAGTAGCTGGGATTACAGGCGTGAGCCACCACCCCGGCTAATTTGGTATTTTTAGTAGAGACGGGGTTTCTCCTTGTTGGTCAGGCTGGTCTTGAACTGCTGACCTCAGGTGATCCACCCACCTTGACCTCTCAAAGTGCTGGGATTATAGGCATGAGCCACCGTGCCTGGACGATAATCCAAATTTAAAAAGGCAAGTGAAAACTAGATATAAAAGCTGATATTATTCCAGCATGCATGAGACTCCAAATGCCTGTATACCTGCATAGGACTGTAGAGAGATGAAGATTTCCCACATTCATCACTCAGGTTTCCACCGCATTTCTCATTTCAACACCTGCCACATGCTTATTTTTAAGATAGTATGAGATTTTAAAACCATTAATGACTCTGTAAATGAAAATCACTTAATATTCACTGGGCTCAATTTCATACAGGAACTTGGGCTCTATAAATACTCAGTAGTAAATATTTTTAAAGTAATTTTCACATAAAAATAGAAAAATAAACATGATATCTCACATTTGAAAAATGCACTTACAGTTTGAAAACCCATTTTGCAATGATTATTTTACTTGATTTTCTTGTGGGGAGGCAGGATCGAGCAGAATTCATTCACACCTGTATTTATGAAGCACCTACTGTATGCCATACAAGATGGAGATGTAGAAAACCCATTGTGTGAACTGCATCATCCACAGTGTGTCAACTAACTACATTATCTGGGCAACAAGGCACTCAAGGCAGTGTAGGAGACCCGAAACTGAGTATCAAAGTGATTCTTCCAAAACCACTAGGAAGTTGTTGGCAGACTTGAACCCAGAGCCCCTGACAGAGTCTAAAGCTCTCTCACCACCTCATCTCTGTACGCAAGTACATGTTGAGTGTACAAGGTAGTGATTCAGAGGTAGATTCGGACAAACTACATTTTAAAAGCATATGGGTTTTCATACGTTCCCAGGAAGTGAACAAATTTGATCTCTTCCTGCTCAGGAGATCCCACCTTAATCACCTACTAGAAACAAGCTGTTTCAAGAAAGTTGCAAATAATGCTGCCAGAGCCCCTGGTCTTCCTCTCGAAAGAAGGAAAAAAAGAGAGAGAGAGAAAAGAAAGAAAAAAAGGAAGTAAATAAACTTTGAAAGGAGGAAGAAAGGAAGGAAGGGAGAAGGAAGGAAGGAAAGAAGGAAGGAAGAAAGGAAGAAAGGAAGGAAGGAAG
Organism: Macaca mulatta; assembly: GCF_049350105.2. Classification (NCBI taxonomy): domain Eukaryota; kingdom Metazoa; phylum Chordata; class Mammalia; order Primates; family Cercopithecidae; genus Macaca; species Macaca mulatta. The sequence continues at coordinate 108,790,351 of NC_133418.1, forward strand.
GAAGGAAGGAAGGAAGGAAGGAAGGAAGGAAGGAAGGAAGGAATTATTTTATAGAAGATGAAGTTTACATATGTTCAAACATCTGCAAATCCAAACTTCTTATTTGTCCCGTGTGTTTGGGCAGTGGGCAGATATTCAGCAGCCCAAGCTTTCATCATTTCTATTGGAGAATGTGAGGTGAGTTTATTGGGTTAAAATCGGCTTTGTTTGGGTTTGCACCGCCCTTGTTCCCCGGGAGCCCCACATGGGGCGCCAACATGGCCTGGAAGAGGGGCATGTCAAGTGCCCCCCATCATGCATTGTTGCTGCGCAGTGAACTGGAGTCTCAGAGGGGAAGGGAAAAAAAGTAATTCCTCATTTTCATCCTGACCAGGATTCCCCTTTTCTTTGGCGGCCCCCAGCCGCAGTAATCCGCATTCACGGCGCCCAGCCCCGGGTTCCTCTCGGAGTTCTCCCGCTCCTGTCATTGTCTTCTTATCTGGGCCGCTTCTTCCAATGGTGCTCCTTGAAAGCGCTTTCACCGACAAAAAAGGACCAGCTCCATAATGGCCAACTTGGCCCCTTTCTTCTCTCTCTCTCTCCCTCTCAGTCTTTTTTTTGAAAGCTTTCCGACGGAGCCGGGCTATTTAATCTTCTTGAGGCGTTCAAGATGTCACTTACCTCTGATGGTGGAGACAATGGGGAAATACTTCCAGCCTGAATGCCGGGCAGTGCTGAATGCCTCTGGCTGCTTTGAAGCTGGTTCTTGGAAGTCTCTGTTTCAGCCGTGGTGGCCCCAGTGCAGGTCTTTTTGTGCAATCGCATGCATGCCTCCAGGCCAGCCTCACCAGAGGCGCTTTAGCATAAAGGACAGTGAATGGCTTTGTCATCAGACAGAACCTGGTTCAAATCCCAGTTCAGGCTTGGGCAGATCAGTCATTTAACTATCCCAGGCCTCAGTTTACCTATCTGTGAAAACAGAAGTGAGAATAGGGCCTCAGTTTCCCCTCTCTGTAAAATGTAAGTGACAGTGATTCCTGCATGATTCTGTTGCAAGAATTGAATGATAATTAAAAGTACATACCCTCTGCTTCCCACCCTGAAAGTATAAGTGTGTGTAATTAATTAATGGATTGATTATATAATTTCCTGGCAACTGATGAGCTAGCGTGTGGAATGCTCACATTCCTTTCGGATGGAAAGGAGTAAGAGGAGTTTCATTAATTAATGAATTGGTGCAGAAGGAACCAAAGGCTCACAACCTTTGTCACCTTTGACCTCTCTCTCCCCACATCCATGAGTCACAGACCTTGTTGACCCTGCCTTTTGCAGGCCACTCCCGCCCCACTGCACTGCCCCAGGCAGGCCAGCTTGAGTCACATGGCACTCCCGTGCTCCAGAACATTTCATCACTCCCTATTGCTTACAGGATGAAAGGCAAAGTCTTAACCTTGATGATTGGCCTGTTTTTCCGGCCTCAACTCCTACCTTTCCCGTTCTATGAACCCCACACTCCAGCCGAAGGATTCTCTGCAGCACAGCTTCCTAGCTTTGTGGTGCTGTGGCTTCAGCTTGGAATAATGTCCTCCCCTGCATATCAACCTCTCAAATGCCAACATCCTTCAAGGCCCATGAGAAGGCTTCATCCAGCTTGCACCACACATCTGCCCCACAGCACATGGCTCACTTCCGTTCAACAAGCACTTGATCAAGCTGCTCCTCTGAGCCCAGAAATTAGAGACTCCACAGTGACTAAGCCACAGCCCCTGACACCGAAAAGCTTACAACAGTCTGTGGGGTGCCAGTCTGTCTCTTCTTGCTCAGAAGCCCCAGTGCATGTCCTACAAAGGCAGTAGTTGCTCCAGCCTCTTCACCTAGCAGTGCTTGTTGTTTAGAAAATACTCAGGCTCGCTTGCAGTGAGCTGAGATCCAGCCACTGCACTCCAGCCTAGGCGACAGAGCGAGACTCCGTCTCAGAAAAAAAAAAAAAAAAAAAGAAAGAAAGAAAATGCTCAGGCTCTAAGATAGTGAATGAGGGAATAGGGTTCTTTTTTTCTATTGAGTACCTCGCATTTGCCAGGGGCCAAACTAATTAAGTCACGTATGTCTCTGAGGAATAGGCTCCATTCCCATTTTACAGCTGACCAAACTGAGGTGCAGACAAATTAGCTGACTGGACCAAGGCCAAATCTAACGTGAGGCCAAGCTAATATCTAATGCAGTTTTCGCTTACAAAGAAATACTCCTGTCTCATCCAAGAACAAATTTGGTAATTTTTACTGAGGTTATCAGGTGAGATATTTTTTCAGAAACCTCAGATTGAAGACAGAAATTTGACTGGTCAGAGACCAGTACCATACCAAGAAAATGATCCGGGGACAATCTGATGCTCAGAGCTGCCCCCATCCCTGTGCTAACCTGGGTGGCACACAGGCCACTAATGTCGGGTGTGTATGAAATATACATTATGCACCTTCTCCGAGGCCCCGCGTGCAGTGAGGGCGAGGAGAGCCGTCCCCGAGCCGTGTACAACTTTTCATTTCCCATATCAATCATGAGAACAAGTTGAAGTTCAGATAATGGCAGCTTGGTTTCCCCTAATTGTTCAGGATTTAGACTGACTGTTTGCACTGCAGACTGCGGCCACTGGGTTCCCGGCGGGGGGCTGTGGCCGGCTCTTTCTCTAACAAACCCGTGTTCATGCGTCCATTCAGATCCATCACCCTGAGATAAACTGTGAATATTGCCCTTTGTCGCCGCTGCATTCTTCCCGGCATTGTGGGGGCACTATTTACGGATTTAAAGGTTCATTTGCACAATTCTTTTGTCAGCAGCCCAGGCGCAGAATGGCAAAGTGAGGGCTGCCTCTTCTTTCTGGGTTACTGCCCCGAGCTCTCCCTGAGCAGAAGGGACATGCCTGCCCTCGGACTTAGCATGAAGAATGTCAATGCGAAAATTACATTTTTTAAATGACCTGTCTGCTTCCGTGGCCAGGGAGGTCACCGGTTCACAGAGGGCGGGGTTTACGTGTTGCGCCTCTAGCGCTTTGGCAGTGTTCGCAGACACGCAGCCTTTGAAAAGCAGCCCAGGGTACAACATGGCACGATTACACTAAGCAGCATTGTGCTCATGTCCCATAATGAGGGCTTCAGGTTCCAGGCTCAGTGCAAAGTGCTCTGCATCCGCCTCCTTAGTCCCATTTTACAGAGGGGGAAACTGAGGCACTAAGAATTTAATTAATTGTTTGAGATCACAGGGCAAGAAAATGGCAGAGCTGAACTTCCAACCCACAACTTTCTGGCTCCACAGCCTGTGCTCCTTCAAGTGTATGCTGCAAAGTTTTGATCAGAGGACTTGGAGCTGGGCTTCTGAATGAAGAGGTAAGTATGTGTGCCACAAACAATATGGCACAGAGATGCATGTGACCAGATATCAAAGAACAGGAATGCATTACTGTCTCTGTGAATGGCACAGCCTCGGGACCTTCCGCAGGAGCCTCATCCTCCTCCTCTCACCCTGCTGTCAGCCCTCTGACAGCATCCTGCCTCATTTGAGGTAATTCTTAACTATGAGCCTTACCCACTTCCCACTAGGTTGCAGGCTCCCCGAGGGTAGGAGATCTTTCCTATCTGTCTCTCCAGTGCCAGGCATGGGCCCTGGCTGATAACACACACATACTAAACATTTCAGAAAGAATGAGTAGATGAATGACTTTTCTGCAATACGGAGGATGCATCTTTTGGAAATTTTACTGGGCAAAATAATTATTCTGCATGCAACTACAAGTCCTGCAGCTCTGCTGGGAAGAGATGAGAATGAAGCAGAGGACAACTTTGTGGGTTCACTTTGCTGGGGAGGGAAAGGAAAAACAAAAGAAAAAAAAAGTTGTCATCCAGACTCCCACAGAATGCAATTCTGTTTTAGAGTAAAGATCTGCTTGTATCCCTTTTGTGAAATAATACCGAACTTTCTGTTAGAATGCAACCAAATGTCAGTGGCCCTTGGGAGTCGACACTTTGTCACAGTGGATGGAAGAAAAGGAAGAGATGAAAAATTAAAAGGCAACTGGGAATTGGCGATACATGCCAGTGAGACCTAAAGGGAGATTTGCCATAGTTTCTTGAGAAGGAGGAGACTGAAGTCAATACTTTTTTTTTTTTTTTGAGACAGACTCTCACTCTGTCACCCAGGCTGGAGTGCATTGGCATGATCTCTACTCACTGCAACCTCCGCTTCCCAGGTTCGAGATTCTCCTGCCTCAGTCTCCTGAGTAGCTGGGATTAAAGGCACACTGAGTAGCCTAATTTTTCTATTTTTAGTAAAGATGGGGTTTCACCATGTTGGTTAGGCTGGTCTCGAACTCCTGACCTTGTGATTCGCTTGCCTTAGCCTCCCAAAGTGCTGAGATTACAGATGTGAGCCATCGCGCCCAGCCGGTCAATACTTTTTTAAGGGAGCTACTAAAAGCCACTATTGCTCTCCTGCTGGACCGACTGCTAGGTGGATATAAAGCCTAAAAGACCTGTGCAGCCATTTTGACACCATGAGGAAGATAGCATTGGGAAGACAAGCAGAGAGGTGGAAGGAAACTGGATGAGCTTAAGGGGACAGATTAGGAAGGTCTCATAGGATATGTAAAGAATTTGATCCTACTCTAAACATGAATCATTACTGAAAGGAGTTGGGCAGAGGAGTGACTTAAAAATATCTGTGTTCTTAAGAGATCGCTCTGGCTAATTATGTACAAAATGGATTTGGAGATGGGAGGGCAGGAGACGGGTAAAAGTAATTTGAATAAAAGTGATGGTAGGGAATTAGAGATAAGAAGACAAATTCCAGAGATAAGAAAGAAATCAAGGCCAGGTACAGTGGCTCATGCTTATAATCCCAGCACTTTGGGAGGTCAAGGTAGGAGAATTGCTTGAGCCCAGGAGTTTGAGACCAGTCTTGGCAACATAGTGAGGCCCTGTCTCTACATGAAATAAATAAAGAAAAAAAATTTGCCAGGTGCAACGGTGCATGCCTGTAGTCCCAGCTACTTGGGAGGCTGAGGTGGAAGGATCACTTAAGCCGGGGAGATCAAGGTAGCAGTTAGCTGTGATAGCACCACCACACTCCAGCTTAAGCAACAGTGAGACCTTATCTCAAAAAAAGAAAAAGAAAAAGAGAGAGATCAAAATAATGGCACTTTCCGACTGTATGAAAAAAAAATGGAGAGAAGGAAGTAAGCAAAGATGTTAGAAATGAACTTAAAAGTTTAAGGCTTTCAAATTTCAATGGATGATGAAGACATTCACTGAGGTAGTAAACCCCCAAGGAAGACCAGAGTTAAGGAAAACATTGCTGAGTTCTGTGTTGGATATGTTGAGTTTGAGGAGCTTTTGTGGCACCCTGGAGGTGTCACATGAGTGACTGAACAGATGGGTCTCGAAACCTGAGGACTTGTCATGTCTCGATGGCTCCTGGAGTCAGGGGTGTGGAGGAGATGACCTAGTAGGAAGATGAAAAGAAACCCAGGGATTAAGCCAAGGAGCTCAGCGTTTAAGAATAAGATCTGAAGACATCACAGAAGAACGCTCAGACAGGTAAGAAAGCCCAGGAAAAAGAGGGCTTCGAGAAGGTGGTTGTGATTAATGATGTTAAAACATCAAGTAAGATGACCAGAAATGTGCTTTGGAATAATGACTTGAATGAGTTGGAGGCATGATGGAGGTTGGAACCCGACTGGAGCAAGTTGGCAAAGGAGTGGGCAGGGAGGAGAGTATCAAACGTGGACAAATACACATAGAGTTCTGGTATTTGGCCAAAGATGGAGAAGCTATTACGGGAACAAACTCCAGTGAGCTGGCAGCAATGAGTTCCACTCCTGGAGAAGACTGTGTTACACTCTGTGATCTCCAGTTTCTCAGCCTCGGAATCTCGCTCAGCAGTGACTCTTCCTTCAGCACACTGGACGCGGCGATCTACAGATAGACGTGTCCTTCCTTCTTTGTTGACTCATTCCTTTTCTGTGGATTAAATGGGCTGCCTAGGAGAGTCAATCCAGCCAGTGGTGGGATTTATCCCTAAATTTTTATTTCTAGGCATGTTCATTTTCTAGGGCTGCCATAATAAAACTGGGTGGTTTAAAACAACAGTAATTTATTGTCTCATAGTTCTTTTAGCCTTCTGTCTGAAGGTTAAAAGTCCAAATCAAGGTCTTTGATCCTTTCAGAGCCTCTAGGGAAGGATTCTTCCTTGTCCCTTCCAGCTTTTGGTGGCCCAGGCATTCTTTGGTTTAGGCAGCGTAACTCCAATTTTTGTTCTGTCTTCACGGGACCATCCTCTCTGTATTTCCGTGCTCAAGTGTTCCTCTTCTTAGGCGGACAGCAGTCACATTACATTAGGGACCACCCTGCTCCAGTATGACCTCATGTTAATGTAACTAATGACATTTGCAATAACTTATTTCCAAATAACATTGTATTCTGAGGTCCTGGGGTTTGGGCTTCAACATATCTTTCTGGGGACACACATCAACCCATAACACTAGGTATGAATTTTCATCATACCTAGTGTTTCGCCATACCTAGGATTTGCAAGCTCGCGACATAACCACCAAGCTCCTAGGATTTGCAAGCTGGCAACATAACCAACAAGCTAAGGAGCCGTGCCTAGGGTTTGCCATACCTAGGATTTGCAAGGAGCTTGGTGCCACAGCTTGTAAATCCTAGGTATGGACCCCACCTTTGTTAGCAGCCACGTTTGGTGCACTCACCATTTGGCAATGGGAAGAATGATTTTGGTTCAGGCTAGGATGTCAATGGAGAATACAATGCTTATTGAAGTGGCTCATTAAGGGCTATCCTCACAGGGTTGTCTCACCCACTCGGGGCTCTCTACCAATTCAAATGAAGTCCATTCTTAAAGAAATGACAAGAACCACATGCTGCTTTCTGATTTTCAAAGAAATTAGAGAAAGGATAAAATGTCATCCAGTCATTCCACAACCATACCATATGCTTACCCATGTCGGCCTCTGGGGATAGACAGGCTGTGGGACCACCTTGGATATTCAGCACAGCCTCTGGCCTTGGGAATTCCTTGCATAGTAAGAGAAATAGAATGGACACAGCAAAAGCCGAATGTTTGCTGAGCAGGTAGTATTAGAAAAGCTGTGATGGCAGAAAGAGGATTTGTTCTTCTTCATCTTAATCCATGATTTGTTGGTTGGTCGGATGGTTAATCAGTTGGTTGGTTGGCTGGTTGGTTGGTTGGTTGAGTTTTTTTAGAGACAGGGTCTCATTCTGTTATCCAGGCTGGAGTGCAGTGGCATGATCATAGTTCACTGCAGCCTCGAACTCCTTGGCCCAAGCAATCCTCCCATCTTGGCCTCCCAAATAGCTGAGATTATAATTAAGAGTATTATCCTAACCCCAAAAATTACTAAGAGCGAGTGGCATACACCAACTGAGCCAGCCAGGAGAGTAGCTGCATTGTCACTTTTGAACATTTTTTATCCTTATGGTTTGTTTGTATTATGAGCTTTTGGTGGCCCTCTCACAGATAATACAGTTATATTTTATCTTTACACATATTCCTCCATTAATGAGTTCTAACTGATCCATGCTATTAGGAAAGAAAGGCACCAGCTGCCCGGCTGCCATTTGCTGCACAGTGCAGTGGAAGAGCCCCAGCCCTGGAATGACTCTCAAGTCAATGTGCCATCCATGCATCTGTTAAGAACTTCAAATCCTTATACATATTAGTAAGCTTCTCTGAGACTCAGTTTACTCCAGTGTGCCCAGTGAGCTGACTCTACCTAGCACTGTTGGAGGATTACAGATGAGGAGGATCAGAGAGGCCTCAATATAGTAGATGCTCAACAAATGTGCCTTGTCTTCACTCCTACATTTGTCCATGTTTCACTGAGTCACAAATATTTACTGAACACCTCACACTAGACTCTGTTTTAAGTACACGTGACAGCAAAGTGAATAAAATATTCTTACTTTTTCAAAGCTTACATTCTTGTGGGAGCACAACAGACAATGAAGAAGGCATTTTTCTTTTTCTTTTTTCTTTTTTTTTCTTTTTGAGATGGAGTCTCACTGAGTCACCCAGGCTGGAGTGCAGTGGCACAATCTCGGCTCACTGCAACCTCTGTCTCCTGGGTTTAAGCAATTCTCCTGTCTCAGCCTCCCAAGTAGCTGAGACTACAAGGCACCTGCAGCCATGTCTGTCTAATTTTTTTAGTTTTAGTAGAGACAGGGTTTCACCATTTTGATCAGGCTGGTCTCAAACTCTTGACCTCAGGTGATCCACCTGCCTTGGCCTCCCAAAGTGCTGGGATTATAGGCATGAGCCACTGCACCAGGGAGAAGATATTCTTCAAAAGGAGAGCTGTGCTGGATGGCAGGAAAGGACAGGTTAATCTGACAAGAGTGCCTGGGACAAGAAGAGACAAGGGGATGCATCTGATAGTGTGGCCAGAGAAGGTCACTCTGAGAAGGCTGCACAGATCTGAAGGATCAGGAAGACCCAGCCTTACAGAGATCTAGGGATAGGTCATATAAGGCCAATACAGGTGCTGGGCAAGATGAGACGGTGTGCCCAGGAGCATCAAGCCAGGCAGCAGCCAGAGTGCAGTAAGTCCAGAGTCAAGAGGCGAGATGTGAGGGTGGCGAGGTGGGCAGAGGCTCCACCACCATGGAACTCTGTCAGCCACAGTCACGGTTGGGTTTTCTTCTAAAGGGGATGGGAAACCTCTGTCAGGTTTTAAGCAAGGGTGTGATGTCAAAGGTCACTCTGACTGCTGTGTGGAGAGTGGGTTGTCCAGAGCAACAGGGAAAGCAGCTGGGCTCTAGAGGAGGCTGCTCCATTTCCTAGCATCTTAGTCCATTCGGGTGGCTATAACAAAATGCCACAGACTGGGTGGCTTATGAACAACAGGAATTTGCCTCTCACAGTTCCAGAATCTGGGAATTCCAAGATCAAGGCACTGGTAGATTCAGTGTGTGGAGTGGCCTATTTCCTGGCTCACAGAGGCTGCCTTCCTGCCTTGTCCTCGCGTGGTGTAAGGGGTCTCCTTTGTAAGGGCACTAATCCCATTCATAAGGACTTCACTCTCATGACCTACTCACCTCCCCAAAGACCCCACCTTCTCATCCCATCACCTTGGGGGCTAGAATTTCAACATCTGAATTTTGTGGGGACATAAATATTCAGACTGTAGCACTTGGTCAAGAGACAGTGGAGATTTAGACCAAATGGACGTGGTGAGAAGTGGGTAGATGTGAAGATCTTTTGAAAGATAGATTTGAGGAGAAGTTAAAAATTCAAGTTAAAGTGCTGGGGACATTATCAGAAGATAATGTCTTCTTCTTCCAGGAGCAACACACTTTACTTAGTGAATGAGACTTATCCAAGAGTTGCAAGAACTTGGTAGGTACCCATAACTATGATCATAGTAAGAAAACAGCTAAAATGTACACTTTGCAGAATACAAGTCTTCACATGTCTTATTTCAGATCAATAAAAATCCACACAGCAATGGAATTCTGGACAGTTTCCACAATGATCAAATATACCAAATCACACATTCATTACGTAGTCTTTGAGTCCTACTGTTGATACACACTCACTTCTTTTTATTGTCTACGTTTTCATAACATGATGCCATAACGCGTAATGCCACTTATTTATTCATTTTAATACTAACAGGTTAGTTTTCTCTGTGAGAAAAAGGTGCTTTATTAAAAGTTTCAGAAATAAGACAATTGAGTCAGGAATTTTGCTTAGATGTGTTATATTTATATGCCTAATTTTTTAAAAACCTGTTAGTAGCATCTGCAAGCTATTCCAAAAGGGTTAAAGGACTTACAAATATTGGAAAATGTAATTTAATATATAAGTAATAACATAAGGATTTTTAAAAAGTCTTAATATATTATTTTTGAACCTTGATTATGCATGAAGTACTTTATAAAACATACTGAGCTGCACCCAACAACACAAACATATACACCCTTCTCCATTTACAATGATGGGTAAAGTGGGGAAAACTGTAAAATGAATATGGAACTATAAATTAGAAGACACCATTTGGGACTTGGCAAGCCTCATCCTGCCTCTGATTCTTCACCAATAAAAAAATACGCTAGGTGCTGTGGCTCATGCCTGTAATCCCAACACTTTGGGAGGCCGAGACAGGCAGATTACTTGAGGTCAGGAGTTCAAGACCAGCCTGGCCAACATGGTGAAACCCCATCGCTACTAAAAATACAAAAATTAGCCGGACATGGTGGCGTGTGCCTGTAATCCCAGTTACTCTGGAGGCTAAAGCAGGAGAATTGCTTGAGCTCGGGAGGCAGAAGTTGCAGTGAGCTGAGATTGAACCACTGCACCCCAGCCCGGGCAAGAGAGCAAGACTCCATCTGGAAAAATAATAATAATAATATTTGTGAAAAATTTATTCACCCTGTTTACTTCACAGGTGTATGTTAAGGATGAAACAAGATAAATATATGCAAAAGTATTTCCTAAATGTTAAAATATTATACAAATATATTATTTTTTAGAGGGAAAAAAAGCTAAACGGCAATTAAAATACAAAACTATTAGCCTTAAAGTCAAAATATTTGCTTGCCGTTTTACTCCCTTTTTGTATTTTTTTCTGTTTGTTTACCTAGTCTTTGGGAAAGGGTTCAAATATCCTTTAATAAATATTTTCATTGTTTGGCAGGAGGAATAAAAAAAGAAATAGTAGAGTGAATCACATTCAGAATTAACTTGTGACACACATTATCATGTAGCTTTTATGTAAGTAATTACACTGCATATTATGCTTATTTATTCTAGACATTACATGTCAAAATTGCATTTGAGCCTGTTTTCCGTTGTTGACAGAAATAGCTATAATGAACGTTGTGTATTTTACTACTTTTTCACTAATCACTAGAAATAACTAATGAAATAAATGAGTAAGAAAAGATGCTTTTAAACATTTTCGGACTTGATCTTTTAACTTTCTACTGGTGTTGTGCATCAGGATTCATTGTTAGATCAAATAGGAACATAGGATGTCCAAAGGATCTATAAATGTCTTGTGAAAGTAGAATGCAGTTCATTGATCATGGTAGAGAAGTCTTAAGCCAACATCTTTAATTCTTTCACCAAAGAAGAAGCACATGCTTAAACCAAAGGAGTTGACACACTTGTTGGAATGAGCTTTGGACAAGAAACCAGAAAGTCCGTAAGTCCCAGCTTTGCCACTGACTGTGTGTCCTCAGGCAAGTTGTTTTACCTCTCTGATCCTCATCATCAGTGTGAAAAACTTCCAAGGTGAAATGAACCAGACCTGGATTTGAGCCCCCACGTGTGGATGCCACTTGCCGAGACCAGCTCAGTCGGGAAGACCCTAACAGTGACATGCTAAGGGAGTGTTTCCTCCTGTGCCTTTGGAGTCCCTGTCTGACGGTGCCTGCTCCGGACTGTAACTTCACACGAAGTTAGCTCAGGCTTCACGCTCAAAAGCAGCACCAGTGACTTCCTGCCAACATCCTCCTGGGAAATGATGCCTGGACTGAGCAAGCTTGCTGGACCCTCCTGAATCCAGGAGGCAAGATGCAAGGGCACTGAACTCCCCTTGCCACGGCACAGTTTCAAGGTTTTGTGATTAAGAAGTTTGGAGACCAGGGGAGTGTGAAAAGTTAGCACCTTAATTGTTGAAAACTCTCAAAGATTCCAAACTTGTAAATCATAAAAGGCCACTGTTTAGCAGGCTGGAATGCTTTTGAAAAAGGCCAGCTATCAGAGATTGGCCTCGTTAATAACCACAGTAAAACTAGCTCTTGAAGCTCAAAGACACAGCTAATTAGGGCAGAAAAATTCAACCTCAAATTAAGAGAGAGAGAGAGAGTCTGTGTGTGTGTATGTGTGTGTGCGCGTGTGTGTATGTGTTTCTGAAGTGTAAAAGCTTTTCTCCCAGAGAAGTATGTGTAAGTATATATTGGACATGTTCCAAGACCCACTGTAAGACAAAGCCAGGACTGCAAAAATGTCAAGGTGGGGTTAATCAACTCCCAGAGCGTCTGCGTGCCCATCTGTCCAGTAAAAAGGAATCACCAACTTCCTCACCTAGAAACTGTCTAATCCTAAACTTTCAAAACAGAGACTCAATAGAAGAAATTCACAGAGGATATGTTATAATGCTTTCCTGGATTTTTTTTAAAGTAGTAACATATGTATGTGGCCCAGCACAGTGGGTATCTGAGAATTTATTGAGTACATCTACTTGTTCTAGATAATGGGGATTTAGATAAGAGTATCAGCTGGTTCCTGCCCACGAGAATCTTGTGTCTGCTGCTAATCAGAGCCTGGTACCAAGAAGATCCTCAACATATGTATAGATCTTCCATGTTATGAGAAGAGAATTTTTCCTAGGTAAAGGTCAGCTGCAATGGACTCAAAATTTGCCAGTTATAAAGATTATACAAAGGCTTGAAGCCCAGTGTCTGTTTGTCAGCTGTCTTCTCAGTTTAAACTTAGAATGTCCCAACAGCCTGAAAGCATAGCCTTGTCAATATCACTGTAAGATTATATTGGTTAGTGAAATGTCCTAGTAGAAAAGAAATAGAGAATTAAGATTCAGCTCAGCTGTACAACCCAATGCCCTCCATCTCATCACTGATACCACCTACATGGTACAAACAGTCAATGATATTTTAAAAAGACATAAATTCAGAGGCACTCTGAGTCAAATTCAATGTGAGCCATGAACACAGGTCACTTTATGCAAGCAGTACGTGACCAGTGCTCTCTGAGGGGAGCCAGTCCTTGGCATGGATGTGCAGGGAGAACATGGTACTTCTGACCGCAGACATTAGATGGGTTTCAAGGGTACAGGGATCTTGGCCCTGTATTTTAATGGATGGTTTGGTTTCTGATGTATGGAAATGGGGACAGAGGGTGACCCTTGTTATTGACAATGTGGCCCATGGAGCAGAGCATGGGCATCATCTGGAAACTTGTGAGAAATGCAGAATCTTAGGCACCATCTTATGGAATTAGAATTTGCAGTTGAGGTCCCTAGGGAATTAGTCAGTACATCAAAGTTGAGAAGCGCTCTTCTTGCTAGACCACTTGGATTTTATTGTGCAGAACATAACATAGGATAGTTACAGAGAGAAAATGGGATACCTCTGTCATGTGGTCAGATTCTCCAGCTCCTCCCATCATAGTGATGAGATGCTAGAAAAATACTTTTATCTCTGAATCTTGGTGTCTTCATCTGTAAAACTGGCTGATAAACTATATTCTGCCTACTTCACAAGTCTGTTTTGAGAGGCAGTGAGATAACAAATGTGAAAATACTTTAGGTCTGAGTACCCATTTTTGCTAACAAATCGTTAACACTCTTCTCTTTCAAAGTACTCTTGCTGCAAATGAGGCTTTCAGATGTGACCACAGCTCCCACCTCCCCACATTAACTCTGGTAGTCACGTCTGGTGGAAACACCAGAAAAGTTTCCAGAGAATGGCCTCCCACATGGGAGCAAACTCCAGGATAATGATGGACATGGGCAGAACAGAACCTAAGAAGTGCACAGGACTGGGAGCCAAGCCATCTGACAATATCCCCTGGATGTCTAGGGGATACACAGACTAACTAAGAAAGCAGAGAGTCTGCCCTCAGGAAACCTACAATCTAATAAAATTCGTTCTACAGTAGGGCTTCAACAGATGTTCTAAAGTGCCCACCCAGCCAGGCACAGTGGTTCATGCCTGTAACCTCAGCACTTTGGGAGGCCAAGGTAGAAAGATTGCTTAAGGCTAGGAGTTTCAGACCAGCCTGACAACATAGTGAGACACCCATCTCTACAAAAAAAAAATTAGCCCGGCATGGTGGCATGTGCTTATAGTCTTAGCTACTTGGGAGGCTGAGAAGGGAGAATTCCTTGAACCCAAGAGTTAGAGGCTGCAGTGAGCTTTGATCACACCACTGCACCCCAGCCTGAATGACAGAGCAAGATCCTATGTCTAAAAATAAATAAAATAAGATAGTAAAAATAAATAAAGTGCCTACCCAAGTCTAGGGTAGGCTCAAACTTCTTATAGATTGAGCCACCCAGAAGTGGCCCCGGTAGGCCTCGAAGGGGGCAAAGGACTGATGCCACCACCCCATGAGGTCCTGTGAAGGAAGACCAAGTTGAAAGTAACCAAGTCATACAGATGTATGCTCCCCTTCACTAGCTTATCTTTTATTTTCTTTACAGCACTTAAAACTGCTTATTTTTTGTATTTGTTCATTTTCTGTCTCTATCATTAAAATGTAAATCCTCAAAAGCAGGGACTTTGAAAGTCTTGTTCATCGTGGTATTTTCAGCACCTAGAACAGTGACTGGCACAAAGGAAGTGCTTAATGAGTCTGCCGAATGAATCAATTCCTTCTGCCCAGCTATGGATCTTTCTGGAGCTAATTTAAACTTTTATGTTTGCAATTAGAGTTAAAATCCCCAGTGATCCATACCTCCTGGTATTTACACCTTATGCTTTGAATCAAGGTGAGTCTGTGTAACCAACAGAATATGGCAGAAGTGATGGTATGTCACTTTCAAGACTAGGTTATAAAAGCCTGCAATTTCCATTTTTGTTGCTCTGTCACTCCCTTGCTCTTGGGTTACTTGCTCTGAGGGAAATCATTTCACGAGCAACCCTAAGGAGAGAGCCACCTAGTGAGGAACTGGAATCTCCTGGGTCTCCTGCCTACTCTCACATGGGTGAGCTTGGAAATGAGTAGATCCTCACACCCACTCAAGCCTGCAGAGACTGCAGCCCCAGCTTGACTGCAATCCCATGTGAGATCCTGAGCCAGAGTCCGCACCTGAGCCCCAACCAGTTCCTGATACTCAGAAACTATGGGAAAAAAATTAATTGTGGGTATTCTAAACTGCTAAGTTTTGGGGCAATTTGTTTTACAGCAATAAGTAACTAATACACTCCTACTTAATGGCCACCAACCCCCAGTCATGATCTCTGATCCCTCACTGGAGAAAAGGGATGACACCCCCCTCCACCCCACCACAAAAGGAGCAGATGAAGAAGCAGGCCAAGATGCTGAGGGTATACAAACATGTCTCTGTCCTTAGCAAAAATAGCATCCATCGCCTCTATATTTGCCATGGGAAGGAGACACTGCTAGACCCTGGCTCTTCCCTCTAGTGTAGAGATTTCACATCCCATTGGGGGCGGCGGGGGGGATCTTTCACTGATTTCCTAATGCCTTTTGGCATTTGGCACTCTGCTTTTAACACTCTACCAAACACAGCGGAGACCTGAATAGAACAGAGAAACAACACTTTACTAAAGATTTTGGGAAGATCACAAAGAAACATAGAACACAACCCATTGACAAAATTTCATTTACAAAAAAAGACATATTTATCTTTACACTGCCTCCTTGTACCTCCAGGAACCCAGAACCCTAGAGTACCTGTATAGAAATCTCAATTTCCAACAGTTACAATAGCTAAAAAGGCTATTTGAGTCCTATCTGCCTACTTAGGCAGGTGCCTATTGCTATCTAAGGCCCCAGGACTTCCCTCACTCAACACTGAGGAGTCAGCCATAAGACAAGACTTCATCTCATAGGCTGTAGCTTACAATCGACCATCCTCAAACACCAGGATGTCACATAAACATTCTCATCCCAATGGGATGAGATCCCAACACTAACAGAGGATGGGGCCATTTCCCCCTAAACCTCTACATCAACTAGCTTCATCTAGAAGAAACAACCCTTCATCTACGTCCAAGATGTTCTCTTCCACCTTTCAGCAAAAAGAAAGGCCAAAGATTAACTGATGGTTCTAATCACAGAGCCGACGTACAAGCCAGGTCTAGGATTCTTCTCCTTGGCGGACCTGAAACTCATTTCTAGTCACATGACCTTCTGGCATCTCCCAGTAATAGGCGAATTGTACATTCTGTCCCGTGACTATACAACCTCAAAACTGGGATCTCAGAAGTTGTCTAGCTCAGCCACTTACTCAGTGCTGAAACTCCCACTGCAGAACCCTCCTGGACATTCCAAGTGACAGGATGCCTACTACCTCCAGAGAGCACTGATCCCATCCTAGGATACCTCTAACATTAGATAGCTTTAGCACCCAATGAGCTGAAATTAGCCCTCCACTTAATACATGCACCGAATGCCTTCCAATACTGGGTGCAGCTCTACCGTCTAGCCCTATGTGACACACCTTGTCCCTCTGCTCCATGGCAGCCCATCACAGAAGTAGTGACAGTGCCTGGGCTACCCCAGCATCATGTCTTTACCCTTCATCTTCAGATGACATTGATGGAGGGGTTTTCATCCAATCACTCTTCTCCTCTTCCATCCTTTGGGATATGAAGAATCTAAACAGAGTACCATCCTCCAGACAAGATCCAGCCAGTGCAAAATAAAGCTGGATTTTTACTTCCTCTGGTGTCATTACTATAATTCGATTATAAATGCAAGTTTCACACGAACTTATTTAGAAACTACATTACCCTATTGGTTCACAGTAATCTTGTGGGGGAAAAAAAAAAAAAAAAAAACCTTATTTTTGTTTAAACTGCTATTAAGTCAAGTACTACCACCCAATCTTTTAAAACTCACTTTGAGGACCTAATTCAAGACAACATCCTTCTTTTAATTGAACAATTTTTTTCTTTTTTTTTGAGACAGGGTCTCGTTCTTTCACCCAGGCTGGAGTGCTGGAGTTCAGTGGCGCGATCTCAGCTCACTGCAACCTCTGCCTCCCAGGCTCAAGCAATCCTCCCACTTCAGCCTCACTGAGTAACTGGGACCACAGGTGCATGCCACCATGCCGAGCTAATTTTTGCATTTTTTGTAGAGACAGGGTTTCACCATGTTGCTTAGGCTGATCTTGAACTCCTGGGCTCAAGCAGTTCACCTGCCTTAGCCTCCCAAAGTGCTAGGATTACAAGTGTAAGCCACTGCATGTGGCCCAAAAATTCTTTATACAAAGTATTAATAGATACAGACATACAATATGGTTTTACAAATAAAATAAAAGCATATGTATAAAGTTGTATTCATAAAGGTAAGTATGCTAAACTGAAAGCTATATGGCAATGAGAAACATTAACAGCAAATTCAAATAAAAATAAAGGTATTTTCTGAGGTTGGGCGCAGAGGTTCATGCCTATAATCCCAGCACTTTGGGAAGTTGAGCTGGGAGGATCACTTGAGCTCAGGAGTTGGAGACCACTCTGGACAACATAGACACAATCCCTGTCTCTACAAAAAATTTTAAAATTAGTCAAGTGGCATGGTACATGTCTGTACTCCGAGCTACTCAGGAGACTGAGGTGGGAGGATCCCGTAAGCCCAGGAGGTCAAGGCTACAGTGAGCTGTGATTGTGCTGCTGCACTCCAGCCTGCGTGACACAACGAGATCCTACCTCAAAAACAAACAAACAGACTGGACACGGTGGCTCGTGGCTGTAATCCCAGCACTCTGGGAGGCCTAGGCAGGTGGATCACCTGAGCCCACAATTTCAAGACCAGCTATGAGTAACATTTTGAAACCCCGTCTCTATTAAAAATACAAAAATTAGCTTGGCTTGGTGGCCTACACCTGTAGTCCTAGCTACTCGGGAGGCTGAGGTGGGCGGATGGCATATGCCCAGGAAGTCAAGGCTGCAGTGAGCTGTGATCGCACTACTGCATTCCAGCCTGGGCAACAGAGTGAGACCCTGTCTCAAAAAATAACAAAAAACCAGGCACAGTGGCTCACGCCTGTAATCCCAGCACTTTGGGAGGCCGAGGCAGGCAGATCCCCTGAGGTCAGGAGTTTGAGATCAGCCTGACCAACATGGCGAAACCCCATCTCTGCTAAAAAACAAAAATTAGCTAGGCATGGTGGTGCATGCTTGTGGTCCCAGCTACTTAGGAGGCTGAGGCAGGAGAATCGCTTGAACCTAGGAGGCAGAGGTTGCAGTGAGTCAAACTTGCGCCACTGCACTCCAGCCTGGGCGACAGAGCGAAACTCCCTCTCAAAACAAACAAACAAACATACAAACAAAAAGATATTCTCATGTTTCACTAAGCATCCAAACTTGCCAATCTTTTAGTCCTTTCCTTCTACACTATTTTGTATCCTCATTTTCTGCATCTGATTGGATTCCTGGATTTTATTTCACTTTCTGTGTGACATTCTCCACACATACAGCTCATTGACTGCTGCTCTGGGATGGAACATCCTGTAAGTCCCTATGCAGCACAGAGAAACTCCTCATTCCACACTTTCAAACAGAACTCGCCGCGTTACTGCCCAGGACTGTATGTTTACCTCTGTTCAATTTCCCTCCGTTGACTCTAACCAGTAATCTCAGTCTTCAGGGATTTTTAATGAACTATTTCAAACATGTTCAAAAATACAGATGGCCGGGTGCAGTGGCTCATGCCTGTAATCCCAACATTTTTGGGAGGCCGAGGTGGGTGGATCACATGAGGTCAGGAGTTCGAGACCAGCCTGGCCAACATGGCAAAACCCGTCTCTACTAAAACTACAAAAAATTAACCAGATGCGGTAGTGGGCATCTGTAATCCCAGCTACTCAGGAGCCTGAGGCAGGAGAATCGTTTAAACCCAGGAGGCAGAGGTTGCAGCGAGCCAAAATGGTGTCACTGCACTCCAGACTGGGTGACAGAGTGAGACTCCATTCCTCCCGAAAAAATAATTTTTTATGTATATTATATATATATATATATATATATATATGAGCCACCCATCTACTTACAATTCTGCTTCAGAAAGCACATAGTTCGGGTTTGACTGGAGCCTCCTCTACACCCTCCATTGTACCACCTCTTTCCTCAAAGGAAGCTGCCATTTAGAACACGTTATTTATCATCCCAATGCATTTCTTTATATTTTTACTACATCGTATTGCTTGAGTTTTAAAACTTCGTATGAATAGTTTCAGATTCTACAAATCCCTCTGCAACTCACTTTTTTCCACTCAAAACTGTTTTGATACTTGTGTTGATACACGTAGCTATAAATTACTCATCGTACCTGATCAGTAGTATCCCAAAGACTGTATAGGTGATTTATTTCTTTTTTAGTTGATAGTCATTAAGATTTGTTTCCAATTTCCTCTATCACAAAGAATGCTGTAATAAGCATGACTATCCATGTTTCTCTCCATACATGGACCACAGTATCTCCAGCTCTAAGCCAAAGAGGAGAATTGCTTGATCATGGATTACAGGCATCTCTTGCTTCACTGGATGCTGCCAACTGGTTCCCTGAAGTTATCGAGCAAGTTACACTTCCGCTGGCGGTGTAGGAGAGGTCCCGTGGCTGCACCGCTCACCCAAGGTCAGCATATATCAGGCTTAATTATTAGCCAATCCGATGGGTGTGAAACAGTTTCTCATTTACTCCTTATTTGCCTTTAATCTTTATCTTGCCACCTCCCTTATTCATGTGGTCCATTAATTAGATACTCTTGGCTACAAATAATAAAACACTCAAAAGCAGCTGAAACACATAAAAAGAAGCCTAAAGGTAGGGTTTGTTTTACAGCTGGTCAATCGTCAATTTAGTGGCACTAGGACCAGGTGTTTCCAGTTTTCTTCACCATCGTGAGCTTTGGTATTCAGCTTGTCTCCTAATGATAGCAAATTCACTGCCCCACAACTCCACACAATCTCACCCATAGGCAGGAAGGTAAGTCCTCCTCCTGTGTCTCTTCTTCAGTGAGAAATACCTTCCCCAGAGGCCCTCTGACCAGGTGTCCCTGCTTTCCTTCATACCATATTGGTCAGAATTGCATTACACGCTCACGGCTAAAGGAATGACAAGAAAGGGGAATGGAGTTTCCTTGGTCAGTTGGATTAATCAATATTCATCCTAAGCAACAGAACGTCCCTCTCTCCAAAGCACATGGAAGGTTGAGTCTCTGAACAAATTTAGGGCTCTACTAGCAATAAGGAGGAATGGGGACAATGACTGTTGGGTAACAAAGGTAAGTATCTGCCACTGTTGAGAAATAAAGTCCTTTAAGGCTGAATTCTAGAAACATCCTTCATTCTGGTGATGGAGCTCCTCTTATCGCAGACATGAATATCAGTGGTTTTCGATGTTCAACTCGTACAATGTTCGCATCCCTTACTTTTCAACATGGAGCTCCATGAATTTTTCCAACCTCACTTTTTTCTCTTTTCTCTACCTACTGTTTTGATCCCAAGAATTTCTGGGGTTTTTTCCTGAAACCTTCTCTTCACTCCATACTTTAAATCACCACTGGAAATATAAGGAGTTCTGGTTCCCACTCCCACCCCGACTCTTGTGCCTCTGAGGATATCCCTATGTCATACCCAGCACCTCTCTTTTCTTAGACTGTGAACTGACACAAATGTGTATTACTTTAGCCATCCATGGCTATTCCTAATGGCTTATGGTCTTCCACGATGAGATTTTCTGATCCAGAGTCTCAGGTTGGTATTGAAGCAAATTTTTTTTGACCCTGAAAAATATTAAATGTGAATAAACTTGGGATAGAAATAAACTTGTCCAGTATCTATCTGTTCTCTGAGACCAGAACCGAAGATCCTTTAAAACTGGCACCAGATACCAAAACAGAGATATAGACCAATGGAACAGAACAGAGCCCTAAGAAATAATACCACACATCTACAGCCATCTGATCTTTGACAAACCTGAGAAAAACAAGAAATGGGGAAAGGATTCCATATTTAATAAATGGTGCTGGGAAAGTTGGCTAGCCATAAGGAGAAAGCTGAAACTGGATCCTTTCCTTACTCCTTATATGAAAATTAATTCAAGATGGATTAGAGACTTAAATGTTAGACCTAATACCATAAAAACCCTAGAAGAAAACCTAGGTAATATGATTCAGGATATAGGCATGGGTAAGGACTTCATGTCTAAAACACCAAAAGCAACGGCAACAAAAGCCAAAATTGACAAATGGGATCTAATTAAACTAAAGAGCTTCTGCACAGCAAAAGAAACTACCATTAGAGTGAACAGGCAACCTACAGAATGGGAGAAAATTTTTGCAATCTACTCATTTGACAAACGGCTAATATCCAGAACCTACAAAGAACTCAAAAAAATTTACAAGAAAAAAACAAACAACCCCATCAAAAAGTGGGCAAATGATATGAACAGACATATCTCAAAAGAAGACATTCACACAGCCAACAGACACATGAAAAAATGCTCATCATCACTGGCCATCAGAGAAATGCAAATCAAAACCACAATGAGATACCATCTCACACCAGTTAGAATGGCAATCATTAAAAAGTCGGGAAACAACAGGTGCTAGAGAGGATGTGGAGAAATAGGAACACTTTTACACTGTTGGTGGGATTGTAAACTAGTTCAGCCATTGTGGAAAACATTATGGCAATTCCTCAAGGATCTAGAACTAGAAATACCATATGGCCCAGCCATCGCATTACTGGATATATATCCAAAGGATTATAAATCATGCTGCTATAAAGACACATGCACATGTATGTTTATTGTGGCACTATTCACAATAGCAAAGACTTAGAATCAACCCAAATGTCCATCAGTGACAGACTGGATTAAGAAAATGTGGCACATATACACCATGGAATACTATGCAGCCATAAAAAAGGATGAGTTATTGTCCTTTGTAGGGACATGGGTGCAGCTGGAAACCATCATTCTCAGCAAACTTTTGCAAGAACAGAAAACCAAACACCGCATGTTCTCACTCATAGGTGGGAATTGAACCATGAGATCACTTGGACATGGGAAGGGGAGCATTACACACTGGGGCCTATTATGGGGAGGGGGTGGGGGGAAGGATGGCATTGGGAGTTATAACTGATATAAATGACGAGTTGATGGGTGCTGATGAGTTTATGGGTGCAGCACACCAACATGGCACATGTATACTTATGTAACAAACCTGCACATTGTGCACATGTACCCTAGAACTTAAAGTATTAAAAAAAAAAAAAAAACTGGCACCAGAGACCAAAAGTTTTTCTGGGCGCTGATTCATTACTCATCAGCCACATCAGTGATTAAATATTTAAGTGCCAAGGAGTCTGTGATTAAATATTAATTCCCAGCCAGTCTGCTATGAAATATTTAAGGGCTTGTGAGTCTGAAGCATGCAGCTTTCAGCCCAGAGCTGAAAAGAGCCCTGTCAAAGGCTGGATACAAGATGATGGAGCAAATGCATGAAGATGGGTTGGTGAGGAACTGTGCCAGGCTCAAGTACGCCCAGACGCCCTCGGGTGCTCCAAAGTGCTGAAATCATGGACAGCATACAGGGCTGGTCCGTTTGTGAGTAACAACTCACTACCATGAGGAATGAAGACCCGAATTGATTTTGTGCATTTCAGAGATGGGAGAGCTGAGGCTCAGGGAGGCGGATGGAATCACCCCAGGTTTTAGTGTCAGCGAGGAGTGGACCTTAACTAAATTCCTGGACTCACCCGTGTGGAGAAATTGCTGTCTTCTCGGCCCTAAGAGCACCAGAGATAAATAATTCTTGTGTAGTCTTTGCATCAGTAAAATATCATTTGCTCTCCAGTTTTACATGGAGGCAATTTAATACACGAAATTGGTTACAAAAGGTTTGGAAGAATTGGAAGAGCAAAAAAGAGAATCAACTGGCATTCATGTGACCAAAAGGATGGGGGGGACATATTCAGAGATCAGAGCCCGCTCTCACTGCTGAGTTCTGGGACGGTGTCTCAGTGGGTTCTAGATCCGCCAAAGACACATCTTCTCAACTAGAACTGCAGCTGCTGAAAAGACACTGATTCTTTCCAGCCAGACACCCCCTCCTGCTGCCATGACATCAGCCTGTAGCGTGGCCAGCAACACCATCCCAAGTCACAGCAGAATCTTTCTCCTCCTTCCTTCTCAGGTCAATCTCCCATCTGCATCGCCTATTAGCAGAAGCAGACAGAAGCCTGTTGGCGAAGAAACCTAAGAAATGGAGTCTGCAGACTTCTATTTCCAAGAGAATATAAAAAGAAGTGTGTAGAACTAAGAAATGACACGTAAATCGCAAGCACTGACCCCTTGCTACCTGAGGCAAATCACTCCAGGCTCAAGTGAAGCTTGGCCTCCCCTACCTTTTTCTGCTCTTTTACTATAAAATGGAACCTTCACAAGTTTGTGGAGTTTCTCCAGGATTTGATCCTAAAATATGGGGGATTAGCTACTTCTCTTTTTTTGATCAACCCTAAAACCAAAAGAATGATTAATTTGGTTAAAATTTGCAGATTTCTTTTCTGTTTGCAAGTCTCAAATCATCCCAAATTGATGTGGTTACTAAGAAAGACTCGCACAGAAAAACTTGGAAAGAGGCCTGCCCAGGTAGGATCATAAATGCTCCATCAGAGAGGCAGCTCAACCCGTCCATTTTCTGACCAAAAACCTTAGTTGCCAGAAAAGAAGTGCATGGAAAGGACTTCAGGTGACTTAGCCTGGACAGCCGCAGCCCACTCTGACCATTCCGGCCTTACCTGTACTGCGTCATGCCTGACAAGGGCAAGCTTGTCTTTTAACACAGACCATCTTTTTTCCTCACCACTTTTGCATTTCTTTTATCTTGCCAGTGAATAAAAATAGAAAGAGAATAGTCCATTTTACATATTTTAGAGTTTATAAGATGTTTTTGCCATCCATTATCTCCACTGATCCCCAAGAGAATCCTGTAAATCCAAGGCCAAGGCAGTTATTCCCATCTCCAAGTGTATGGTGCACAGCAAGTTTAAGTAACTTGTTCAAGGGCACACAGTCAAGTACCTACCATATAAGAGATGCCCAGAAAGTTTTTATTGAATAAATGATCAAATAAAAAACTGAATAGGCCAGAGTCATCATTCATAAAAACCAGAGCTGAGGGAAGCGTCAGACTTGGAGTTCAATGGGAAGAAGATTTTGTTAGGAGAGAAACCAGTCATAAGGACAGGATGGAGATGGAAGCTGGCAGGGAAATCCTGATTCCCATGCATGTGAGGGAGTAGGGAGGTGGCTCCCAGAACCCACAGGGAACTAACATCCATCTATTTTGAGATCTGGCAAGAGGAAGATTCTAATTACAGAAACTCCTAAAAGCAGAGTGTTGCTTCTAGAATCCCTGACTCTCGCCCATCTTCCATGCACAGTGGTGAACTCTCTGCTGTTTGGGAGCATCAGCATCAGCCCAAATGCTCACGGGGTCCCAATCAGGTTTGTGATTGTTTACATTCGATTGTCCTTGTCAACCCCCGCCACGCATCCCCCACCCCTACTCACCTGCCCTTCCCTTACCCCAGAGTCTCATGAGCTTCTGCCCTCTGCAACTCTTGCCCCCTCCTCACCCTCGATCCCTCCCCACAACCACTGCTGTTATAAAAACAGACAGAACCTACTGGCTGTATTTCCCTGATCCCTAATCCAGGGTGACATTCCAGGCAAACCACCATGTCGTTTCCCTTTCTTTCCCTGTTCAGGGGCCTGCCTTTATGCTGACTCCATTGCACTTGTTTTGAGACAAGGGGGAAGATGTGCAGTCTATTACCCTTATAAACCAGCTCCTTTCTTCCTCTCTCTGCCATTTAAAAGGGCCTTTCTATTTGACTGAACAAGAAAAGGAACTCTAAGAGGGGAATTAACATTGTCCCTATTATATTGTCCAATTAACACTTGTCCCGTCAAAGGCTGAGTAGGAAGCCAGGAGCCTTGGTCAATGAGAACTTTTAATCCCTCAGGTAAATGCAAAGTCGCATTGAACACGATCAAAGGGCAGATCTCAATATATTCTCTCCCCAAACCCCTTCCCTCCCCCCTCATGCATAGGACTGTATGAGGCAGCTGAGTGCTGGTTTGAATTAGTTTCAACCTTCCTTTGTGGCCATGTTGGGTGAAAGTGTGGGGGATGGTTGGTCAGACATTTAAAAACTCACACCAAGGTTCTTAATTCCCTTCAAGACAAAGACACAAGCAGACATGTTGAAGTAATGACGACCCAACCATCTTCTTTTTTAAAAAATCTATTTCCTCTCTGCAGGTACTAGGCTCAACCCCATTATTAAAACAAAGTAAATTATGCTAATAGTTAATCCTTTTGAGGGATGGAATTTAGAGGTCAGTTTCTTCATTCTGTAGAAGGCTGCATTCATTGAGATCTGACCCATGAGAAAAGGACAGACAAATAGGAACTTCAGCTGGAGGGCAGGGACTCTGAAGCACTTGGAGTCCTTCCTTCTGAGCCTAACATCTTTCTTTTTTCTTTTTTTTCTTTTTTTCTTTCTTTTTTTTTTTTTTTTTTTGAGACGGAGTTTCGCTCTTATTGCCCAGGTTGGAGTGCAATGGTGCGATCTCGGCTCACCGCAATCTCTGCCTCCCAGGTTCAAGCAATTCTCCTGCCTCAGCCTCCCGAGTAGCTGGGATTACAGGCATGTGCCATCACACCCGGCTAATTTTGTATTTTTAGTAGAGACGGTGTTTCTCCATGTTGGTCAGGCTGATCTCGAACTTCTGACCTCAGGTGATCTGCCCGCCTCAGCTTCCCAAAGTGCTGGGATTATAGGCATGAGCCTCTCGGCCTAACATACTTCTTTTGACATAGTAGGTGCTAAAAACTTATTTACAAATAAAAGTGTCTAGAAAAGTGATTTACTTAGGGATAAATTTAAGATCTAGACCACTTCAAGAAGGTTTAAAGTGGTTTACTAAGATGAAAACTTAACATAGAAGAGAAAGAGTAGAATGGTCAGTTGAAACCAAGGATGGGCTCATTCAGAGCAGTTCATGCTGGTTGTTCCCGCTCAGTTTTCACCGATGAGTCTCAGG
The DNA here is from genome assembly GCF_049350105.2 of Macaca mulatta. NCBI lineage: Eukaryota > Metazoa > Chordata > Mammalia > Primates > Cercopithecidae > Macaca > Macaca mulatta. The sequence continues at coordinate 108,816,187 of NC_133418.1, forward strand.
GTTGACGAGGAGCTTCCTGGCAGCCAGTGCAGAGGAGAAACACGATCAGCTTTAAAGTCTGTATTGTCCAGGGAACACCTACTGAAATACACCAACAAACAAGAATGCAATATTAACAAATGTAACATCCGGAAGCAAACATGTACTATGGGACTTCTCCTAAGGTCTGAGCCGCACTCTCTGTCTTCTGAATACACAGCCTGTTGTATGGCTTTATGAAATTATACAGATCGGTGTTGAGTGAAGATGGTATGTCCCTGAGACCTCTGCCTCGGGTAGTTTTGTGGAGTGGGCTCAGCTGCACAGAGGCGGCATGGGCCTTTCTGCCATGGGTTCAGATCATTTGGGAAACTCCATCGTCCATAACAAGAGTACAAGCAGTCCAACCACACTGGTGTGGCTAGAAACAGGCTGATCCACGAAGCTTTGACCCAGTGCCACAGTGACCGAGAGAACCAGAGGAATGTGTGACCTGTCAATCATCAACCAGTCAACATTTACCAAGGTCCTCGGGACGTGGGCATCAGTGCCTGGCCAGGCTGTGGGCAGGACAGAGGAAGACGGCCTCAGACACTCCCAATCCATGTGCACATCAATGGCATCTGCCTTACAAGTGACCTTGCTGTTCCTCCCTTCTTAGGGCTTTTGCACATGAAGTTCTTTGGCCTGGAATGCTTTGTCCACACCAAAGTCACTCCCTCACTTAATCAGGCCTCCGTTCAATTATCACCTTATTAGAGAAACCAGCTCTGCCCATCCCATAAAAGATAGCATGAACATTCCCATCGCTCCTGCCTCACCTCAGCCTGGTTCTCCTTTTTTCACAGTCCTTACCACCGGGAAGTATTTATACATATATATGTGTGTGTGTGTGTATGTGTATATATACCATATAAATATATATTATAAACATATAAATATAATAATATGTGTTATTATAATACACAATATAATATAAAAATATTAAAAACATAAAATATAAAAAAGTATATATTAAAAATACAAATGTATGTGTTCATGTCTTTATTCATATAGTGTTCAGTGTATGCTATAAATAAGTAGATATAGCTAGAGACTTCCTGTCAGTCTTCCTTTTGGTACTCCTATTTTTCCCCAATGCCTTCACTACTCCCTGGTGCATTGTAAAGGGGCATGAAATACTTGAGTGAATAAAGTGGGGGAAAGGCTGGTAAAGGAGTCAGGATGGAGAAGATGCTTAAGCACTTTGGTAGTTAGTTGCCTGGAAGAACAGATCAGTGCAAGGTATCTGGTAGGAGGGCTTCCTGGAGAGAGTAAGGTTTCTGCTGAGCACTGAGGGTCAGGAAGCTCTCTCACTATAATAATGATAAATAGGGTAACATACAATTTATCACCCCAAATGGGACATGTATTAGTCCGTTCTTATGCTGCTAATAAGGGCATACCCAAGACTGGGCAATTTATAAAGGAAAGAGTTTTAATGGATTCACAGTTCCATATGGCTGGGGAGGCCTCACAGTCATGGTGGAAGCTGAAAGAGGAGCAAAGTCACGTCCTACATGGTAGCAGGCAAAGAGAGAGAACTTGCACAGGGAAACTCATCTTTACAAAACCATCAGATCTCATGAGACTCACTCATCACCATGAGAATAACATGTGAAAGATCCACCCCCATGATTCAACCACCTCCCACTGGGTCCCTCCCATGACACATGGGAACTGTGGGAGCTACAATTCAAGATGAGATTTGGATGGAGGCACAGCCAAACCATATAAGGACACTTTGGGAGTAACAGGGGAGCTATTGATTTACACCCAGGCAATAGGCACAAAATGGAACTGTCCCAGGCAAGCTAGAATGTATGGTGCTCTTGGTGATAGTGTACTAGTAAAAAGGAGCACCTCCTGCCAGGGTGTGTGTGGGCGTGGCTGGGTGGGTGTCTTGTTTGCAAGTGGACACAGCTGGGCTGTATTCTGAGGACTATGCTATAGGGATCTCTATGGCTACACCCCAGTGCATAGGAAGGGTCTTCTCTGGAAGGAGTGAACAGATATGTTCATGCTGGTCATCCTAGGAAGAAGTGGGGTCACACAGGACACTCTGACACAGAATCCAAGCCTTGGAGACAAAGCACAGGGAATTGCTTTCTATGAAGTTCAGGGTTCTCCAGGTCCCACTGTCTCAGGGCCATATTTTGAGCTGAGGAGAGCTCCTGGGTAGAAACTGAGACAGTGCCCAGGAGATAGGGAGCTGGGGTGGCATGGAATTTTCTAGTCCTAGGGAATGGGTGGGCCTTGTACATCAGGCTACCTCCACACAAGTCTTTACATGTCTGCGTCCCTGGTGTTATCCCCGAGACGTTATGAGTAAGGTCTGTGTGACTACAACAGCCTGGTCTCAACTGTAATGGCTGAGGGAAATACTCATTTGTCCTGTACAGATCAGAGCCAGAAAGGGGAGCTGGGCCATCTGTGTCCAGGTCAGCTAGTTCCCTTCCCTCTACTTTCACAAACAAGAAAACTAAGAAGGGGCACATCTTTGCCCAAAGGTCCACAGCTTAGACGTGTTCTGTGGTCTTCATTAGTCAGCCTGTTATCTTTGTATGTTTCCAAGCTTCTGTGACATTCCTTTTATTATACACCAAATGCAATTCTTGTTGGCAAATCATTTTTAAAAAGTGAATCACAAGGTAAAAGGATCTGTTAGTCACTCACACGCAGAAATCACTTCTGTTAGATCTAGCAGCACAAAGAAAATTTTAAGATACACTAGAAACAAATATATTCTGGGCAGCTGTTAAACTGCATCTGAGTGAAGGTTATGTACTCTGTGAGGGACAAGTGACTTGAGTGTGTTTTTCTCACTACGGCTGGCTGACGCTCTGCCCTGGCATGCTGCAGGAAGCTAACGAGACATTTCCAGATAGTCGCTATCCAGAGATGTGGCCACAAACCAAGGTCCCACAGGCTCCTTGTGACACGAGGGAGTCAATGTTTCCTTTGCACGACCCCAAGCAAGTCTCCAGTTTGTTGGAAAGCAGCTCTCCTCTTATCACTTGGGTTAACAAAGTGAGGGAGCCAGCCCTCCATCCAGGAACAACGAGCCCAGCACAGGGGGAGATCAGAGGGAAACCAAGGTCGTTGGCCTGCACGGTCCAGGGTTGACCTCGACTGTGGAAGACAAGAAGATGGGTCAGAGGGAATCCCAGCTCCACAACCTCCTATCGGTGTGCCCCTGTGCAGGTTGCACAAAATTGTGGAGCCTCAGTTTCCTCACTTCTAAACTGTGAACAATAGTACCTACGCTGAAGGGCGGTTTGGAGGTTAAAGGGGCTAGTATATATAAAAGTACTTTGGAAATTGCAAAATGTTGTCCCTGTAGGAGACATTACTTTGACGACAGTAGAGATCCCCGGCTAAGGGGCTCTCAGGCCTGGCACATCAAAGGAGAGGAGGGCCGGGCAGGATGAATTGATATCTCGGAACACTCATTCGGGTTCCACTCAACCAGCAGTCCTCCCCTGGCCACACAGGCTCTCCAAGACATGCAATCCTTAGTTAGCCACTTCACTTCTTCAAGCATCACCACCCCTCACCAATCTAATGGACACAGTGATATCTGCCCCACCCAGCATGTGAACTTATGGCTAAGACCATTCACAAGATGCACAGGTGCTTTGAAAGAAAGAAGCTCAGCACACATGGCATGCTAAAATATTATCCCTGCCCCGTCCTTCCCGGTGTATGAACTGGGTGAACTTAGGCAAGGCATATGACCACTCTGAGTCTCAGTGTCCTCTTCTATAAATGGATATTACAGTACTTAATCCCCGGGCCCACATGAAATGAATAACCTAATAAAGAAAGTACCCAGCACCATCCCTGGTCCATGGCAGCTGCTTCACAAGTGGTGATCTCATTTCTCCCCTCTCATTCCCGTCCCCTACTCTGCCCCCAAGGTGTTTTCAATCCTTACGTTGCTGCCCCAGACCTTTGGTAAACTACAAAGCAACCTGAAAAGCTTCTTCAATCTCCTTTATCCAGGGTTTAATTATGCATTTCCTTGATTAGGAAAAGCTATGTCTAGTACCTGTATACTCGTCTTGCTGCAGTAAAAAGGCCAGAACTAGTCAGTCAAGATAAGTGACAGAGGGGCCTAAACACTGCCTCCAGTGTTTGTATGGGGTAGGACCATGCAAATCACCTTTGATCCACAAACCCTCAAGCTTAGAGGACCAGATAAAAATAAGGACTCATCTCAAAGTCATTATAAGATAAATGGAAATCCTCTCTCAGTATATAACCTAGCTTTATTTTAGGAAGTGGATCCAACCATTCCTTATGTGGGCAGAGTAGTATGAAAAGTTGAGTGACTAATCCGAGATTAATATTGGCTCAGTGCCTGCTGGGTAACAAGCATCGTGCTAAGCACTTGGCATGCAACGGTGAAGAAAACAGAGTGATTGCTGTCCTTGTAGAGAAAACCAACAATAAAACCAGAAGAACCAGTGTCACAAATGTCAAGGAAAGAAAAATAAAGAGTGCCAGAACCTAAACTCATCCTGGGAGCCCGAGAAGGCTTTTGCTGAGACCTGAAGGATGAGGATTGAGGCAGGGAGAGGCTAGGGGGAAGGTGTTCCAGGCAGATGGGTGGAGAGCTAGTGAAGTTTGGATTCACATGTGAGTCTGTCTGAATTCAGAAACTGGGCTCAATTCAGTATAAGAGGCCACTAGCTAGGAGGTCGGGGACCCACCGGGACCTGCTGAGATTGCTTGCAAGTCTTTGTGTCTGTGCACATGTGCGGTTTCTGGGGAGCATCTGTAGCATCCTTGGACACTGAAAAGAATCCATTACTTCCCTCCTCTCCCCCAGGCCAAGAACAACTGCACAGGGATATTGACACACCATTTCCTGCTGGGAAACCATCCTGTGCATTGTCAGGTGGGTAACCAGAGTCACTCTGGACTCTCCCTAGTGAGGCAGCAGCCTGAGTGGGCTCAGAGCCTCTTCTCGGCCATTCTATCAACATTTCAGAAAAACTCCGCTTCCCACACTCAACCCAGTCCAAGTCTGTGTGCCGGGGGCAGAAGCTGCATGGAGAGGGGGCTCATCAGGGGTGATATCAGGGTCACTAATGGGGGGAGTGTCCTCACCGACCCCTTCCCTAAGCGCTCATCTATTATTCATGGCCAGTAAGAGGCAAAGCTTCCTTCCAAGAGAGAAACCCACTGGCTCAGAGTGCAGTGGCTCAGGCCAGGAGAGGAGGGCTCCAGGGACAGCCCGGGAAGCAGTGCGAAGTCCCAGTGGTGGAGGCACAGGGCTGGAGGCAGCCTCCGTGGGGTGGGAAGCGGGGGACAGGGCCAGGTCGGGCTGACCCCCAGCCTCCTCCTGCAGGCACAATGCTGCCTCTGATGCAGCACCCTCCGCCTGCTGGCTGATGTGTCTGTCCCATAAATAATTTACACCCTCCAGGAAATGGACCACAGAGATGCCAAAGCCATTAGAGGTCCACGGATGGGGGAAGGAGACATAGAAGGGGAGAAAACACAGAGGCTCTGGGCTGGGCTGGGCAGCATTTCTGGCCCATCCCAGCAGCAGGCCAGCCAAGCAGGCTCACGCCCACGTTCTCATCTGAGGTCAAAACTGCCCCACTAGGTGTATGTTGTCATTTGTATTTTCCAGGTGAAGCAAACGAGGCTCAGGGAGGCTCAGGGATTTGCCACAGGATGCACTTCTTGACCACATTCAAACCAGACCTCACACCAGGTCCTCAGGTGCTGAATTTGTCTTTCAAGCAGAAGGATTTCACTAAGAAACCATGGTTTCATCTTTATCGCTATTACCCCAAGGCAGGTGTGCCACAGTCACTGGGGAGGTGGCTCCTGTGTGACAGCAGATCCTTGCCTCCACCTCTGGCCCTCCCAGCCTAGTCCCAGGCATCCCTGCCCTGCCTGGACCATCAGAGGGGCCGTACCCCACTGGGACTCCGAGGAGGAATGAGCTCTGACAGGGCACAGGTGCGACCATCATATCTGTGGGGAACCTGAGGTCCAGGAAGGAGGAGTGGCTTGTCCAAGACCACACAGAGAGGAAAAATGTGGGATCCAACAGCCTGGACTTCAGATCCTAATTCCCCTTTCTTTTTACAGCGCTGCCTCTGGTGTCAGAGCACAGTCCCAGTTTTTAAAACATCCAATTTGGAAGTACAGCTGATTGCGTTTCTGCCTTCCACCCCCAAAATAAAAGGCAATTGCCAGGACCTCTGTGCCTTCCAAGAGGCCAAGAATATCTCCCCAGTGGCCTATGCAAAACCGGGGCCCTCCCTACCCCCGGTAGCAGAGACAATCTCAGACTCCCACAAGCTGGGCTAGATCGTCAAAATCAAGCTCAGGCTGAAAAACAAGCTCTCTATCTGACCCACACAAGGGAAATAAAATGCAACACCAGGGTAGACACAGAGACACACCTGAGGTGTATTGATCATTTCTCAGAAGTGAGACCCACGCTGTAGAAGAGCGTTGCTGCATCGGTGTGTGCAGGCACATGACCCACACACGCTGGCCCCACGCGGGCTGCACAGGAGAGGAGGCAATACCAGACCATGTGTGCTTATCTCCTAGGGCCGCTGGAACAAAGCACCACAAACCCAGGGCCTTCGAACAGCAGAGATTTATTCTGTTCTCCCAAATCTAAAGGATACATGAGAGTTTGAATGTTCTCCCAGTTCTAAAGGATGAACGTCTACAATCGAGATGTCATCTGGCCATGCTCCCTCTTGAAGCCTCCAGGAGAGGATCCTTCCTGGCGTCTGCCAGCTCCTGGCAGCCCCAGGGATTCCTTGGCTTGTCCCAGCTCCCGCTCCAATCTCTGCCTCTGCCCTCCCTTTCTGTTTCCATGTACAAATTTCCCTCCTCTAATAAAGACACCAGTCATATTGCAGTAGGGGTCCACGTGATCCAATGTAACCCCAACTTAGCTAATGACATCTGCAATGACTCTATGACCCTATTTCCAAATAAAGCCACATTCTGAAGTAGTGAGGGTTAGGATGTCAACAATATTTCTGGGGGACATAATTTTGTTTTTGTTTGCTTGAGACCGAGTCTCACTCTGTCACCCAGGCTGGAGTGCAGCAGGGCTATCTCAGCTCACTGCAACCTCTGCCTCCCAGGTTCAAGAGATTCTCCTGCCTCAGCCTCCCAAGTAGCTGGAACTTTAGGTGTGCATCACCACACTGGCCAATTTTTGTGTTTTTAGTAGAGATGGGGTTTCACCATGTTGGTCAGGCTGGTCTCAAACTCCTGAACTCAAGTAATCTGCCCTCATCAGGCTCCCAGAGCTCTAGGATTACAGGCGTGAGCCACCATTCCTGGCCTAGGGGACGTAATTCAATCTGTGACAACATACCAAATGGAAAAATCTTGGTTATGAGAGTTGGGCAAGATTCAGTGAATCCTGGCCTTCTTCTCCCACTGCGAGGACTGTGGCTGCCTCTCTGTTGCAGGGCCTTCTGGCTCAGGACTGCAGAGCGTGCACAGGACAGGGCAGGGAGAGTCTGGGCAGGGAGTCTGCAGTAGCAATGGGACCAGAGCCATCCTGTTGCTAGCTGCTTTTGAAAACTTCGTTGGCAAATGACCTTTTCACCCAAAGTTTTGCAAGGTTTTCTCTTCCTCGGAATCCAAATGATGATATTCCTTTGGTTCAAAAAAATATTTCCTGAGCAATTGCTGTGTGCTAGCTCCTGCACAGAGCACTGGAGATATAGCAATGGATAAAATGCTGTCTGCTCCCACTCCCACTCGGAGCTCAGACTCCAGAGGCACAAGCATTTGAGTGAGTAGATAATTAAACCACTGAAAGATAAATGCTGTAATAAAAGGGTGTCCTGAATGCTACAGGGTACAGAACAGCAACAAGCTGATCTCTGACTTATCGTTATCACTCGCACTACCAAGCTCGACCTGACCCAAAATGGATATATTGCCTCCAGTGGAATATGCACAAATTTGGGTTTCTTTTGACATTAACAGGTGGCTTGCTGCAGAACCGCATGGTACTCTAGATAGGTAATGAGGCTCAAAAGCTCACTACTAGAGACTTCAGTATTACACACCATGGAGCCAGAGAAAAAAGGGGCAAGTTCAGGCCAAGTAGCCCACAATATCCCAGTGCAACATGGCGTTATGGTACCCACTTTCCTCTTGGTCACAGCAGGGCCTTATACCACTGGAAAATTGAAAGCCCTTAAAATGCTTCTATCACATATAGCAAATAACCCCCAGGGCACAAGTGCTGTAGCGTTCAGGGACCTGGAGGCGACTGCATGAATGGAGCCTCAGGTCGGAGATTCCAGGTCCTCCCACATAGATGGGCTGTCTATAGCAGAGCCCTGGCAATGCCACCCTGGCAACAGCTGCGGTGATGGCCATGTGAGGCAGCCTGTCCTATAGGCATTTTTATCGGAGATGACAGCTTCCCTACTGCACAGCCCACATCCCATGGGAGGCAAGGAGCAGCTGGTCATCCACAAAAGAACTTTGATGTCAATATCAATTCTCTAGACCATGAACAGTCAGTTCACACGCAAAAAAAAAAAAAAAAAAAGGGAAGCAAAAAGTCAATAAGTGCATGACAAATGTTCAGCCTATCTCATACTCAAGGAAATGCAAATTAAAACAACAACAGGTTTTCCGATTTGTGTTTATTAAAGTAACTCTATAAACATGTATATACTTGACTGTGTTCAACTCAGGAAAGATGCAATAAAATAAGTAGTGCCTGGAAAAGAAAGAAATTTGACAATATATACCACCACCCCCTAAAAATGCACAAAATTTGTTCTATCAAGCTATGTTAAGAAGATAATCTAAATATGTTTTGTATAGAAAGGTGGTTCTCCTAGAGCTACTTATAATAAAACAAAACAGGAAACAACGTAATTGTCCAAAAAAAGGAAAAGATTAAATAAATAATGGTACATCAATAAAGTAAAATATTATGATGTCATTAAAAACTACGTTTTTTTAAACAATTTAATAAATGTGAAAATGTTTATTAATATAGAAAGGGTAGGCGGGGCTCTGTGGCTCATGCCTGTAATCCCAGTATTTTGGGAGGCAGAGGTGGGTAGACTACTTGAGGCCAGGAGTTCAAGACCAGCCTGGCCAACATGGCAAAACTCTGTCTCTGCTAAAAATACAAAACTTAGCCAGGCATGGTGGTACATCCCTGCAATCCCAGCTACTTAGGAGGCTGAGGAAGGAGAATCATTTGAACTGGGAGGCAGAGGTTGCAGTGTGCTGAGATTGCACTCCAGCATGGGTGACAGAGCAAGACCCTGTCTAAAACAAAAAGGGCAAAAGAATTACACAAATTATATTTACCATTTGATACTTACCATGTAAATATGTGTTTTTAAAAGACTGGAAAAATATATTCAAACAGTAATAGTGACTGCTTCTCTAAGTGGGATTATAGATTAGATGAGAAATGTTTCTTTTCTGTAATTTCCAACTATTCTTCAAAAACTACAGACTTTTGTGCTAGTTTGAAAGACGTTTATAGTAATTTAACTTGTTTCAAAAATATATGGGTTTGTTCACATATTTCATTACTCTGACAAGACTAGCTATTGCCCAAGAAGGAATATTTATGTAGGTGAAAGAGATAGTGATGACTTCTTCAAATTTTTACTCAATACATTTGACCTTTGTGTTCAATTGTTGGTTGTCAGTTGGGTGCAGTGTCTCACACCACCTGTAATCCCAGGACTTTGGGAGGCTGAGGTACGAAAATTGCTTGAGCTCATGGGTTCAAAACCAGCCTAGGTGATATAGCGAGACATTGTTTCTACAAAAAAAAATAAAAATAATTAGCCAGATATGGTGGCATGCACCTGTGGTCCCAACTACTTACAAAGCTGAGGGTGGGAGTATGGCTTAAGCCTGGGAAGTCAAAGTTTCAGTGATTGCACTGTTGCACTCCAGCCTGGGCAACAGAGGAAGATTCTGTCTCAAAAAAAAAAAAAAAAAAAAAAGATTGTTTGTTGCTGTACTATTTCCTACATGTGTTGCTGTGTCTGGGTCAACTGAAATACTGCTAACTTTTCAAGGCCCTGCTCATGTTTTATCTCTTACTGAAAGACTCCATCCACAAAAATTCAATCCACAGGAACTTCTTCCCCTCCTTGGAAATTTTTTGAGTGTGACATACTGTATAATCTAATGAGCAGTAAATATATATTACACAGCCATGTATTTTCATTCTATGTATATGTTATCTCTTAGTTGCTGGTTTTTGCACTCTCGAGAACATATGTATCAGTTAGCTATTGCTGCATAACAAACCATTCCAAAAGTTAGTGGCTTAAAATCACAAATCTTTGAGTTGTCTGGGAAGCTGGAATTAGCTGTTCTTGGCTGAACTCACTCATATGTCCATGGTTAGCTGGCAGATTGACTAAGGGCTAATTGGTCTACAGTGAAGCCTCAGTTGGTACAACTTGTCATTGCTCCATGTATCTTAACTTCCAACATTCTAACCTGGGCTTTTTATTGTGTGGAGGCATGACTCAAAGAAGTTAAGTGGAAACACAGAGGGCCTTTTGAGGTCTAGGCTCAGAACCGGCACTATCACTTCTGCTATATTTTATTAACCAAAATAAGGCACAGGGCAAGCCAAGATTCATGAAATGAAGAAGTAGGGCCGATCTCTTAGTGAGAGGAGGTGAAAAGTCAGATTGCATGGATAAAGGAAGGATCCTTGAGTGATGAGGCTCAATTTTTTTTCAATTCTATATTATGCCTAGTAACTTATCTGGTGTATAATATAGGCACCATCCATTTTACAGATTGCTAACAGCTCCGTTCCCAGTTCCTTCCCCCTCCACCCTGCCCCTCACTCTCTCTCTCTCTACTCAGAATTGCAGAAGCCTGGAAGCCTGAAAACTACATACATGCCCAGCCCATATTCCCTTGCCAGCTGGCTTTAGATAGGTCTTTAGATAGGAGACACTGCCTGGAGACACTCCTCCTGAAAGGCAGGAGAAAGTGAGAAGCTATTTTGTTTTTCCTACTTTTGCTTCTAGCAGCAGCAACAAAAGTGGCAGGCAAGTGTGGATCCTGGGTTTCTGATACTCAGGCAGCACAGATCCTTTGGTAATGACACTATGGAAGGGATGTGCCAGCAGCATGACACTCACAAACTCTGACTCTAGCAGTGGCAGCAGCATGTCAGCAATCTGAGGGGCCTGGTACCTGAGGGTTCTAACCCTGGAGGAACAGAACAGAAGCAGGCCACCATGGCCTCCCAAGAGCCTGTGCTGTTAACAGCAGCAGGCATCTGATTTCCTGGAAAGCAATGTGTTTGCAGCAATAGCAGCAGTCATTCCAACAGCTCTGTGGCATCAATAGTCTCGGACCCTGGTAACCAACTTCAAAATTGAGAACCTGAGATTCGTCATCTAGATGTCTAGTGAAAACAGCATACTAGCCAGGTGTGGTGGCTCACCCCTGTAATCCCAGCACTTTGGGAGGCCAAGGTGGGTGGATCACCTGAGGTTGGGAGATCAAGACCATCCTGGATAACACAGTGATTCTCTACTAAAAATACAAAAAATTAGCTGGGCGTGGTGGCACATGCCTGTAATTCCAGCTACTTGAGTGGCTGAGGCAGGAGAATCACTTGAACCCAGGAGACAGAGGTTGCAGTGAGCCAAGATTGTGCCATTGCACTCCAGCCTGGGCAACAAGAGCAAAATTCCATCTAAAAAAAAAAAGAGAGAGAGAGAGAGAGAGAAAGAAAATGGCATACCAGCAGACAAGTTTCAAATACTAGTAGACCACAACTGTAACCGTGTAGGGACGAAGCAGTTGCTTATGTTACTACGGGTGGTTGTCTGTGATAATGTCCTCACTGAAAGCAAAGTTCTAAGAGATCAAGTTATTATTGATGTAGAGAATAATAATTACAACAACTTGGATGGGTAGAGAGGAGCCGTTTCTGATTGCATTGAAGAGTTTACATGAAGAGAATGAAAAGATCTGACTTTAAACACCTAGCTTAAAGCACAATGTGAAAACCAGAAAACTTCTATGTAAGCCCTAAAGGAATCTCCACTTTATTATATCTTCAGGACTGATACAGATGAAAGTGAAACCCAAAATTTAATCCTACAGGTTGCAGAATTACAACAGAAGTTGAACTCACAGCCTTGCCAAGTTTAGTAAATGACATTGACTAAGAAAGAGTGGAATTCAGAAAATGAGAACAAATACATTTAGATGGTATATTAGTTCATTTTCATACTACTATAAAAAACTACCTGAGCCTGGGTAATTTATAAAGAAAAGAGGTTTAATTGACTCACAGTTCCACATGGCTGGGGAGGCCCCAGGAAACTTACACAATTATTGTAGAAGGCAAAAGGCAGATAAGGCAGCAAGGCACATCTTACATGGTGGCAGGAAACAGACAGAGAATGAGTGGGGAACTGCCACATACTTTTAAACCATCAGATCTCATGAGAACTCACTCACTATCATGAGAACAGCATGGGGGAAACCACCTCCAAGATCCAATCACCTCTGATCAGGTCCCTCCCCTGACATATGGGGATTAAAATTCCAAATGAGATTTGGGTGAGAACACAGCCAAATTATATCAGATAGCTTTAAATAAATGTGAAAATCTAGTCCTATCAAATACTGTTGAGACTTTTTGGTTTTGGTTTTGATTTTTGTAGAGGCAGCCTGTCCTTCCATATCTGAGGAATCCCAATAATCCAAAATCACTATCATGATATAATATATAAAACAATTATAGACTGATGGATTTATAATTTTCACAATAAAGGATTCCTAAAGAAATTGTAGAAAGAACAGACTGAGGTCTAAAAAATAATTATCCCATCTATCCTCCTTAGTCCACAGTTAGGTAAACTGAGTCCCAGAGAACCCAAGTTCCTCCATCATGTTCCTCAAATGGAAGGGGAACTAAAAGTTTGTAGGTTCAAATTGAGTCACTGTTTTTTGTTTTGTTTTGTTTTAGTTTTTGAGACAGAGTCTTGCTCTGTCGCCCAGGCCGGAATGCAGTGGTGGGAACACAGCTCACTGCAGCCTCAGTATCCTGAGTTCAAGAGACCTTCCTGCCTCAGCCTCCTGAGTACCTGGGACCACAGGCACACCACCATACCCGACTAATTTTTTTATTTTTTTGTAGAGACGGGGTCTCACTATGTTGCCTAGGCTTGAGGGCGCTTTCATCAGGCTCACCCAAGGGAGATTCTCTGTTGCTCATTTCTCAGTTTAATCATTACCAAAAATCCCACAGTAGTATGACATTAGCTTGTCAACTCTCACTATTAAACTGCTATATTTTCTTAGCATATGTTCTAGCTTGGGTTTCTAAATACTTATTCAAAGGTTATAAATTCTGATACACACCTGTAGAAGGTGGACAATCACTCTCGGTGGAAAAACACAAAATTCAGCTTTAACTTTCACAGGGAAAGTTGGCCTTGCCCAGCATGATGTTCCAGTAATTGAGTAGCTGTCATCTGCTAAAAACAAATATTCTTTCAACTAAATTTCTGGTGTGCCACCCTCAATGTGATACTGTAACTTCACTTCTTTGTAGATTTGCTCTACTTTGTATATTTTCCATGGCAATAGGAGGTAATTTAGTCACTGTTAAACTTGATATCACTAATCTATCAACACTCTCCTTTACCAAACGACTGCTCATGCTTCATGTCTCCATCTTAGAAGCATAGAAGTTGGTACAGAACATTTTCCACCATGTGTTGTGTAATGATGTCCAGGTATATTTTTATATATATATGTTATTAACTTAAGGATAACAAAGTTGCCGGGCGCGGTGGCTCAAGCCTGTAATCCCAGCACTTTGGGAGGCTGAGATGGGTGGATCACGAGGTCAGGAGATCGAGACCATCCTGGCTAACACGGTGAAACCCCGTCTCTACTAAAAAATACAAAAACCTAGCTGGGCGAGGTGGCGGGCGCCTGTAGTCCCAGCTACTCGGGAGGCTGAGGCAGGAGAATGGCGTAAACCCGGGAGGTGGAGCTTGCAGTGAGCCGAGATCGTGCCACTGCACTCCAGCCTGGGCGACAGAGCGAGACCCCGTCTCAAAAAAAAAAAAAAAAAAAAAGGATAACAAAGTTATCTTGGGCTGGGCACAGTGGCTTGTGCCTGTAATCTCAGCACTTTGGGAGGCCCAGGCAGGGGGATTACTTGAGGTCAGGAGTTTGAGACCAGCCTGGCCAGCATGGCGAAACTCTGTCTCTACTAAAACTATAAATTAGCCAGTTGTGGTAGCGTATGCCTGTAATCCCAGCTACTTGGAAGCTGACTCAGGAGAATCGCTTGAACCCAGGAGTCAGAGGTTGCAGTGAGCCTAGATCATACCACTGCACTCCAGCCTGGACAACAGAGTGAGACTCTGTCTCAAAAAAAAAAAAAAAGGTTATTTTGGATGCTGGACAGTAACAAAAGCCTGTAGTTCTAGCCAGAGTCCCAGAGTACCAAAGTGATTTGGTCTCATCCTATGTAAAGTTAACACCCAATGAAACCCCATTTACACTAGACTGTAACTGACCTACATGAAATATTAGGACTGGGAGGAAGGTTGGCAATCAAGTATCACTACCACCATGAAGTGTACCTCATCACCACTGGACTAGGTTAGATGCTATCCCTGGGCTTCTAAAAATCTTTACAGCATCTGTCACGGAGGAAGAGAAGGAAGCATGAGTTTTATAGTCAGAGTAAATCCATATTCAGATCTAGTTTAGACTATTTACTAACTTTGTGACCAAAGTCTAGTTATAGAACCTCAATTTCCAATTTCCTTAAATGTGAAATGAGAGTAGCAACAGCCTTGAAGGGGTGTTGCAAAGATAAAACTGTATGCAAAGGGTCTGCTGGAGTGGCTGCCACCTAATAGCTGCATGGCCCATCATAACGATTACTTTATCATTGTGAAGACAGAAAACCTGTGTACACATCTGTCACGGGGGTGCTCAAAAAATGGCCCTTCATGAACCACATCCTACTATAGTCACTCCCCTCTGTGGACTCTTCCACATTCAATGTGGGTTGCCTCTGTGAATTGTTTTAGCCAACAAAATGGGCCAAAGTGGAGGCAGAGGAGGGCGGGTGAGAAGGGTGAATAGGTACAAAAATGTAGTTAGAATGAATAAAATCTAGTATTAGCTAGCACAACAGGGTGACTACAGTCAACAATAATGTATTGTACTGTATTGTAATGTACTTATTTAGAGACGCTAAAGAGAATAACCTTGGACTTGCTGAGAAGGACACAAGGGCTGATGATTATGAGAGGCCTTTAGAAGACCGCTTCTAGAACCTGAATCGATTGTCTACCAAATCCTTGCCCTTACCCTGTCTACACTGACTCATTCCTTTTCACACCTCTGCCTCCATAGGTTCTCTATTGAATGAAGAGTAACCACATCCATTTCAGCATACCCAGTCAGGAATCTGGACATTTATCTGGACCTCGTTCTCCTTCAGCCCCCACATCCAGTTAGAAACCATCGCACCATCATCATCCCTATCATCTCTATCAATTCGTGAGTGTTTCCTTTATGAAAAACAACTCTATGAGATGGGGCTCATTTTTATCATCATGCCTGTTTTATAGAGGAGCATGCTAGAGCAGAGACCCGTTCAAGGTCAGAGACTTGCCCAAGGTGAGAGCTAAGATGGCAAGAGGGTGGGATGAGCTCTAAGCACTTCCCCATATTGCCTCCCTATAGTGATATTCCTAAAATATCCCTTGACAGTGTCACCCACCCCCCATCTCTACTTCCTCTTCCACTGATGGGTTATCCCAATGCTTTCTCTACTCCTTAACTAAATCCCCCTTTGCAAAATTTCTCCACACAGCCTCCAGGGTGAGCTTTCTAAAATGTCAGTCTGACCAGCTGCTTCTGTGAATGGCTCCCCCAGGTTTGCAGAGTGAATTCCGAAGAACAGCCAGCACGCATTCTGTCCACCATCCTGCCCCTGCTGTCACACCTGCGAATAATCCTGAGTTCCAGCGGTGCAGAACGGCTTGGAGTTCCCCAAATACACCAGCTCTCATGTCTCTTCTTGTCTCTGTCTTCTCTCATCATAACCCCACTGCCACCATCGCTCCCTTCACCACCCAGGACAACCCACCCTGACCAGGATTCCTCCAGCTTTCCCTCCAAGACTCGGTTGGCCCCACATCCCGTCTTTGGGAAGCAATCTCAGGCCTTCCGATCTTTCGGTTCCACCACTTAAAGTGTAGGCCTGCTCTAATACACATCACAACATAGCATGTTTGTGTATTTATAGAACTCTTAAGTGTGGGTGCTCCCTGGCCCTATCTCTGCTTCCTACCACGTCTGACACTTAGTAGGTACTCAGCACTATTGGATGGATGGATGCTGTTTTCTTTCCCTGAAAGAGAATTACCTCTCACCCACCCCAGCCCCCACCAGACTACATTTTTTTTCTCAATCCTGAAAATTAGAGGATATTATTGCTTCTATCAGTGATAGTTTCAGAAATGTAAAGATTAATACGACGAGCAGCAAATGTTTCATCCTTAAGGTGCCACAGGAATAACATTTGCTAATTTGTATTTGCATTTGAAATTGAAACACAAATTGGCACAAGAACTATTACACATCCCGGCTAATTAATGTTCTAAAAATGAATTATGCAAATCAGCCTCAACAGGCCTCAGAAGCTCTTTCCATGTATAATAAATGACTTGGAATGTGAACCTTGTTTAAGGGCTGGTTCTGACAAGGGTTGTATAGTGGAAAGGGCACAGGCTTTGGAGTCAGACTCGGCACAATCTCCCTGGGCCTCAGTTTCTTTATCTGTGAACTGGAAATGAGAATGCCTGCCTAACGGGGTTTCAGAGAGGACCAAAGAAACAACCACTGCAGAATTCCTGGCTTAAGCTGCTTCTCAACGTTTGTTTCCTTTGACCTTTGGATCCTTTAGGACGTCCTCCCTCTTCCCACACGGCCCCTTCCCCTCCTCCTTGGTTAACAGCAGTCTTGCCTCAAACATCCGACCATGCCCTCCGTAGCCCTAATACTGTGTGTGTTTTCATTTAGTGCACCAGGAGTCCACTGAAGCATGTGAACATCTAGCTTGGCCAGAGCATTTCTTAGGCCTTGGGAAGGGAATGTCAGAGCAGCTGGAGGGGGGCCTAGCGACTGCTTGGGTGGTAGAGCCGGCAGCAGTGGGGTTCTGGGCAGCCATCTGTGTGGTCTGCACAGGGCTCTGATAACCCATCATCCGGGCCGGTAGCATCTCACGGCTCAGCTGGGCCTCGACCAGCGCCACAAGCCCATCTGCACAGCACAACGTCATAGCATAGACCGGGGCCACATGGCTCAGAAAGGACTTGGGAGCTGAGCCCGCCGTGGGCGGGTCTGATGATGACCAGGATGATGAGAAAGAGCACATGCAGACCCCTCAAGGAGCCCAGCAAGTATAGCATTGAGTTTCGAACTCACCCCTCACTCTTGCTTCCAACAGGGTCAAAGAAAGCTCCATCGATTCCTGCCTGACAATAATGACTATGCAAATATTATTAACATCAATCACAGAGGAGGACTCTGGAGCAGAGGAGAGTCCGTACTGAGCGTGCTTGTGCCAGCGTTGGAACCCGGGTCCAGTGACTTTAATGCTGGTGCTGTCTCCACAGCTGCCCAGGCCACATCGCCCCAGAGTCCAGTTTCAGGTCTGTCCATCTCACCACCGTGACACCCCGCGCAGGGCCTGGCAAGCAGTGGGTCCTGAGCAAATGTCTCCAGCTGTCACCAGCACTGCAGAGGAGCTTCCGAACGATCCATGCCAGCATCTTTCCACGTCCCCTGAATGGGCCCAGCAAAGCCTTGTCCTGTGCCAGCGTCACTGCTGACCCTCTTTACTCCCACAGCTGCAGGCCAAAAGCTACGGGGAACATTGAATTTCACAACTGTGCAAACTGCTGCAATACCGACCTGTGGTTGCCAACCTCGGGGATCCCTGAGGAGCCTCTCCACCTGTCTCTGGACAGCTCCCTCCCATTCCTCAAAGATGAGTCTAAGCCTGTACCCCAAGCCCTCAGCTCCACTCTCACCCCACCCTCACAGACGTCCTCGCCATCTATGACATCAGGAAGAACAGGTTACCAGACTAGGCCCTTCTTCAACTCCATCCTGAGGGTCCCTGTGTGCTGCCCAACTCTTCCGCCCGTGCCCTGGTCTTCCTCTCTTCCTGCCGCCCCTGGAATATTGGCCATCTCAGACACACACACACACACAAACACACACACAAACACACACACAAACACACACACACACACACACACAAACACACACACAAACACACACACACACACAAACACACACACACAAACACACACAAACACACACACACAAACACACACACAAACACACACACACACACAAACACACAAACACACACAAACACACAAACACACACACACACACAAACACACACACACACACAAACACACACACACACACACACAAACACACAGACGCACAGACAGGGACACACATAGACACAGACACACATAGACACACACTCACATAAGACACAGAGACACACGCACAGACACACAGACACACTCATAGACACACATACACACAGATACAGACACACACACACGGAGACACACATAGACACAAACATATAGACACACACAGACAGGAACACACATAGACATAGATACACACAGACACATACAAAGACACACAGAGACACATACAGACACAGATACACACACTCTAGACATACACAAACACAGACACACACAGGGACACCCACAGACACAGACACACATACACACACAGATATACACACAGATACACACATACACACAGATGCACACAAAGACATACAGAGACACACACACAGGCACACAGACACGCAGTCATAGACATACACACAGACAGACACACACAGACATACACGCAGGCACACACACACTCAGATACAGACACACAGACACATACACACAGAGGCAGATACATAGATACACACAGACACACAAACACATAGATATACATTCACAGACACAGAGACACACAAACACACACACAGAGACACACGCACTCAGTCACACACACAGACATACACTCACAGACACATAGACACACAGACACATAGACACACACACATACACTCAGAAACACATACGTAGTCACAGACATACACGCAGACACACACAGACACACATTCAGACACACCAACACAGACACAAACACAGAGACAGACACACTCTTAGACACACAAAACACAGACACATACACACATACTCACACAGAGAGACACACAAACACACAGACACACACACGGAGACATGGAGAGAGACACACAGGCATACACACACACCGACACAGAGAGACACACAAACACACAGACACGCACACGGAGACATGGAGAGAGACACACAGGCATACACACACACCGACACAGAGAGACACACACATCCACACAGAGACACACGCGCACACAGCGTGCCTTTAACTGCTTCCTCTCTTGCAGCCCTGCTCCTCCAGGATGCAGTGGGCTCAGATCTCCTCCACCCTGAAAGACTCTTTCCTTGACACCACATCTCTATCTCTAATGTATCTCTCTCATTTTTCAACAGGCAAAAAAGAGTAGTCTACACTCTAAGTTGGGTTCCACAGATCCCAAGTTGACGATGTTCTTAGTGTTCCAACGAACTTACATTCCTCCAACCCCGCCAGGTACCACTCACTCATCAGACCCAGTGGAATGGTTTCAGTCCTCATCTCACGGCACCCCTCCACCGTATCTGACTCTGTTGACCACTTTCTCTATCTTGAAGCTCTTTTCTTAGAGTTCTTGAAGTCAGACCCCCTGGGATTGCTTCCTTCTCAGTGAACAGTCCCTCTGTCCATCCCTCAAACAGAGTTGTCGCCTCAGCCCTGTTCTGGACCAATGTCTTCTTGCCCTAAAAGCTTACTCTTGGTTATTCCATTAACAATTTACATGGGTGACTCTGTCTGACCTTCTTCTGCCATTGTGACTTGAAGCAGGTTAGAAGAGAATTCTCTGACTTTCCTCTAAAGTAGGTCCAGACAGCACCATGTTCAAAGGTGTGGTGTCCTGAAGCAGCTCAGTGTTGCTGGAGTGTGAAGTGTGAGGAAGGGGAGGAGGCCGCAAGGCCTCCATTCCCAGCTGTGATCTGCTGGAATTCCAACTCGGATGACAAGACAGCTCCAGCAGGACAGGCCACTGACCTGCCATCCACCTCCACACGCCCAACGCTGAACTCATGGTGGCTCCTGTGCCCCTGTGTACTTTGCATAAGGTGGAGCAGCCAAAAGAGGCCCCTGCAAATTTCCTCCAAACTCTACGTCCAAACCAGAGCTGACTCCTGTTTCACTTTCTACTTACTTCTAGGAGCTTTGTCAGCCTCTCCTCTCCTTCTATCCCTGCCCCATTCAAGCCCTTCTCACCTCTCACCTGCACTCTCTGCAACCCCCTCCAGGCTGGCCACCCTACTTCCCGGTCTTCCGTGACAGTTCATCCCCTACAATAGGCTACTCCTCGCCCCAGGCCCCTCCCTGCCCCCCTCCACTGAATGTCTTTTGGAGTCTCCACGTTGCCTCTGCAACAAAGCCCAACCTCCCAGCCGCTGGGTGAAGGACCTCCAAGACCTTCCTGGCCTGGGGCTTCAGCCACAGCTTGCTGGCCTCCTCCCCTTCCTCACACTTCACACTCCAGCAACACTGAGCTGCTTCAGGACACCACACCTTTGAACATGTTGCTGTCTGGACCTACTTTAGAGGAAAGTCAGAGAATTCTCTTCTAGCCTGCTTCAAGTCACAATGGCAGAAGAAGTTCAATAACTTTCCTGCTTCTGCTGTTTTCTCAAATACCAAGGTGTCATATTTGGGGGTAGCATATCCTGAACCCATCACTCGTTAAAAGTGAAAAATCTGGAGGGTGGAGAAGACCCTCCCAGAGAATGGCTCTTCCTCCCACTCCTCGAGCTTGGCTGGGTGAATTCCTCCTCAGACCCTTTAACCACTGCTGTGCTTGAATAACTGTGGCATTGACAATGAAGATCTGTTTCCTCTCTACCTAATCAGGCATCAAAAATGAAACTGTACCATCAGCAGTACAGTCAGAGAACATTTGAGATGGAGGAAGGTTGACTTACAGATTATCTAGTTCACCGCCACATTTTAGAGATTTATGAATAGATAAATCAATAACATGCCGAGGGGAGAAATGATTGTCCCAAAGGCCACCTTGATGTCAGCAGAGTGAAATTCGAACCCAGACATCCAGGCTTTTGGTGTGGACTTCTTCCAGTAGCTCAGAAGTTAGCACTTTCTAAAGGAGTCACATCCCAAATGGAAGCTGAATTAAAGCAAGCAGAAAGGCAACCAATGCACACAAGAAAGCCAAACTAAATAATTCTCCCCCACCAAAAAAAAAAAAAAGAATAATAAGCGAAACAAAACGGCACACCCATGACCTTGGGGCTTCATTCCAAGTTTTTAAAGGCTTCCAATTAAAAGTTATTGAATAAAGACCTAGTTTTCATTAAGTTCAGCTTTGAAATGAAAAAGAGAACCTGCCATTATCGTCCCTTGTTTTACCATCCATTTATTCATTCATTCACCAAGTACATTCTGAGCACTCATCCTGCACCGGGTTCCCTGTCAGGCACAGAGGACTCAGAGAGGATGACACAAAGTCACTGCCTGGGGTGTCTCATGGCCCAAGAGGAACGTGACCCTTACCCGGAGAAATGGGAGACAAATCAGAACATACCAAGTGGAACAGAGCCTGAATATGTGCTCCCGGAATTCAGAGAAAGAAAAACAAAAGATTGGCTGGGCAAGTGCCCATGCACTCAAGACCACTGCAGATTTAAGGAT